>NC_092522.1:96455493-96777160 GCF_037038585.1 Patagioenas fasciata | reverse complement strand
TTGGACACAGCAGCAGGCCAGAGGGAATAAGGCCACAGGGCTGACCTCAGAATTATGGTTAGAAAGCCAATGGCTCTATATTTGTCTGAGTCTGTGTCAGGAAGGACTGGAGTCCTGTTGCAGTCTGAAGCATTGTAACATGGAGTTCCATTTCCTGAGGTGACGCCTCCTGTGCTGTGACTCCAGTGGGGATTATTTTGGCCACTGTTCGTATCAGGGCTACTGTGACTGCACAGATTGGTGTTATATTTCTGCCATCCTTTCCTCCAAATAAGCTTGTCTCTTGCTTGTTGACTCCAGAAGGAAATAACAATTGTAACTGGGACATTCAGATGGCTATGGAGAACATATTCACTAAAATCTGAAACAGAAAAGGGAAAAATAGAGCTGGGAAGTGATGCAATACACTAATAGATAACTGAACTAGAATGAGCGAGACAGATGCATACTGACACTCCTCTGCGGCTCAACCTGATTATTTGCCTACTGTTCCGACACTGCAGATAGCCACAGCCAGACAACAGTTTGCCAGATCTGAAGCAACTTTGGCCAGGAAGCCATATAACTCTATTACCTCAAGCTCATGTATCTTGCCTCTTTACATGGCTGATTAACTTGGGCTCAGCATCTGATGCTCAGCTCAGCCCAGAGAGTGAGACTTCAGGGCATGCACAGTAGCAAAATTTCAAATATTTAGATGAGTTTTCGTGTAAATTCTTATTCATCCCGAGTGATGCTTACCATTTTTGGAAGGTTTTGCTTTATTTTTCTGTTATACATATGCACCTAAATCCACCTAATCTGTATTTTAATTGCTCAATGCTGCTTGGCTGTTATATGTAGCAATTTGTTTATAGCCTTTAATGTCACTGTATATCATTTGGAACATAAGAATATAGTTTTAGGGTTGTAAAATATATATATAGCACATAATGCAGCCTATGAAGTACTTCCTGACCTTGCTTTGAACAAGCTACATCTGGAACTTGAATCACTGTAACTGAATCAGTAACAGCCATTATAATATTCAGCTGGGACATCAGTTTCCTCGTAAGTGTGTCCCAGATTCAAAACTTAATATATTAACTTCCCTCTGATTTTGGATCCAAGTGATAGGATGACTATGGATCAGCTTCTGTGACATCCAAAGACAACCAGAGTTGATACTAGAAATTCATCCTTTTGTATTTGGTTCAAATATGTAGACTAGATATGAGCTTTCTGAACTGCTAATTTTACACAAATATTAATGACTGATGTTTTAAAAACAATGCAAAAGGAAAAAATCATATCCCAAAGTGACACTGAGTGCAATGTGACACGCTATGAAAAATACTTCCTAAATCAAATGATCAGAAAATAGCAGTTACTTAGTATATCAAGTATGAAAAAGAAGTTAAGCTTCATGGTATTAGAACTGGAATCATACAACATCATGGAGTCAGTTGCCAAAGATACAGAAACTCTGGATTTATTTAAAATGTGAGTGAATCATCAGTGAGACTTTTTTTTTTTCCCCCCACAATAGCTTTTCTGAAAATGAACAATCTTGCTTAGTTCAAAATTTGTTAGACTCTTACTGTATCTGTAATTTATCTTGAGGACAGTTCTTTCTATCCAAGAAAGATTCTATTTTTATGGTGGTGTTTTCATAGGTAAACATCTTTATGTGATTTGGTGTTCAATATAGCTCCAGATTCCTAATTTTTTTTTTTTCCTGATTTAGCTCAATCGCAGCTGGAAGCTCTTAAAGGCAATAATTTATAACAATTTTCCTCATGAAAACTGAATGATTTCTAGACTAAAATGAAGTGTGTTGAAATTTTCCATGTGTTGTCAAAAAAAAGGGAAGAAGGTCGCAAGTTCTTTGTTCTTCAGTGTCAAATCTTGACCTCATCATTTCACAGAAGCCAAATATTAATTAAAATATCCTTGCATCTCATTTCTGGAAACTATAGAAAAATATTATGAACTTGCCAATAAATTGAAGTTGCCAAACACTCTTTGAATTTGATAGAATTCATACTGCGTTATAAACTGCTGTTTGGATGATTCTGCCATTCAACTATGATTGCAGAGTCTTGGAAAAGATAGGCGTTGAGACACAATATAGTCAATAATGGGCCTGGACTCACTATATGCTTATGAGTCCTCCTGCATCTTTATGTCTCATCTTTAAAAAGTATAATGTCAAAAACTACACAACATATTTAGTAATGTACTTTACAGTTCAATTAACTTTGTTAGAAAAATATCCTAATGTTGTGGTTTAATCCTGGTAGGCAGCTAAGCACCAAACAGCCCCTTGTTCACTCTCCTGCAGTGGGATGAGGGGAGACACTCGGAAGGATAAAAGAAAACTTGTTGGCTGAGATAAGAGTTTAATAGGTAAAGCAAAAGCTGCATGCGCAATCAAGGCAAAACAAGGAATTCATTCACTACCTCCCATCTGCAGGCAGGTGTTCAGCCATCTCCAGGAAAGCAGGGCTCCATCATGCATAACGGTTAATTGGGAAGACAAACTCCAACATTTCAAAGGTCTCCCCTTTCTCCTTCTTTCCCCAGATTTTATTGCTGAATATGACATCAAGTGGTATGGAATATCTCTTTGGTCAGTTGGTCTCAGCTGTCCTGGCTGTGTCCTACCCCAACTTCTTGTAAACCCTCAGCCTACTCATTGGTGAGACAGTGTGAGTTCTTGACTCTCTGCGTGCACTCTTCAGCAATAACTAAGACATGAGCCTGTTACCCACACTGTTCTAGTCACAAATCAAAACCAAAGTACCATACCCACTACTATGAAGAAAATTAACTCTATCCCATCTAAAACCAGTATACCGAATAACAAACATTACCTGTTTTTAACACTTTTTTTTTTGTAGACAATTAAAAAAAAAATATATATATATATATATATATATATATAAAATCCTTCCTCTTTTACATGACCGGAAATTATTTTTGTGCTGCTTTTCCATTTTTTTTCCAGATTAAATAAATATTATTTTTTTCCTTCAGAGATGAAATTTCTCAGATATATCGTCCCTTCACACTTTCTGAAACTGAAGGAAGAACTTCTACAGTTTCTCTCTTTCCTTTTCTCCTCTCAAGCAAAATAGAATTTCTTCTGTTCCAAAAAATGAATTTCAGACCTGGAGAGACTAACCATTTATACTCATAAAAAAGTTTGAGGGATCAACATTGACCTGAAATCCTTTTTTTTTTTTTAATTGAGGTTTTTTGGCTCAAATATTTATGAACTAGGATAGGATTTGAAAAATACCCCTTTTGTTCAAAAAGAAGGGAAGACTTCTGTGAAACTATATTTACAAACAAAGGACTCAAACACAGTGTTGTTTTTCCTTCATACCTGACAGTGGTTATTGATTCTCCCTGAAAAGCACCAAAAGAATCCACTGCTTCAGTGTCACTGAATGGTTTGGGTAATATAGGATACAACTAAATTCCGAATTCAGGAATAGAAGAAAAAAAACTTTGCCAATCAGTTGAACCAACTCCAGATTATATCTTTTATTCCAGCCATGCATTGTTCCTTTAAGAAGTCATGTTATTTATTCCAAACTGCACTGTTTCCTGCATGTCACTTCATTTTTTGTTTCCTTCAGAAAACTGATTTGAGTTTATGCTTTAAAATACGTTAATATTTGTAAGGTGAATTAAGATACATTATCTTTTACAAAACCGTATAATATACCTGTATCCATTTTCCTGTAGCTATGTGGTTTGGGGATTTTTCAATGCTTATTTTCCTAAAGTAAGGAAACATAAGTTCCAATATTAAAAAAAACCAAACCAAAACAAAACAAAACATTCTCACAGCTGACTGATTTTGTAATTTAAAAAAATTATTTGAAGAGAACTGTTCTTAAAACCAAGTAATAAAAAAATTCCTAATGTTCTCAAAGACAATAAAAATATCATATGCACTGTCTTCCTTTTTTCTTTTTTTTTTTTTTAGCTGTCATGATAGACAAATGCAGTAGATAAATGCAAGTATAGTACTTTATTTGATTTCTTCTGTACTCCTACTATATAATCTTACTATTTGTATTTATTAAGGGGCAAATTATTAACTTGATGCTTAAAATGAATCAGACATATCTCTGTCAGCAGTGGCTACTTTGCCATTCATGTATACATAGTTCAGATTGAGTATAAATTCTTGAGCAAAAAAATTGCTGATAAACACCTTGAGGAAATGATTTCTCCTCCAATTTCCTATGTGACCTTAGGAAAATCACTCATGCTTTGGACCTCAACTTCCCTAGCAACAAAAATATAATAATTATATATATAAGCTTTAAGAAGACAAACACATATTTCAGTTTTTATTTTCATGGTGTGTGGTAAGAGGGCAAAAATCTAGACAGACATAGGCAGTAAACAGATGCAGTATGTTTAAGTATTAAGCTGAAGCTTGGAATAACTGAATCTACTCTTAGTATTGGTTTCAGTAGCATAACCTGTCCAAATTTTAGACTGAATTCCTTACATATAAATCACTGTGAAATATAAAATATTAACACTGAAGAACCACCACCCTCTGCTTGACCTTAACTATAGCCGGTGCACTGGAACTATGGAAGAGAACTATGCACATTTCTTAAGAAATAAAGGGAGAGGGAAACGCGCAGTTTGGGTGGTGGCTGTAATGAACAGCAATGGCCTCAGAGAAACTAGAAATACTGACAATATTGTAAAAGTGTGGCTTAATTAAACAGAATTTTCTCAGACACATTGTATGCTTGTTATCCTAAAATTGTGGAACAGACTGTATTTACAACACTGAAAGTTTGATGAGACCAGCCAATAAGAACATTTCATTCCCACAATCTAGAAACGTAGTAGCAGGCTTTGCTCCTAGAAGGGGTGGCATTACATTTCTTTGTGGAAGAGATGAAGAAGACCAGAAATGAGGGGGGGAAAAAAAAAGTTATCTAAAGATCTTTATGAATACTTTGCTAGGAGAATACTACTTCAGGTTTTCAAAAATCTGTGAAGATCAGGTGCAAAATATAATCCATTACAGTGGTAGTGCTTCAGAACTACTTTTTACTCTAGTAATAACAAAGAAAAATAAAATGTGTGTAAGTCCTGTGTAGCACATCATACATATAATAAACTGTATCCAAGTAATTTTTCTTAAAGATTTATTTTTAAAAATAAAGTAATTAATATCAGAAAGCCAATTTTATCAGACTCAACTATAGTATCATTACAGAAATTCTGTGAGAATTACACAATATAAATGAGACTGGAGGTCACAAAAAATTTAAATATGTGAAAGACTGAAGCAGGTGGACATTTTTAGCACAAAATTATTTTTTTCCCCCCTTTCAATTGAGTAATTAAATCAGCATATTATATTCAAAGGTCATATCAATATCTACTAAGGAAATATGCTATAATTTGCAACATTCTTGTGACTTTCAGAAACAAAGTTATGAATTATTAATACACTGTTTATCAAGATGTATAAGAGATATGATCAAAGAGCTCACTTAATGAAATTTAAATTTGAAATAAAACTGTTAAACTCTAAACATTGGAATGACAGGTTTGTGGAAATATCTGATATGGAAATATCTGATATTCCAAATCTTAAGAACTTAATATGCTTTTGATTTATCCAAATATTTTTTCAAGTACAGTTGTTATAACTTAGGAATTTATAACATATAATAAACTTCAAAATGAAATGTTGTTTTTTACATGTTACCAAGGAACATGTTTTACAACTTAAAATATCCTAACAAAATTATCACCTTCCATGGAAAGTTATGGTGTCATGGACTGTATTCCATAGAAAAGTTTTCTACTAAATTTTATCTTCTCTATAACTGCGATGCAATAGAATCATAAAATCATAGAATCATTTTGGTTGGAAGAGACCCTCAGGATTATCAAGTCTAAACATAACGTTCTTAAGAATTTCATCTAAAGGCCTTTTAAACATCTACAGGGATGGTGACTCCACCACTTCTCTGGGCAGCCTGTTCCAATGTCTGACACCCCTTCCGTGAAGAATTTTTTCCTAATATCCAATCTAAACCTTCCCTGGCACAACTTGAGGCCATTTCCTTTTGTCTTATCACTTGCTACTTGGGAGAAGAGACCAAGACCCTTCATGCTACAACCTCCATTCAGGTAGTTGTAGACAACAATAAGGTCTCTTTTCCTCCAGGTGAAATAGCCCCAGTTCTCTCAATCACTTCTCACAGAGAATAAATTATAGATCTAAGTCCATATATATGCATCTGTTGGTTTGCTTTGGAAACTAATATACGCAACTACTCAAATAAAAAGAAACAAACAGCATTCCTGACAACTAAAAAATTCATGAAAGGACCGGAAAATAAGCAATTATATTGTCCATCAAAAACCTGAGTAACTTAAGTAACTTAATTCACAGTCTCTCCAAAATGACATTTATCTAATATTCTTGTTAGTGTTTGCAAATAAATATATTTAATACCTAACCAGAATAACATAGATATGAAGGAAGAAATATGTTTTTATATGAGAGTCAATATATATGAAATCCACACATTTATATTCATTCACTGGTTAGAAAGTATGATAATTATATTTAAAGTTTTGGGAAGGGTTGTCCCAAAGACAAAGGAATTAAGAAAGGAAAGTACAATTGGCTACAACTCAGTTAAAAATCCTTGCTCTCAATCTCACAATTAAAAATAGTGTAATTAACACTGTTTTAGATAAAGTTTCTCAGAAGAAGGTTTACACATCTGTTAGAAAGTTATGGTTTTCACTGTTTCTCAAAATGTGATATATAAATATTTACCTTGTGTTTTCAAATGTTTGTTAAGGTAACTCATCAAAGACTCCTGACAAGAATCAGGAGAGAAAAATCTCACCTCCCCAGAGGTACCATGCAGCAGCATACCACTCAGTTCTGTAAAATAAACAACTAGGATTTTCAGAAGGCATGTTATCACACTCTGGTTTTGGATGACTCTGAAATAGAACGTAATACTGTTTTTTGCACACTCTTCAAAATGATAAATTAAACATATGAACTGTTCCTCACTCAAACCAAATCTTAAAACCATACTGCTAGGGCACTGATAAAGCTCTGCTCCAAATTTATTAACCCAGGGTAATGGAAAGATTACAGGATGCACCCTCGCAGACCCTGCTCCTCCTATTGCCATTAAGGGAATCAGAAGAGGAGCACACACTGTCTGGTAACCATCAGGAATTAAAACACAGCTGACTGGCACATGGCAGTAAAGCTGGACATGGTGTACCTGAACTCAAGGATTTCCTGGGACTGTAGGCCTGTGTGTAATAAGAAATATTATTAAAGAGCAACTTTGTCTAAATCTGTGATATTATAGAGGGGTTTGTTTGGTTTGGTATGTATAAGATGCTCTTAGGTCTCTTTCTAATCCTACAGGGTTTAATTCTGTTGTGTATGGTGCAGATCTGAAATCAAGAAGGAAGGTAGTGATTGACATAGAAATTCAACAATAACAAGCACAAGAAAGCTTTCACAGGTTCTAATTTATGAGAAAATTTAAACTGAAGGATTATGTACACATTTGATATCTGGATGGTGACTGTCATAAAAATCAAAATCTTAACAATGGTCTCACCTTAAAAAGAGGTTCAGAGCGTTTTAAACACATCTCTACTTGATGAATGAAAAGATAAATAGATACAAAGGAATATTTCTTCCTCAGAAAATGGAGTTCTAAACTTTTGGGTGTGACTGAAGCCAACAGAAGAATCATATGAGATAATCTGCCTCAGTTGTTTGTTATCATGATGATTGATAGTTGGCCAAAATTAGAGATAACTGCAGGGTAATCACTTAATTGAAAGTAATCTTCAGGGAACTTCAAGGAAGTTGAGATTTAGAAATATAGTTATATAATTTAAAGATAAATTATTTTACTGGAACCTAAACTGTAATATTTGTCACTGCGGGCTACAAAAAGAACAACTATGGGGAAAAAGAGAACGCATTTCAATATATCAAGCTGAAACCTAAACTAGAAAATTAAAACTGTTATAGCATTAGAATTTGAGAACCTTTGGGAACAATCTCAGCATATATTTTAGGGACCTACAGATATTCAGATTTTAGGACAGATTTAGATTTTAGTATTCAGCAGTACAGTGTTAAAAATATTGGGGAAAGTTGATGGGTTCTGTGTGTATTGCTGGCAAATCCAAAAAAGCAAAAAATAAATCCACTATCCACATGAAAACTGTTAAACCAGTAACAAACCAATTCTTCTGACAATATTAGAGCCAGCTGGATATTTTTCATCAAAATCCTTTACTGTCAGAAAAAACACAGCTTTCAATGAATGAAAAAATGAACTGAAAGTGAAAAACGTTCATTTTAGTGGTTTCTGTTTTCCATTCAACTACTGTGATATTAGAAGAAGTAGCTTTCATAAGATTGAAATATTTAACTTCTCTATATCTCTCAATTGGCTTTCATTCACTTATCATATTTAGTATAAGTTGGTTTTGTTTACTTTCGTGGTCCCTCTTCTTACCCATAATCTGTCACAAAGTGATTAAAGGTCAACTCCTACGTCTGTATGTCTCATGATATGAACATTTATCACCCACTGGTTAAATTTATAAACAAACTCCTCTGCATTTTCTCCCACTAACTCCTGTGACCAGTCACAAAGCTACCTCATTGTTGTCATAGAGAAAAGCTGTTCAAGTCGCATAGTTTAAATCAAATAAGGAGCAGGGAGGTGTACAGATTTATAAATGACATACGATTAACCGGCAATCAGTGATATATATATTCAGGAACAACATCAGCAATACAATAAAGAAACTACAATCCTACAGAACAGGAAAATGTTAACATGCACCTAAAAATTTCCAAATGCCTTTCTGTAACTATATGCCCCTTTCAGACATTGTGCACCCCTTTGCCCCTCAGCAGTAAGGGCCACCACCCTCCTGCCCCCCCAGAAGCTGAGTGCAAGTCCACCAAGCGTACACCCTTCTGTAGAGAAATGGGTGCTCCTGCTGTATGTGCACCCTTGCTGCTTCCAGCACCCTGCTAAGGCACTGCCATGGGCAGGTACCCCACATGGCCCCACGTGAAGTCAGGGGAGACTTACCCCTGTGTCAACCCTGTGCTGTGGTACCTGGCTGCATGCAGACTGCTCTTGTGCCCCATGGGGAGCTGCTGCACCCAGTTCAGGCACGGCTAGGGTTGCCACTGAGCAACACCTGGCAGTGGCCAACCAGGGTCACTGTTCCTCCTCTTGTTCCAAGGCATCTGCCCCAACCCCATTACAGGTTGTCATGCTTCTTTGACACTCCTTCCCAAGTTGATGCTTTCTTTGCTCAAAGTTTCTTGGTAATTCCCTGTTATTTATCATCATTGTTATATTCTTCTTCAGCACTGCTGGTCTGGGGCAACTGAGCACTTAATTAATCTTTGGAAGTCTCATTATCCACAAAAGCAATTTCTTTGCAGGTGGTATATTGATGTTACTTCATATCAGACTGACCTGTTTCATTGTTTCCCCGTCTCCCTCCAATGTTTATTAGAGTGTGTTTTTGCCCTTGTGTGTACTTGGGGGTCACTGAACAACAAGGGACACCTCGTCCTTCATACGTGTAACACCTGCCAGAAAAGGAATGTCATTGCCTATGGAAAACTGCTACTATGTATAATAAATATTTACTTTTTATTTTGCTTTTCAATATTGTATGTCATACTATATGTCATTTTAATCTAGATTAAATAGTCAATTCAGCCTGGAGAAGAGAAGGCTCCAGAGAGAAATTATTGCAGCTTTTCAGTATTTAAAAGGGACCTACAAGAAAGATGGGGACAGACTCTTCAGCAGGACTTTTTGTGATAAGACAAGAGGTAATAGTTTTAACCTAAAGGAGGAGAGATCCAGGCTAGACCTGAGGAAGAATTTTTTTACAATGAGGGTGGTTGCCTAGAGAGATGGTAGATGACCTATCCTTGGAAACATTCAAGGCCAGGCTGGACAGGACTCTGAGCAACCCGGTCTAGTTGAAGATGTCCCTGCTTATTGCACAGGGGTTGGACTAGATGACCTTTGAAGGTCCCTTCCAACCAAAACTGTTCTATAATTCTATGATTCTATGATTATCTGTGTTTGAGACTTGCTTTAAATACTCTCTATTTCTGTCCTACGAAATGAATCATCAGCAGCTGGTGTGCATTAGATAATCCTCTGGAATCAATTTTCGGTGTCATTTTCATCCAAAAGGAACTCAGCTTTTGTACTCTGGAAGCACACTGTGTGATCTATGAGGGTGCAGGTGAGAGTAATTGGGAGATGGACTTCTTTCTGAACTCCCATGAAGAGGTAACAATTACAAATTAGTGGCTCATAAAGACATTCTACTATTTCATTTTATTTTCTGAATTAAAATAACATTTTTGTAATTTTTAGAAGGGAATTCATTACTCATAGCATATTTCTGCAGCTACAACTCTACTTTGTTAGCATGAATACCAGAATTTACATAGAGGTCATCATTATGTAGATATGGTGCCGCTGTTAACATAATCTTTTCTGAATTCCAGTCCTCTTTCCTATCATCCATCAGAATTTTGTCCACTGACAATTGGACACTTTTTAGAAGGGAACGTCAAAGGATCACAGAAAATTGATTACATGTGTTTAAATTAGAAACATACATGTAAAGTTTTCCTGCAAGGACAGCATAATTGATCTTTAATTGTTTAGAATTTGTCTCCATTTGTCTCCATATTTTACAGCAAAACAGACAGTTAGAAAAGCAGGTGAATGTAAAGAGTAAAAATTGTTTATCACTAAGTGGAAAACATATTTAAATTATATTATATCTTCAAAGAAATATGAAAGAATGAGGAGGGTTTAGGATGTTTTTCTTAAGGAAACAATATAAGATGTGTTGAAACATAGTCCAAGAATAGCAATGTTTTATTTCGCTTGTATAGGTAGCAGAAATTTTCGAAGACCATGCTTAGACATGACCAGGAAATTATTTGAAAGAATAAATACGTATAAAATGTGAAAAATGACAACAACAATTAATCAAACAAACAAACAAAAAAACCCATGCACAACAGAAATAAAAGAAAAAAAAACACAAGGAAGTAAACTTTTTTAGCTGATAGTAGTAAAGGTGTTCTAAGTGATTGTTAATCATGATATATGTAGGTAAGAAGTATAAGAATTTTCAGAAAAGTCAGATATTTCATGAATCAGAACACAGAATCACTTCTCACATTTTTTTGGGACACTGATTTCATGGATTCAGTCTCTTTGTAATGTATCTTGCAGGCAGTTGGCTGAGAACTGCCTTAATGTCATGCCCAGGCAGCCAGTGTCACAGTACCTTGAAAACATAAAAGCTGCATGCAGGATGCCTTGCATAATCTGTTGCATAAATCAATTCCACACATCAGAAACCATGTACAGTGAAAATACAGTGAAAATAGTTACAGTGAAAATAGTTACACGAATTATATATTAAATTGTATTGATTAATTATGTGATAAGACATTTCAATAGAATTGTGAATGACCTACAAACACAGAGAAATTATTCTGTTAGCAGCAGAAGTAATGATATCCAGTTTCCAAAGAATGTATGTGGTATATAAATAACTCGCAGCCCCATTCTGCACAGCTTATCTTGGCAATATCTCCTAAATTTAAATGTGTTATGAGGTAAACTTTTCTCATTTTAAGAAAGCTTTTTCCTCAAATTTTACTTTAAAATTTATAAAATATATAAAAAAACTAATTATCACTCACAGCTCTTTAGACTTTAAACCTTTAGCAATTTTTTCTTGTTTCAGGAAAAGTATCTTTAAAGAGAGATACAGATTAATTAAATAATTGATAGAAATTAGTCTGTTAAAATGCCAGTAAAGGATTTAGGTTTACTTACTACTTCCTGAAATCTGTCATTCCAGTGTCATAAGGTCACTGGAATGCTTTGCTTTTAAACTTGGAAATTCATATTTAATGACTGGAATTGCACTGGTACAGTTCTGGTACAGAGGAGGAGAATTAATGGTAGGCTCTGAGACATCTTTCCTAAACCTGAAGTAAGCTATAGTTAAGGCAAGAATTCAAATTAGTCCACTGTCCTCTTCAGTATCTACTGGATATCTCTCTACAGGTCCCTGCCAGGTAGTTGGCTGTGCTGACCTCTTTTGCAGACTCAATTCTCTCTACTGTTAGTCTGATGTGGGATCTGACCTTCCTGTGTCTTGCCTTAGGCTGTGTCAGAACACCAATACTGCTGGTAATTTTCTGCATGTATTTTCTGCATGTATTCTGCAGATACATTAAAGTACAAAAAATCAACATCAGAGTAATTAAACATTACATTCTGCCTATTGTATGCTTTTGGTTACAGTTTTGCTATGAAAGATGTAATTTTATTTTCTCAAGTGTAGCTACATACTCAGTTGAGTTTTAGCTGTCTTGCTTCAACAATGTCTTAAATGTGAGGTTATTAATATGCTAAGGACGATAAATCTATGTCCCCCTGTTGATATTGCTCAATATTGACCACATGCTTACGTAGTTATGTATGTTACACTATAATTTTTCTTTAGGTTGATGTTCTGAGCGGGAGGGAGAGGTAATAGTCCTCCACTTCCTGCATTTTTTTCTTACACAAAGAGAAGCCATGTTTACTTCTGTTTAGTAGAATATCGAAGCTATATTCAAGGTGAGTCAATTCTTCTCAGAAAGGAGAGAGAATTAAAGCTGGGTCCTTTACCTTCAGTGTGCAGGTCTTAACTCCTGAGCTGCTGGATGGAAGTACAGGCTTTTCTTTGAAAGTCATTTATTTCAACCTTATCCTCACTGTCTTCACTTTTTTTTTTTTTAACTTGCAGTTCAATGTGTTCTTTATTAAAAGACTACTTTGGATTATAGTGACTGCCAGTGCTTGCTGCACAGTTAAAGAAAATATGAACAAAGAAGGAAGACGTGGTCAAAGGTGCACTTTAAGTGGCTTTATTGACCCTTCTGTCCAGCCTAAAATGGTATGCTTTCATACAAACCTTCAATTAGAGTATGGAACTTCCTTATTCATATTCTGTTTATTTCTAATCTTTCTTCTTTTAATATTCTACCTAGGATAGCCACAAATACATGTAGATAAACTAGTGTGTTTTAAAATGTTTTGTAATTTACAGGCAGTTGTACAATCTTTTTATTTGATCATTACTTCTGGCAACTACAAGCACAGTTAGAGATTACATGTTGAATTTGTAGTATATCCTTTCAAAGGAACAAAAAGAGACAATAGCTTGATAAGACAGAAAAAGTAAAGGTGTAATATATATTTGCTTAAAAGGATTCATATTTACCATATTGGTGAATCTAAAATATTTTAATATTCTACATTGACTAATACTTGTACATATTTTTGCAAGAAAAGAATCTAAAGAATAAAACACTATTGTTTATGGTGTAGAAATTTTTTTTCTACAACAACCCACACATTAAGCAGTGTATGTTTCTGGGCATTAATCCAGCTAGAGTACCTCCTACTCCAGTTTTATATTCTATTGAGTACCATAAAATTAGACTAGGATTTTTGCTGTGTAGCTTTAGAATTTCAGTTTTCTTTCAGGAGATAGCACTGCAAGGCAATTGATTCTGAATGATAATGTAAAGTAGACAATACTACTAAGACTCCAAGACTATATCAGTTTGTTCTCCAATCAAATAACCAGACACTTTATTCTGTTCAGAAAATAAGGATGTTTTTGACAATACAGGTGGGGATCAGCCTGCATTCTTTATACTGAAGACACTGTTCCAATACTTCTAAGTTAGCGGTTACAGCAAAACACAAATAGATTCCACTTCTACTAATACCAATGGTAACAAGTAAAATAGGTCACTATGCACATCAGGAGCCTCACATAAAACATGACTCATAACACTAGTACAAAAAGGATTAATTTTGTAGTAGTGGTTATCATCAGAAAAACTTCTTATAGCAAAACATTTTGATTTTTAAGAGGATCACTGTGAACACAAATCTGTTCCTTTCCATACAGGGGAAACAAAAAAGAAAAAAAAAAAAAAAAAAGGTGGAGATATTGTCAGTTTGGTGATGGATTGAACAGGGTCCTGAAAGACATATTAGTACATAGAAACTCTACTCAAAGTGTACAACAGAAGCTTCTGACTAAAGCAAACTTGTCATCTAAAAATGGTGTTGAAATTGTAGTGTCTATGGAAACTGCAACTTAAGATACAAAGAATTTTATTCAACGAAAGGAAGAGGGCAATGTCCATAAAACATGTACCACATCAAAAACCAAACAGTATATTTGAAATAGCAAACAGTTAGAGATCCTGGCATTTGCTACTGCTGTGGAAGATGGTCAGACATCCATTCCAAAATTGTAGAAACTGTAATAAAAAGGACATATCTGAAGTGTAAATGATCCAGCAAAGACTATGGTAAAGAACAAAAACGGTATTGCTATTGATAGATAATATTACATCATCTAAGAGGCAGATAACCCAAAAAAGCTCAGTAAGATCAAAAATGACAACAGCACAATCAAAGGCTAAAACAGGAAACTAACCCTCAAATTAAGAAAATGTTTAAGTTTGCCAAATTAGTAGATGAATCTCATTTTGACAGGATCAATCATGGACTTACCATGTATTCAGCATATACTGAGAAGCATACAATTGATTTACGATTGTCTCCTATCATCACAAAAACTGTTTCTGATTCAGAAGACAGGGCTAGCATGTCACTATACATAGGTGTAATGAATTGTACATGTCCGATTCAAGTCCTCAGCAGATTCTCCTCTGTATGAGAGACAGATAACATAGCTTTAGATTAACTAATTCTGTTATGTCTTCCATATTTTTTGAGTGAAACATTTACATTAAATTCACAATCTTATCTGCCTGAAGAACATGTACAGTACAAAGATTGCTACACCATCCACAAAACTTGGGAAGGGAGGGGAGGAATGAAAGAAAAAACAAAAAGAAAAACAAAACAAAACAAAAACTGTTACATAGTCAAAGCTATTTTTCTGCTGTATCACACTAACAGAATTTCCACTTTCAGCAGATCCATTTCCTGCAAAAGTTAACATCTTCCAGGCCAGAATTAGGATCATTCATTTAATGTTTTGTTTGAGGTTTCAAACAGATGCATTTTAAATATGAATATGCATAGATATGCATAATAACCAAAAAAGTTATACGATTGAACATGAATCACAATCTTTTCATTATTCTGTGAAATGGTATAACTCCAATTTTTACTTTTCTAGAGAATTATCTAATTGTCCTGGATTATCTTTTATCCCTGAAAACCATTTCAGTTTCCTAACCCAGAAGTTCTTTCTTTATTTATACAATTTTCTTTGAATGTGAAACTTTCTTAGCCTACTTTAATTGAGTAACTATGAGTTATTGTAGGGTAACAGCTATATTGGTGAGACACATCACATACGTAGTAAATACAGGTCCTTTGGATCAGAAACTGGAGATCAAAGACCAAATGTCTCAGCCAGTACTCTGGAGAGTAATTCTCGAGGTTCAACACTCTTGTGTTTTCAAACAAGTTCTATATCTACAGTCACTGAGGATTTTATCTGGAGAATATGAAATAATTTGGTAAGAGATGGGTAAAAAAAAAAAGTATAGTATTGGTAATGGGTATGCTAACTACAGAAAAACTTGTTCCAAGTCCTGGCTGAAATTGATTATATTGTTTAGAAATGTATATTATTGAAAACACATTTTTACTGAACACAGCAAGTAATTTAATTTTTAACATGAGTATTACAGACTTTTGGGCTAAAAAAATATTATGGACAAAACGTTGGATCTTATATGTGTATATTTGGGACACAGTACCAAGAATAATATGACTGAATCTCACTTTCTTCTTCAGTCATAATCATGAAGTTTTTTTTAGGATTCTAGGTGTTCTCTACAATAGAGGAAACCATGTCCTGATGATGAAGGCATTGTCACAATACTATTTTTGGTTAATCTAGAAGATACAGAGTCATAGTAGACTCTGGAAACAGGTAGCAGACAAGGTACACTGCCTCTGAAACCTTTCAGATGTGAGTATACTCACTAGTGCTACGACAAGATTTGCTTGCTTCCAAAGACATGTTCAAAAATTTAAATGTGGATTTCAGATGCTGCAATTGTGAATTTTTACAAGTGACTGTAAAATACCTGTTATCAGGGGTTTCGGCATGAGCAACCAAATAAAATGAGTTATCTTGAGCACTGAAGTGTTAGATGGAAGTATGCAAGAAGGGAGTCTCAAAAAATATATCAGAATTTATACACAGCTGCACATGAGGATATATCATATTAAAATCATAAAGTCATAGAATCATAGAATGGTTTGGGTCAGAAGGAATCTTCAAAGGTCATCTAGTCCAATCTCTCCCCTGCCATGGGCAGGGACATCTTTCTCTAGATCACCAAGATCATCTAGATCTTTCTCCATCCAACCTGACCTTGAACACTTCCAGTGATATTAAATATGTTGCTAAATGGTGTTGCAATTGACACATCCCCTACTTTAATATTGTTTTATGTAATTGAAAGACTGCTCATAACTGTTCAAAACTGTAGAAATAATTTTTAATTCTGCTTTTCTTTTTTTCTGTTTTACAGGGTAAAAAGTACTTTGCAATCAAGACCATTTATTGAAAAAAGGAAATGTGCAAAAGTGGAAATCCATTAAAACAGTATATCGAGAACATCTGTCTATTTCAGTTAATGAATTGAGCTCAGTCAATCACTAGACTGCCTGATGATTGCACTGAGTGTAGGATAGAATAACACAGAGTGAAGGGCCCTTGGCAAAGCAACTGGGCTGAACTACGGCTGTTGACCTGTAGTCACTAATATAAGAAGATCCTTCTGCTGCTACCTTTCCTTCCTCATGTTTCCTCTCAGATCTGCCACATCTATTGACAGAAGACCATTTCTTTGAAACTTTCCTTCCTGATAGTTTGGAGGTGTGCAGAGAGACTATGCTGTAATTTATGTAGTGTATAGATTAAAGATTTAAACTTTAAAGATTTAAACTTCATTTTTTTAATATTATTTTTCTCACAAAAACTGTGAAAAAAAGAAAGAAAGTAAAAAGGAACAGAAAAAGATATGGTAATATCTGTTATTGAATTAATAACTTTTAAATCTTAATTTGATGATAATTAAAGTTTCTGTCATTTTAATTTAGTACTGTGTCACTGTGAAATACACAATATTATAAATATTTGTTATTTGCTTTAGATAGATTTTTTTTGCCATGATGAATACTTTATAAGTAGTACTCAGAGTTAGCACTCTGACATGCTATTAAATTACAGAATGTCGTTATAATTCATTTTATGTTAGGTATTTTTTCCCCCAACCCTTTATTGCTAAAATGATCCTAAATGTTCTTCTTTTATCATGATGTGTATTCCTAATTCAGTGAGGTTACTTTGTCATTTATGTAATGAGGTGAGAGGGATGTATAAATGCATGATTGATTTTTCGCTGCTTAAAATACTGAAATTGTAGCAATTTCAGTGTAGTGGAATATTTTTTAAAAGTTATTGTCATTTTTTAATTTTGCCAAAAATTATTAAAAAGATAATATTTTATCTATAAAAATATAGATATGTAAGGATAAAATGATCTCTATTTCCAAAGAAATATATTCCGACTCTTATATCATGCATGAGAAGGACATTGCTTCAATTCAGAATTACTGTAGTCATTTCCACTTAAAAGAATGCTAACCTAAAGACATGTAAATCCTCTCAGTTTTAGGTCCATCTGCTCCTCTAACAAAGATAAGAGTGGCTTGCAAAACACCTAATCAGAAACTACAAAGGCTACTGACCTTGCAGCTTTAGACATTCTGGAACCTGCATGATTAGTTGAATCTTGTCTTAACAAGTATCTCAAGACTGTTGGATAAAGCGTCCTTTAGCTGAACATTGCTCATTATATGCTAAAATGATTTTGTAACCAATATGTAAATGTGTAACCAGTTGTCTCTTTAGGACTGCCCTGTGGGTGTGAATGTAGTGATAAAATTTTGTATATAATGGCTGTTACTTTTCCTTCTAGCATGCTGGTTTTATTCCAGCATCCAGACTTATGCAACTCTGTAATAAACAATACCTCATCTCTGTGTGCTGAATTTGACTTATTGCACACTGGGTGGACCCTGGTTTTGGGACAACAGTACCTAATTTCAAAATGTTAAAAACCCACATCAGACTGGAAAAAAAATACAAGCAGACAGAAAAAATAAGTTAGACTACCCATGGACCAACAAAACTTTATTGTTAATTTGATTCACATCATAGCACCTTAAAATTTCATCAGAGTGAATCCTAGGCATATTACATAACTAATATAGAATAGATGGATGCAAAACTGTACTCAGAAAGTGTTATCAGTAGATCACTTTCAATCTGGAAGTCCATACTGAGATTCTCTTCCCATGGGTTCTATCTGGTACTATTCAATGCTATTCAGTGGTGTTCAGAATATGTTGGATGTTGGAACATAAATTTAATATTTATTACATCCATATATGACACCACACTGGGTGAAACAGCAATTGCAGGAGGACTGGATTAGATTTCCTACAATTTTGAGAAACTGGAAAACTACTGTGAGAAAAAAGAACACTGTTTAATGAAGTCGGAGACAAAAGTCTGCACTGAGATGGAAACAAAAGATTTCAGAAGCTGGAAGAACAGTGTGAGGGCAGACTGCAATTCTTTGTAGTAGGATTTGGGGGTTCTGATACAAAGTAAATGATGTTGAACTAGCCTGTTGTTTTGAAAAAGACAAATGTTATGTTGGGATGTACAATTATGTGGTATCTGTAAACATAATGTCTCTTCTCTACCTGAACATGTTAAATTGCAGTATATACTCTCTAGTGTGTGGATCAGCAGGGAAGAGTCAGGAGCAAAATAAATGCGACTTACAAGAACAGTCTGAAAACAACTTGCAAGAGTGGGGTGGAAGCTATAACCTTCAAATACACAAAAATGTGATTGCGAAGACTAATGATAAAAGAAACCATTCTGCATGCCTACAGTGGAGTGAACTGGAAGTGATGGACATAAAACACTCCAAATGAGACTTTAGTTATAAGTTAGGAAAAACATGAGATACAATTCAAAATTGTAATAGATTGCCTAGATGGATTTGGGCTTTCCCTCACTAGACATGTTTAAGAACATGTTGATCCATCAACAATTGTTCATGCAGATGAAGAGGTATAGATTTGATACCTCTTAGAACCCACCTGTCATATTTTTTGAACCCTTTATTTTTTATCACTTATATTATGACCATACCAAATATGGATGGTTCTTAGCTATTACTATGCTAACTAATTGGAGGCACCAAGCTATGCAGAATGAGAATGAATGTGATTGATAAAAACTATTTTGAAGAATTTGAAGCTTTCAGATGCTGTTAACTTTGTTTTTAAGTGAAATGGTTAAGAATCAAAATGAATTATTTAAATGTCTGTTTTTCTAAAGTATTTGGAGAGAAAAAGGTAATGTAAAATTACATAGCTGCAGGCTGGGAGATTTTTCTGTCCGGGATAAACTTAATTTCCTTCATAATAGCTAGTATGGGGATATGTTTTGGATTTGTGATGAAAATAGTACTGATAACACAGAGATTCTTTTTACTTCTGAACAGTGCTTAGACAGACTCCAGGCCTTTTCTGCTTCTCACACTACCTCACCAGTGAGAAGGCTGTGGGTATACAAGAAGTTGGGAGGAGACATAGCCAGGACAGCTGACCTCAACTGACTAAAGGGATATTCCATACCATATGATGTCACAGTATCACAGTATCACAGTATGTTTGGGATTGGAAGGGACCTCGAAAGATCATCTAGTCCAATGCCGCTGCTGGAGCAGGAATGCCTAGGTGAGATCACACAGGAATGTGTCCAGGCGGGCTTTGAATGTCTCCAGGGAAGGAGACTCCACAACCTCCCTGGGTAACCTGTTCCAGTGCTCTGTCATGCTCACTGAGAAGAAGTTTATTCTCAAATTTAAGTGGAACCTCTTGTGTTCCAGCTTGATCCCATTGCCCCTTGTCCTATCATTGTTTGCCACCGAGAAGAGCCTGGCTCCATCCTCGTGGCACTCACCCTTTATATATTTATAAACATTAATAAGGTCACCCCTCAGTCTCCTCTTCTCCAAACTAAAGAGACCCAGTTCCCTCAGCCTTTCTTCATAAGGGAGGTGCTCCACTCCATTAATCATCTTTGTTGCCCTACGCTGGACCCTCTCCAGTGGTTCCCTGTCCTTCTTGAACTGAGGGGGCCAGAACTGGACACAATATTACAGATGGGGTCTCATCAGGGCAGAGTAGAGGGGAAGGAGGACCTCTCTCGATCTACTGACCACCCCCCTTGTAATACACCCGAGGATGCCATTGGCCTTCCTGGCCACAAGGGCACAGTGCTGGCTCATGGTCATCCTGTTGTCCACCAGGACCCCCAAGTCCCTTTCCCCCACACTGCTCTCTAATATGTAATTCCCCAACCTATACTGGAACCTGGGGTTGTTCCTGCCCAGATGCAGGACTCTACACTTTCCCTTGTTAAATTCCATCAGGTTATTCCCCGCCCAATTCTCCATCCTGTCCAGGTCCCGCTGGATGGTAGCACAGCTTCCAGTGTCAGCCACTCCTCCCAGCTTAGTGTCATCAGCAAACTTGCTGGTAGTACACTCAATTCCCCTGTCCAAATCATTAATGAATATATTGAATAATATTGGCCCCGGTACTGACCCCTGAGACACTCCACTAGATATTGGCCTCCAACTGGACTCCGCACCATTGACCACCACTCTCTGGCTTCTCTCTTTAAGCCAGTTTGCAACCCACCTCACTACTCTATTGTCGAGACCACACCTCCTCAATTTAGCTGTGAGGATGTCATGCTCAGAAGTTTAAACCTGAGGGAAGAAGAAGGAAGGGTGGGATGTTTGAAGTTATGGTGTTTGTCTGCCCAAGTGACTGTTATGTGTGATGAAACCCTGCTTTCCTGGAGATGGCTGAACACCTGCTTGTCGATGGGAAATAGTGAATGAATTCTTTGTTTTGCTTTACATGTGTGCGCAGCTTTTGCTTTAACTATTAAATGATCTTTATCTCAGCCCATGAGTTTTCTCACTTTTCATAGAATCACAGAACCCTAGAATGTTGTGAGTTGGAAGGGATCCACAAGGATAATTGAGTCCAAATCCTGCCCCTGCATATGACAACCCGAAAGTTGGCACCATGTGTCTGAGGGTGTTGTTCAATTGCTTCTTGAATACTGTCAGTCTTGGAGCCATACCTGTCTCCCTGGGGACCCTGTTCCAGTGCTCCATGACAATCTGGGTGATGGATAGATCACCTTCTGGGTGATGGGTACTTTGACTCTTCTGATTCTCTCCCCCATCCCACTGCAGGAGAGTGAGTGACTGGTTGTGTGGGGTTTAATTGCTGGCTGGGTTTAAGCCATAACATATTATTTCAAACAGAAAATTGTATCAAAGATTCTTGGTTTAAAAATTTAATTTTCTAATTTAGAAAAATTTGTTAATATTTTCTCAATAAATAAATAAATAATGAAATAAAAAGTTTTTCCACTCAGGGTCTCTGATTATTCTCTGTGAAATCCATTCCTATGCAGGTTGCAAGGAAAATGGGTGAGTATTTTTGTCTTAAAATGGTGGTATTTCCTTTCTTACAGTGATAGGAGTGCAAGGAACATCTAGCAGAAGATAAGTGAAATATAACCCAAAGTATTCTATAGAGAACAATAATGTTATTTTTCTGCATTTTATTAAACAAAAGAAATTTAGCATCTTGCCATTTTAATATAAGCAACAAAGGGTTAGTATTAAGTTCTATTTCAGAAAAGCATACCTGTTCAAGACATTTTCCTTGTGAGTGGAAAGAAGTCATATTTGACCTCTGAGATTGTGACATTATTTCTGTGCTTGAGAAATACACTAAAAACTTTTACTTGTCTAGGCAAAGGAAAGCTCTGACCTTTTTACAGATGAAGTACCTGAATAATATGGTGATGAGGACCACATAAAGAACGATAATGTGAATCTTTACTTTCCCTGAGGGGAAAAGCTGGTCTCATGGGCTACTTGTTCCAGATCAGAAATCAAAATAAGATAAAATCTTTTCTGATTCTGCTGTGTACTTAGCTCTCTCCTCTGTAGTTTATAGTGTTAAATATGACTTTTTAACCTGAACCTTTAGCTAGGAATTTTAGTTATTATTTATGATCCAATGTAGCAGAATTTTGAATAACAATATTACATTAAAAGTTTAACCTTTTTTCAAAACTTCATTGTTCATGGAAGCTGCTTAAGGAATTTAGTTCGTATTTTACATATGTATGAAATAAAATAATCTATATTTACTAAATGATTCCTAACTGCTGATATTATATTTGTGATGTGTATAAATGTATTACATTCATGGAGTCATTCAGTAAAGGTGAGTTGAAATCAATTTTATGCAATTAATCCTTTACCTGACTAGAGTAAAACAGTATACTAATATAGAAATTTTTTAGTTCACTTTTTAATAATGTTTTTCAGAAAGGAATTAGTTTATTGAATATTTGATCAACAGTACATAGTAGGTTATAGTGCATTCTCCAGTTTAGACTAAAGCAAAATAAGACATTTACAAGTATACAAAATAAGTGAATTTCTGGTCAATAGATTTAAAGATAAACTTGCATTGTCTTTACAGTTCCACTTTAAAAATTGTTTTGAAATCGCTGAAGTAACAATTGATTTTCTTCTTTCTAAACTTTTGTTCTACCTTCTATGTTATTTCTATTAGATAGAATCATAGACTAGTTTGAGTTAGAAGGCACCTTAAAGAACATCTAGTTCAAACCCCTCTGCCATGGGCAGGGACACCTTCAACTAGACTAGGTTATTCAAAGCCCCATCCAACCTGGCCTTGAACACTTCCAGGGATGGGGTATCTACAGCTTCTCATGGAAAACTGTTCCAGTGTTTCACCACTCTCACAGTGAATAATTTCTTCCTTATATCTAATCTAAATGTCTTTTAGTTTAAAAACATTATTTCTTTGTTCTATCACTACAGGCCCTTGTGAAAAGTGTCTCCTCATCTTTCTTATAAGCCCCTTTTAGGTATGGACAGGCTTCAATAAGGTTTTCTTTGAGTCTTCTCTTCTCGAGGTTGAAGAACTCCAGCTCTCTCAGTTTTTCTTCATAGGAGAGGTGTTCCATCCCTCTGATCATTTTTGTGGTCCTCCTCTGGACCTGCTCTGAAAGATACGTGTCTTTCTTGTACTGGGGACCCCAGAGCTGGGTGTAGTGCTCCAGGTGGGGTCTCACAAGAGCAGAATAGAGGGAATGACCTCCCTCAACCTCCTGGTTGCACTTCTTGTAATGTAGCCCTGGATGCAGTTGGCTTTCTGGACTGCAAGTGCCCATTGCTGGGTCATGTTAATTTTCTCATCAGCCAACACCCCCAAGTCCTTCCTCTGCTGGGCTGCTTTTGCTCCATTCTCTGCCCAGCCTGTATTTGTGCTTGGGATTGCCCTGACCCATGTGCAGGATGTTGCCCTTAGCCTTCTTGAACTTTGTGAGGTTCACATGTGCCCACCTCTTAATCCTGTCAAGGTCGCTCTGGATGACATCCTTTTCCTCCAGCATGCTAACCGCACCACACAGCTTGGTGTCATTGGCAAACTTGCTGAGGGTGCGCTAGATCTCACTGTCCTATATTCATAAGCTATATATAATTTATAACAGTGTAATAAATTATTAGTACTAATGCCTCACTATCATGTGGCACAGATGGCTATAGACCCTCTTGAAAGATTTTGTGGGATACTTACAGGCAGTGATCAAAGCAATGTATTCATTTTTTGTTTCCTGTCACACTCTTGCTGCTGATCTGAGAGTAAACCTCGTATTAGCTATTTGTTATTTATAAACTAGATCTAAATATACCTCTAATATGATCCAGGGCTTCATTTCGTAGTATTAACTAGTCTTTGCTGATTTCCAGAAATGCAGTTCTTAGTGCTTTGTCTTCCGTGTAATCTATGGTAGAATTAATCTCAGGGCCTCTGAAGCAAGGCACAGCAGTGTTTGCTATGGTGTCAGGCACTACCATGCCAGCTGGCCAGTCTCACAGTTGGGCTCTGTTCCTGTTGAATAAGCATCCTGTGACCCAAGAAGGCCTCCCATGCTGCTCTAAGTGATTCAGCAGCCTGTAAGTGACAATCAATAAACAAAGAAGAAAACAGTTAAAGTCCTTGTACCACTCTGCTCATAGAAGATAAATTTGACTCATTAAAAGTAGTGACATTGATTTCATTGGTATGTTTGAACTTGATTCAAGGTCTTCCCGAATTCCCAATTGCTATGTAGGCTCCTTACACAAGAAAAAACATGAAAATGCAAAAAGTGTTAAATTATATTTATGATAAAATTTGATTTTACTTGTTTCATCTAGAAGTAAACTACCTACAATTATTTTAAAACTTTTATTTTCTTAATGAGAGACTGCAGAAAATCAGCGCTTTCTTGGGAAATTCTTCAGGCTTCATTCTCCATTTGTTACTCTAACATGATCAAATCATCAGCTAGTAGGCCATGGGAGCACTATAAATACATGAGTAAGTAGGGAATAATATTTATAAATATTGCAAACATATATTTTGTAGTACATAGATTTACCTTTCTGAAGTCATAGTTGATTATGAACAAAATTAAACAAAAGTTTTTGATTCATATAGCAGTTCATATTTTAAGTCTGGAAAACAAACAAACAAACAAACAAAAACAACAAAGTTTCTCACTCATCTACGGAGGTAGCAGTAAAGAAGATCTGCACTGTGTGAGGGTCTGACTGATACTGGGAGAGAAAAAAACAAACAAACAAACCAACAGGTATGTCACATATTGAATTGTCATAACCAAAATATGGCTCTGTCATTAAAGTAACTGAATTCTCAAAATTAATGTCCAGTGCTAAGCAGATTAATGAATTCTTGGTGCTGTACATATGTGAAGTGCAGATGTAGCCCAAGTACAGGAATCCTATTGTGTCTTAACTCTATATTATTGTACTAGCATATTTGAACAGTGCAGTGGGAAGCAGAGATCACAAGGACTTCTTGTACTCTCTTTTCTCTTTATAGTTTACTGGAACAGTTTATCATGACTGAGCCATAAAGGGAACAGATTGTAATATTGTCTTGCAAAAATGTGCTGACCTTGGTAGAATGTCTTGTGAAAGAGAACTCAGCTTAATGTAAAACATAAAAGCAGGGGCACTCAGTTTCCTACACAGAAAGAAGTGGTCATAGGATGCTTTGCAGTATTTTTTCCTACAACAAGGCAACCTAGCAGCATCTTTCAATCAATTTAACTATTCTTGATTTGACTTAAGAAATGCTGTTAAAAAAATTAACTCCTTTCTGCTCTCATGCAAGTGAATATTTTATTTGCCCACTGGAAAACAATCTATCAGATAAGGAAAAAAAAATGAGTCTTGTATTCCTGAATCAGTGACTTATGCAAATGAATCTAAAAAATACTTCCATGTCAGCTGTACAGGAGGAAAAGAGAGAGAAAAAAAATACTTTATTCAGCACATTAGTTGTGATTAAGGACTATGCAAATCCTCATCTTCAATTAGCCATTTCAAAATTAAACCCAAAGCAAAACAACCAAAAAACCTGCCCTGCAAATCTCTCGTTACAGTGTCAGTTACAAATGAGATTTTCAGCCAAATTCCAATTTTGTTTAGTTAAACAAGCTGTCAGATTGTAACTGTTATTGTCAATATGGACATTATTCAAGGGTAACATTCTGAACATATTGAATAATTATCAGAAAAAAAAAGATATTCAATGTATTAATTTGCTTTCCGTTAAAAAACAAACAAACAAACAAACAAACATGAAATACTGACTGCAGTAAACAAAGGAGTTTTACTCATCTTAATTTGATTATTCCTTATCTGAAGAAAGGAAAAGTATACACTGGGTACTCTTGATCTTTTTTAAGTCACCCGTCAGTAGTGTAAATGGCTCTCTGTGTTAGGAACCCACTACTGCAGGGGAAGGTCAAACTACGTGTTATGATTCTCACTGTAGAAAATACCTTTGTTACTACAACTGTTTCACAGTCGGAATTTCTCTCTTCTCTTAGGTCTGCAAAAACATCTGCATCTATAATACGCTATTTCTTTGATTCTTATAATGATTTTAGAGCATGTATAGAATATCCTCTAAATAATTCATACTTAAAAATGCCAATTATCTAAATGCCAGTATTTCGACAGCAGGTTGACCAACTCAACTGTTGCTTAAAAAAAAAAAAAAAAAAATATCTCTTAGCTCTTCAAGGCACAGGAATGTGAGCCCAATCTTTTCTTATTGTTTAAGCTCCAAAATTGATTTAATGGTCTTTGAAAACTTCTGTTCTAAATAACTACAAAGAAGGAGTTTCTCTGAGATGTTTTTTTTTCCCCCGTGTGATACAGGTGATTTCGATTTCTGGGTGAAATGAATCAAATATGAAGTCTATAGTTGTAATTAGTATAGCTGTATAGTTGTAAGTTGTAATTTTTGTAAATTCACAGTGCAGAAGGCGCAACTATTTTATGTATTCCTCAAAAATACATAATGTTTCCTGTTTTCTTACAAATATTCTCAACTTTTTACAGAACAGCTTCTTAGAAATTGTCCCTGCATCACTGAAACAACTATAATCTAGGCTTTTAGGATTCTTAACTAAAAGTCTCCATGTTTTCTTGATAATTTCATTTCTACCTATGTTTTCCCATAGGATAACACTATTTACACTACAATACAATATCTATAGCATCATACGTATCATGATACTTCTAGTTAAAACCTTAGATCTTCAGTATTAAAGATTTCTTGAAATACAATACGTAAAACCTACTCCTTCCCTCTATAATTTTCTTGTTGTGTCTGAATCAGTGGTATTCATTTAAGGGTTTGAACATTCCAGGTGTCAAAGTAAAAATTTCTCAGGCAAATATTTCTCACATATAGCATAAATATATAAAAATAAATAATCAATGGTACTACTAAGGTGTCTACAGGTAATCATATATATATATATTAAGTTGTTACGAGGTTGACAAGAAATGTGTATTCAGAATCAAATAATTCGCATGTATATTTCTTCTATTACTTCATGTATGTTTGTTTGGGTTGTTTTGGGTTTTTTTGTTTTTGTTTGTTTGTTTGTTTGTTACTAATAGCAAATATTGCACAATTCTAATCAGAAAAATAGCTCTATTTTGGTGGGGTCAAGTAAGTTTGGTTTGTGATGATCTATCTAATAACTCCTTAGGTATAAATAATCAATATTTGATCTCTTTTATGTCTATGCTAACAAACAGCACATCATATTGATTGGGATAATTCACAGAATCACAGAATCGACTGGGTTGGAAAAGACCTCAGAGATCATCAAGTCCAACCCTTGGTCCAACTCCAGTCCATTTACTAGATCATGGTACTAAGTGCCATGTCCAATCTCAGTTTAAAAACCTCCAGGGAGGGTGAGTCCACCGCCTCCCTGGGCAGGCCATTCCAATGCCTGACCACTCTCTCTGTAAAGGATTTCTTTCTAATATCCAGCCTAAATTTCCCCTGGCAGAGTTTAAGCCCATGCCCCCTTGTCCTATTGCTAACTGCTTGGGAGAAGAGACCAATCCCCACCTGGCTATAACTTCCCTTCAGGTAGTTATAAAGAGTGATGAGATCACCTCTAAGCCTCCTCTTCTCCAGACTAAACAACCCCAGCTCCCTCAGCCTCTCCCCATAGGTCTTGTGTTCAAGTCCCTTCACCAGTCTTGTTGCTCTTCTCTGGACCTGTTCCAGCACTTCAATATGTTTCCTGAACTGACAGGCCCACAACTGAACACAATACTCCAGGTGTGGCCTCTCCAATGCAGAGTACAGGGGAAGGATCACTTCCCTTGTGCTGCTGACCACACTATTTTTGATACAGGACAGGATACCATCGGCCTTCTTGGCCACCTGGGCACAATGTTGGCTCATGGTGAGCTTCCTGTCAATCAGTACCCCCAGGTCCCTTTCTGCCTGACTGCTCTCCAGCCACTCTGTGCCCAGCCTGTAGGGCTGCAGGGGGTTTTTGTGGTTAAGGTGCAGGATCCAGCACTTGGCCTCATTAAACTTCATCCCATTGGCTGGGATGGTATTTCACAGAAAATTTTACAGAAAGCTGAACTATAGATTGGTAGTCTTGGATACTGTGAGGTTGAATTCGTTTATATATGTGACAGAAAAACTTTCCTACATTTCCTTAGATAAAGTCTACAAAAGTTTATTGCATGTTTGCCTAAAGTTAATATAAGAAAAACTGAGAAGACATCAATAATGATCAGAGAAACACAAAGTTATAAGGGAAATGAAAGTTTTAAGGACAAACACTGAACTTCTATGTCTGTGGAGTCTTTCCCATTTTCTTTTTTTTTTTTTTCTTTTGTATTTTCTTTCAAATATAAGCCAACACATTTTCTACATCAACTCATGTTAGCAAGAAGGTTTTCTAGGGCTGAAGAATTGAACAGTTCAGTTCCTTTCTTAATTTGGAACTGATAAGGAGTTTTGCTTTGAAGAATTAGTATTCAGTAAATGTATATGATCTTGATGGTCTTGTGGTTGTCGTGTATTTATTTTTCTGAGAAACAAAAACTTTTTGAAGCTTCTGGTACTCAATTTTCAAACAGGCTGAGCAGCAAGGTGCTGCTGTTGCCCTTACTCCTCAAGTCACTGCATTCTCCATCCAGGGCCTCAGGCCACTGCTAGGAGAGGAGTTGTGAGTCAATCAGCTGGGACTGAAGCTCACAATCCCTGGATTAGGAGGCCAGTACCTTATCCATTAGACCACTGAGGCCTAAGTAGAAGAGACTACCAGGTGCTTGCTACTAAATGGAAGTCTCTCTTTAGGGAAGATCTCCTTTGTGTCCGAGTGTGAATGTATATTGGCAGTGTGGAAAAAGTATGGTTTTTATGGAAGCTTTTTTACCTCTTACTCTAGTGTCTGATGCATTGCCTGAATTTGTAAACTTGGAAGTAAGTGAACTACACACAGTGGGGTGCTGAGCTTTCTGAAGGAAGGGAATCTATGCTGTCATATGGACTGTGTGGAAAAGAGTAACAGTTTGTAAAAGCACACATTTCATGAACAAAAGATAAAGCCAATTCAGAAAGGTGTTTGTCCTTTAGACTACAGCTTTCAAGGTGCTGTGTACAAAACATGTAATTATTTTTCCTAACTTTTAATATTTTGTCATGCAAATTTCACCTCTACAATATCTTTTTGTTTAGTTTAATTGTAATGTCTCATCTTTTAATTGAATCCAAATGATTCCTTCCAGAAATTGATGAAATGTATTAATGAAATACAGCAGCTTATTAATGAAACATAGCAGCAGAGACAGAAGTTACTGAAATTTAAAAATAAGGAGACCACAATGCACAAAGGTGTTGTTTGCTGCAATAACTGTGACATTCAAATATATGGCTACTTTATCTGTTTTGTAAGGATAGATGTCCACCAGAGACTATTTCCTTAGATGCAAAATACATGTGGTATTGGACATACCTAAATATTGCAGAAATTTTAAAAATAAGAAAACATATCCTTTTCATATATTTAGAAAGAAACAATATCATTTAGGACAATGATTAATCTGACAAAATGAGACGAGGACTCTAGCTTTAATGTGTGTTCTTACACAGAATCTCACTGGGCTGTTCAATCCTGACAACCTTAGTAGGCTTCATTAAGCATCAGTTAAATTAGCCATTACATCGTAACATTATTGGCTAATTACTTTGTGAATCTGAGGTAACTCCAGAGTATACTAAATCTTCATATCAATACAATAAGTTGTAGTTCTCCATATGATGTCATACCATTTAAATCTTGATTGATAGTTGATCTTCAGAAGCTGGAACGGACTTTATTTCATTCCTAAATAGAAAGAACTGAATAATAGAGTTCAGATTTTATTGCCTAGTGCAACTATAGCTTTTAATATGCTGAAAGTAGTAGTGAAGATAAGCAACCGAAATTTGCAGAAGTGGGTACTGGAAACTATTCCAACACAGACAAAAAACAACACAAATACTTAAGATGGCCCTCTTCTGGACCTGCTCCAAAAGGTATGTGTCTTTCTTGTACTGGGAACCCCAGAGATGGGAGTAGTACTCCAAGTGGGATCTCACAGGAATAGAAGGGGAGAATCACCTCCCTCAAACTGTTGGTCATGCTTCTTGTGATGTCTCCCAGGATACGGCTGGCTTTCTGGACTGCAAGTACAAGTTGCTAGCTCCTGTCTAATTTTGTCACACATTATTACCTCCAAATCCTTCTCTGGTGAGCTGTTCTTATTCTATTAATCATTCAGTCTATACTAAAGAAATATGAAGTACCTGGTTGCTCTGTCCATGCCTCTTCAGCATTTATGAAAACAATTCATGGCTCCAAAGTGTATGCCAAGATATATGTTGGCTCTTTTCTGAGAAAAGCACCCACCAGTGCATCTAAACAGTAATACTTCCAGTCCAGGAACATGAGGTTCAAACTGAAAGCTTGAAACCTAGTACTCTGAAAAGAATTCATTGATCACTGTATTACTGACATGCCTTCCCACTCTCCTGTTGCAGTTGCATCATGATACAGCAGGGAATTAAAGCTTCATGGCTTGTATCTGAAAATGAAATCAGAACTCTAGCTTTATTGCTTAGTATTTAGCAATGTGAAGTTGGGGAGTGAAGAATCTTTGATTCCAGTCCTTGGTCCAAGAGTACTAATGCATAGCATGACTATTTTTATCACGATGTGGCTGCAACTGGAGCAACCAGGGAATTTTCATAGCTTGCTGCTGTTCTGCTAAGGAACAGCACACCCTGACTTCTACAGATACAGCACTGCAAGCATTATGGCACTGCAAGTGGTGCTGAGGGGCAAAGCCAAGGAAGGAGTGTCACAAGACAGTTGTACGTCTTGTATCTTCTGAGAAATGAAAATTTGGCCTAAGGTGTCCTGTGGTATCTGAATTCCTCCACTGTTCAAACAGGGCAGAAGCTAATTGCCTAACTGGGAAATCAAAAGTGGACAAGGGAAGGTGCCAGAAAGAAGGCTGAAAATTTTCTGTGCTTTTTTTTTATTCTGTAGAATTGTACCTGGTAGCCCACATGAAGTTTTAAGAACTTCCCAGTGAGGATTCTCACGTGGCAGAAATACGTGCGATGAGGGCACTGGAATGTGGAGAGTCTCTGGCTGTGTGCTGTGAACAAGCCAGGGCTTGATGCGGCTGTTACACGGAAGGATTTCCCTGAGACACCAGAGACAAAAGGAAAGTAAACAGAAGCTGCTCTGCCCTCGACCCAGGCTGCAGGAGGGGCGTTGCTGCTGCGCATGAACAGTCTGTGAACAGTGCCCTGCAGCCAATCGCCATAGTGGGGGGGGGATGAGTGACTGTGAGTGTAACCAGTTGTAGCCTGCACTTGCCGCATGGCCTTTTGGTATAGAGTATATAAGGCTTGGAAAAACGTGGTCTCGGGGACATTGATATTCAGTGTTGTTTAAGAGTTCATTAAAGAGTACGGATGGTAAATTCACATTGAATTAGACTCCTTACTCTCGCCCGGCCCGCCCGTTCGATCAAAGAGCTTATGCCGGCGTCTGGATTCGTCGAATTTACTATCACTACAAATGGTAGCAAAGGATGGTTCGTTAGCAAAGCATAACGCTCCGGATCGACATTACTGCGGTAAGCAGCGTTCATAAAAAACGGAGCCAAGCCGGGGTGTGGGAGAGTGTGTTTTTTATTATTTTTCTGTCCGATATCAAAAGACAAACACCCGTCGAGCTGGCCACTCGCCTCCTACAGTTAAGACCGCGCTGATAAGATAATGGATATTGAAACAGCCGCGGCACTGCTGACGACTATTCTCTCTAAGAGAGGTATTGAATCGTCACAGGAAAAGCTAATCACATTGATTTTTTTAGCTCAGAAGTGGGGACACTTTGGAGAAGTTCCACTTTTGTTTTCCCCAACGGAATGGAGATCAGTGGGGGACACTATGTGGGACAAAACTATCAGAGGGGAAGAAGAGAAAGAAATTAAAGCTGTGAGAGAATTGTGGAAAACCGTATTAGAATCATTAGAAGTTATGAAATCGGAACAACGTGCCGCCCTAAGAGCCGCGGAGGCGCTTGTCCAAGAACAAACCTGGACTGATAAAACTTGTCGTCCAAAAGAAAAGAGGGGTCTGTGGGCTACTCTGTGGGGTCTGCCTGCCGTTTGGGGTGGTCGCGGGGTCCCGGCTCAGCCAATACGTTCACAATCCGATCTGCAACGCGGATTAGAAACTTCGCGGCTCGTAAACAAAGAACCGGAAGTTTCCCCCTCCGAGTCTCTGGGGCAATGTGCCAAGAAAGCGGAAGTGCAACTGGTCGACTGTCCGGATGTGGGAGGCCCTGAGTGCCGCCCTCCTCCTACCGCTCCGCCTCTGCCCTGCCCCGAGCCGGACACCCCCCCTCCCTCCGAGAAAAGCGTGGGGGCCGGGCCCGGACCGGCCGGGCCGCCGCCACCGCCGGAGCCGGGGCCGCCTCAAACTTTGCCTCCGCAAGCACCCGCGGAAGTTTTTTGTGAGCCTCCTCCTACATCATTGGGCTCACCCCAAGCAGTAGAGCAGTTACTGCAAGTCATTACCAACAAGCTTGAACAACTTAACTTACGAGTGTCAAATGTAGAGAAAAATAAGGAACAAATTGAGTTTCAAAAACCGGCTTGCCCTTCACAAACAATGCAATCAAAGGTGCCTATAGATTCTACTGACCAGCCGCAGCCCCGACGTGGCAGATGGTCAGGGGTCATCAAAGATGCCATTCTAGAAGGTGATTGGTCTCCAGCAAAATTAGCCCTACCGGTAATTCAAAATATGAACACTCAGACAGCGGTATGGGAACCACACGATTGGAAAATTTTGCAGCAAGCAAAACAAACAATCACCAACTATGGTATACGTTCAGAAGCAACCAGACAAATACTGCATTGGATTTTTACCGCTGACTTATTGTGTCCCATGGACTGTCAAAATTTAATGCGCCTATTATTAACTCCAGCGCAATTCCTCCTGTGGGAATCAGCTTGGTATCAACAAGCGCAGCAAGAAACAGCAAAACACACCAGTCCAAATGACCCATTAACCAATGTGGTACCTGATGCCTATACAGGTCGTGGACAGTATGCTACCATAGAAGTTCAACTGCGATTTACAGCTGAAATTCACCGAAAAGCTGCACAACTTGCCCTAGATGCCTTCTTAACCTTACCGGGACCATTAGCTCCCTCATTCAGCGGAATACGCCAAGGCACCACAGAAGATTTCTCACATTTTATTGACCGGCTACATGAAGGAGTAATGCAAAATCCGGACTTATCAGAAGAAATGAAAAATCAAATGTTTCGGCTGTTAGCTTTTGATAATGCAAATTCAAAGACTAAACAAATATTAGCAACTCTGCCACCAGGATCATCAGTAGAACAAATGCTGACACGAGTAGCCAGATCAGAAGAACACCGAAGTGCAGAGGTGATGGCTGCCGCTTTCGAAGGGGTCATGCAGAGATCTCTCCGACAAGTTAGCCAGCAAGTCTCATCTACAATGCAACCAGTTGTAGCAGCAGTTCAGCGATCAACAAATAAATTCTGTAAATCATCATACAATTCCTGTCATCGCTGTGGAAGTAAAGAACACGTCCGAACGAACTGTACTGCAGCAGTTTGGTGTGACAGATGCCAGTCTAACACTCATGCTACAAAAATTTGCCGGAGATCGGGAAACGGTCAAGTGAGCGCGAACGGAGTGCGCGCGAGGACACAAAGAGCATCTCCGAACCTGTATCCCAATCAGCGACCAACTGTGAACCAGGCTTCTTTCACCTCAACAAGCCAAGCACCGCAGGAAGCCTCGGAGTTGATGTGGAGACAGCAGTAGATATTACATTGCCCAATACTGCAATTCATAGAATACCAACTAATGCTAAAGGACCTTTATTTAGACAAGATAGTCTCATTGGAGGCCTATTGATTGGCCGTTCTTCTGCTAGTATCAAAGGTCTTATAGTAATAACAGGTATAATTGATGCAGATTTCACAGGAACTGTTCAAATCCTGGCCTACACTCTGCATCCGCCAATTTTTATTCCTTCTGGGAGTAGAATAGCTCAGGTAGTAGCACTGGAAAACTGCCTACCAATGCTTCCAGGAGTTCCTCCAGCATCCTCAACAGAAAGGCGTGATAAAGGATTTGGATCGACAGGTCCTGCAGTTTGCTTCACCTCATCAGTGATTCAGCGTCCCATGTTCCGTGTGCAACTATTTCAGTCTGATTCTACTGTTGTTGTAGAGGTAAATGCAATGCTTGATACTGGAGCTGATGTCTCCATCATTAGTCAATTCAAATGGACACGAAATTGGAAACTTCAAAAATCAATCTCTTCCACTGTAGCTGGAGTAGGGGGTCAAACTACTCCAAATATAAGTGTTGATCCCATTTCCATTAGTTTCCCTGAAGGTCAATGTGTTACCCTTAGGGTGTATGTAATGGAATTGCCAAGCAGCCTTGAGGCGCTTATTGGCCGTGACGTCTTGGGGCAACTTGGTGCTGTGTTAACTACTTCGCCTTTTCCTTAGTGGTCACTGGAAAGCAGTTGCCCAACCCTCCATTGACCTGGTTAACAGATAGCCCAGTTTGGGTTGACCAGTGGCCATTAACAGAAGAGCGACTGCAAAAAGCACGTGAATTAGTAGAAGAGCAATTAGTTGCAGGCCATATCAAGCCTTCTACTAGTTCATGGAATACCCCAATTTTTGTAATACCAAAAAAGAGTGGAAAGTGGCGATTATTACATGACTTGCGAAAGGTAAATGATCAAATGCAAGCCATGGGTGCTTTACAGCCTGGATTACCATCACCTGTAATGTTACCAGAAAATTGGCATATTCTAATTATAGATTTAAAGGATTGTTTCTTTACCATTCCTTTACATGAACAAGATACACAACGTTCTGCATTTACACTGCCTTCAGTAAACAAAGCGGAACCAGCTAAAAGGTATGAGTGGGTAGTGCTACCGCAAGGTATGAAAAATTCTCCTACACTGTGCCAAATGTATGTTGCATGGGCACTTCAACCTATTCGTGCATCATGGAAACAAACAATTATTTATCATTATATGGATGATATTCTGTTCTGTCAACAAGCTGAGTTCACAGAAAGTTCCATAGTCCAAATTACGATCAAACTCGAAGAAAAGGGGTTGGTTATAGCTCCAGAGAAAGTTCAAAAGTCTGCACCTTGGAAATACCTTGGTTGGTCCATTTGTGATGCACAGATTCGTCCACAAAAAATTGAATTACATACTGATTTACAGACATTGAATGATATCCAAAAATTGTTAGGGGACATACAATGGATTAGAAATTGCGTAGGTATTACTAACAATGATATAGCACCTCTTACTTCACTTCTAAAAGGAGGTGATCCAGCTAAGAAAATAAGCTTAGAGTCCGTGCATCTCAAATGTCTTTCTGATATTATACAAAAAGTACAGACAAATTGGTCTAGCCGAAGACTTTCTGATCGACCAATTTCCCTCCTTATTAGCAATCTAGAACATCCGTGTGCAATCATCTGCCAGTGGCAAAACAAAGACGGGGAATTCCCCATAGATCTTGCTACAGATTCTTCCTTTTGTGCCACTGTCAGATCAAAACCAGAAAATGATTTACGATTATTAGAGTGGGTTTTTCTCAGTGTCCAACCAAAATTCAGTATTCAAACGAGACCAGAAGCAATTGGAGAATTGATTCGAAAAGGAAGATCTCGAATATTAGAAATTAGCGGTCAGGAACCAGATGACATCAGTATTCCGATAAATTGAGCCGATTTAGAATGGTGGCTGAGAGATTCGATGCCTATACAGAATGCATTATTACGATTTATAGGCAAGGTACATTCATGACAACCAAAAGGTAAACTATGGCAATTCCTTAGAACAAATCAGTGGTTAGAGAGAAGCAAAGTAAAAGCAAAACCTGTTGAAGGCCTTACAGTATATACAGATGCAGGAAAACGAAGACACCAGGCAGCATGTGTCTGGCAAGAGAATAGTCAATGGATACAGCATTTAATTGAAGGTTCAAAAGAGGATTCATTGCAGACTTTAGAGCTCACGGCAGTAATATGGGCCTTAAATAATTGGCTGAAATCTGCTTTAAATGTTGTCACAGATTCTTTGTATGTAGCAGGTGTAATACCCAGAATGGAAAATGTCCTGTTAAGACAATCGAATAATCCTCGATTAGGAAAATTGTTTGTACAATTGAGAGCTATTTTAAATCAAAGAAAAGAACCCTGTTGTGTGATTCACATCCGCAGTCATCAATGGAATCTTGGTCTAGGTGAAGGAAATCAAATTGCAGATAGTTTAGTAAGTTCTGTACAGCACATTCCTCCTGTGATCATTCATCATTATCAGATCAGACTAGGAAGGAAAAACACTTTACTGGAATTCATGGTGAGATATCATGATCCCACCACTGGATTGTGGAAGGGACCAGTACCTGTTATTTTTAATGGTAGAGGGTATATGTGTCTCTCCACAGATCAAGGTCCATTGTGGGTTCCAAGCCGAGCAGTAAAGCCGGAGTTGAAACAAACTCAACCAAATCAACTCCCTGCAGCAGAACCTTCGGAGGTCACAGAGTGAGGTGTAACCTTTGCATTGATTTAGCTGTGACATGTATGTGTACTATAGTTATATAAGTAGATCTTTAAACACCACTACCTCTTGAGTAAGTTTATCAACACCCAGCACATCGTTTGTTATAAGTTGAGTATCTTTAAACCAAAGTTCTTGGAATTTGTTTAATCAATCCATTGCGATATTTAAACGGCAATGGAATACCTCAGGTTTATTGCAAAGTGCACTGTTTATGTTGATTGCTGTTGTTATTTATATGTTATGTATAAGTTATTTTTTTTATCACATATCAAAGAAGGATTAGAACACACAGCTAATCAATCCTGGCTTGTCCAAAAAGAAAAAAAAAAGGAGGAATTGTGGAGAGTCTCTGGCTGTGTGCTGTGAACAAGCCAGGGCTTGATGCGGCTGTGTTACACGGAAGGATTTCCCTGAGACACCAGAGACAAAAGGAAAGTAAACAGAAGCTGCTCTGCCCTCGACCCAGGCTGCAGGAGGGGCGTTGCCGCTGCGCATGAACAGTCTGTGAACAGTGCCCTGCAGCCAATCGCCATAGTGGGGGGGGATGAGTGACTGTGAGTGTAACCAGTTGTAGCCTGCACTTGCCGCATGGCCTTTTGGTATAGAGTATATAAGGCTTGGAAAAACGTGGTCTCGGGGACATTGATATTCAGTGTTGTTTAAGAGTTCATTAAAGAGTACGGATGGTAAATTCACATTGAATTAGACTCCTTACTCTCGCCCGGCCCGGCCGTTTGATCAAAGAGCTTATGCCGGCGTCTGGATTCGTCGAATTTACTATCTGGAACACTGGAACACTGAAATGAAAACAAAGGAAGATTTAACCCACCAGGTTAAATCACAGATGAGGATTAGAGAAATCTAAATCAAGAATTGCCAAGTATGGGAATTAGCAAGAAATTACAGGGAAAACCAAACCAAACCAACAACAACAACAAAACACACACAATGTACTGTACTTAAAAATAAGATGCATCTCAGAAGAGTTGTTATGCAGGGAATTGTTCCTGAAATGAGAGCTTGGGATGTATGGCTGGAGACTGTGAGCAAATGGTCTCAGGAGTCTGTCTGGGAGGTGTACCATGCAGGTAGTACAAATCAATTACACCAGCACTAGGCTTCAGATGTAAAATACATGGAATAAAGCTTTAGAGATAGAAACCTGATAGCCTTTGCCTGAGGAGTAGGGAATTTTTGTAGTTTCAACAAAAGTAGTGAAGATTTCTGAGTGTGGCAAATAGTTTCTAACCTATTTGGTCCCACAGCTTTGTGCTACAGATATGCATTTCACATATGCAATACATTCTCCTGTAATACAAGGTACACGTAAATTTGCACCCTTTTAGTACCCTTCTAAATAAGTCTATCATGCTTTATATGAGTCCAAAGTGGTAAAATTCCTTAACTTTTGAGATCTTAAAAAAAAAAAAATCTGATAGTGTGTTGAGTTGATCTTTGCTGGCTGCCAGACCCCTACCTGACTGCTTTGTCACTCCTCTTTCTCAACAGCACAGGGTGAGGAAGTAGGATGAAAAAGCTTGTGAGTCAAGATAAAGACAGAGAGATCACTTACCAGTTACCATACTGAATAAACCAAACTTGACTTGAGAACATCGATTTAAATTAATTTATTAATAAAATAGAGTAAGATGTTGAGAAATTAAGACAAAACTAAAACCACTTTCCCCTGCCCCCCACTTTTTCCCAGGCTTGCCACAATGCTGAAATTTGTTGTTGGTTCTTGTGTAAGGCAAAACTATCTAGGTGATATCATATTAGCTATAGCATAGAAACAACACAGACTAAAACTTCACTCCAAAAATTCATTAAAAAAACAAGATTAGTATAGTAGCAAGGATATAAATCTGGGACACTGATGGGAAATTGGACAGATGCCTGGACATTGTTGTGCTCTACAATGGAGCAAGGACTGAGAAACCAGATACTAGTGAGATATACATATTAATATCCAATTCACTTTCACAGAGAAATAATTGTGTTTGAATGGTGCACTGTCATAGACAAGAAACAAGAGCTGACAAACCCTCCTACCACTACTGAATAAACATGATTATCTCGACTCAAATGCATCTTGAGCTCAAATTTGTGTTATCCTTTTTCAGTATTTTGTTACAAGAATTAGTGTGGGCAGAGGCAGCTCAGGTCAGTCAGTCCAGTGGTGGTGTCATAAGCAGAAGCTTTTATGTTTTGTTGTGAATCCAACTTTGAGTTGTTCCGTATTTTAGCTTGCTTCTTATTTATTATTAAGTTGTTTATTATTTAAGTGCTAATGAAAAATAAGTTTTGACATTGTAATTGCCAACACACTTATTTCTCTGAGGTGAGAATTTGGGACGAATTCAATACCTAGCTTCAATAGATGTTACAGTTTTTAAAAGTGAAGACTTTTTCTTTTTTTTTCTTTTTTTTTCTTTTTTTTTTTTTTTTTCCCCCCTAGATGGCCAATAATTTATAAAAATTATCTGGGCGGGCAAGTGTATATTGTGTCAGTAAATACACGTATTAAGTTATACATGAGACAGGTTACTTGTATATTAAACCCCACACATGATTCCAAATGTTACCATAAGCTAATATTCAAAGTACTTTGTCTATCAATATGCTTTCTGCATCTTATGTATCCACATTTTCTATACAAAGTGAAACTGCACGTAAGTACAATGTATGGAATCTTAGAAATGTAGTGAGATTTTTGGTTTGATCTTTTTTTATTTTTTTTTTTTTATTTTTCACTATGTCACTACAACTCACATTAGCTACAGCTAGAAACAGGCAATTCTGAAGAATGCTTCAAGCTAGTGTTGATGTTAAATGTGCACATTCATAGATAAAGATATGTGATCTGTTTCTTAGCAAAAGGCAAAGAAATAGAAGAGCATGTGGATTTGTTCTTATACATTTTCTAGTAGTCAACTAAGCAGGTCACAGGTATTTGTCCATTTAAAATGTCAAAAGAAAAAGAAATTGAAAGAACGGAACTTTGGGGACACTCAAACTGGTAAGTGTGAAGGAAAGGTCCTTCCCATCTAACAGTTTGATTTTCCCAAATTTTCACTTTCTTTTCAAGAATTTTAGTTGAATAATCTCTATATTACCATTTTAATCTTTCAAACGCTTTCCAAAGAAAATATGTTTTTCTATAATATCTCTGTACATTTTATACAAACCAATTTTTATGAAGTGGTAAACTAGAATATTCAGATCTGATTGGTTGAAGAATCCGTATCTTTATATAATATCATAAGACACAGCACCTACACCAATGTTCTCAAACAATAGTGTTAAAGAATTTTGTCTTCTGAGGAGTTTTACAATGTGAAGGTAGATAAGTCAAAAAGAGAGTTGTAATCAGCAGGTTTTAATGAAATAAAAATCATTTTGGGCCCCGTGGCTTCAAAACCACTGTAGCTTTTTCCAAGATCTGCAGTAGTAATAAACAGGAGGAAGTGAAAAATTGCTGTAATGCAGAAGTCATTTCTTCAATACCATGTTTCGGGGTTGCTAATTTTAAAATGCACAACCAAACAAACAAAAAATTACAAACAAATCAGCACCACAACTACAACAGAACAAAACAACAAACAAAACAATTCAAAATGTTATAAAAACAGTGTATCTGTGAAAAAAAATAAACTCAAATGCTGAAACAATTTTGTTTTTCAAAGCAAAGCAAATCAGTAAAAAGTTAAAATGGTGAGAAATAAATTATATAGGGCAATATATTTCATTATCTAAGCTTGCCTGAGGTCACAGTCTTTCCAACAGATCTTCAGTCTAAGATTGTAGATAATAGACTTTCAATAATTTGTGAGACTAGGAGGATTAAAGGATTAATGCGCAGATCTTTGGACTCTGGAAAACTAGGTGAAGAGACCTGCTTTGGGTCAAAAGAGAAATGAGTTTTATGATCTCTGCTTAGTCCCTGGGAAACATTTGTACAAATTACAAAACCACCTCTAAGCATTTCCTACTATTGAAATTCTTCACTTACAAAGGTCAAAGCTGATGTTACATGCAAAGAAAATCATCCAGCAAGGCCATGTCTTTCTGATTGAAACTGAGCTACAAAGTCAAGGCATTCTGAGACACCTAAGCTGTATTCAGATGGATTATAACAACTCATATATGAACTGAACGCCTCTGGCTGGATATTCGTATTCTTTTCTCTTTTTCATTTTTTGAAACATCCATTTCAAACTTGTTATTTTTCAGTTCATGTAGTGAGCCAGCCAGTGGAGTTCACTCAGTCTGTAATTCCATTTAGAAAACTGGCATTACTACTTTTCTGTGTAGACTAAACCCAACCCAAACAAAACACTTCTTGCTATCTGTATCGGGTGCAGGTGCCCAGGGTCTGGCAGTGGGGGCTGCAGGGAGCCTCTGCAGCTTCAACCATCCACCGCAGGGCACAGCTGAGCCACACAAACGAGGTGGTGCCATCTCAGGGAAGCACAGGTAAGAAAGGGCACTGGTAGAGTGAGCAGTAAGAATGGGGGAAGAGAGAGAAACAATCCTGTGAGCACCAAGGTCGGGGAAGAAGGAAGGGAGGAGGTGCTCTAAGCACCAGAGCAGAGATTCCCCTGCAGCCCATGGAGGACCCCACACTGGAGCAGGTGGGTATTTCCAGAAGGAACTCTGGTCTGTGGAGAGCCCATGCAGGAGCAGGGCTACAGGACTACAGCCTGTGGAGAGGACCCATGCAGGAGAAAGGAAAAATGTGAAGAGAAGGGAGCAGCAAAGACAAACTGTTATGGACTGACCACAACCCCCCATTTCTCATCCCCTGAGCTGGGTGGGGTGGAGGGAGGTAGTGAAGTCTGTAGTGAAGGAATGAAGTTGAGGCTGGGAAGAAGAGGGGAGAGGAGAAAGATGTTTTTAATGTTGTCTTCATTTCCCCCCATAGTACTATATTTTCATTGGCAATAAATTAAACTCATGTTCCCCCAGCCAAGTCTGCATTGCCCCTGATGATAATTGATAAGAGATCTGCCTGTCTTTATCTCACCTCATGAGGTTTTTCATCCTGTTTTCTCCCCCCTGTCCTCTTACAGAGACAGAGTGACAAAACAGCTGGGCAGGGGTCTGGAAGACAGCCAATCTCAGGTTATCACAATCTATTTCTGAATTTTGCGAGTCCAGCTAAAAACATTTTAAGACCACAGCTATGAAAATAAGTCCTATTCTGGGAACTGTCCTCAGACCACTGCAAACTTATTCAAATGCTCTTTTGTGATGGAATCCTATATCACAGACAAGTCTGGAAGTTTTCCAGATCTGCATGTGGAATCTATATTCTCAGGATGAAATGCTTTATTAAAATAATTATTAATGATCTGTTATGTCAATAAATTGGACAGCTGTAGACAAGTCCTTACAAGCCCACCTTTTCAAAAGACAGTATTTCTGGAATAAATTTTTTAATCAGTAATGAAAAGGTGAATAAATTCAATAGAATTTGAATTTGAAGTAGAGTAAGACAGGAGCAGTACAACAAAATAGCATTGATGCCAAAACTGCTGTTGTCATTTGGGCTTCAAGTATAGTAACATGTTTAGCGATCATATGAAAAACAACAAATGCTTCAGGACATAATCCCAAACCTTTCTGAAGGCATTGTCTCATTATTGATTTCACTGGACACTGAAAAACAAGTGATTCTTTGACAGTTGTAAGTAATTATTGCAGAGAATGGCATGTAATAGCACTAGAAACAGTTAAAACACCTTTTATACTAACAGTGAAGTATTAAGTATCTTATCATCATTACAAGAGTCCAGGAAACAGTCCATTTTTCTTTATGGATGATTTTTTTTTTTTTTTTCTAGCTGTGTTTATACTGGCAGTCCAGTAAGATTAAGCAGGTATATTTTTATGAATAAAAATATTCTGTTGCTCTGAACTCACTGTTGCATCACTGTGGGATAGACGGCAGCTTCAGTTTTGAGTCCAAATAAGTGTTAGAAATACTATAGAAATCGAGCTTTGTGTATATATATATATTTTTTTAAAATAAACCTTACTTACGTGAAAAAAATGTACTAAGTCAAGAAAGCTTTTGTGTAAGATGGGTTTGAGGACAGATGTGATTGTATATAAAAAGACTTCCTTGATCAGACTAATACATTGTTCAATCTGCTGTCAAGTCTTTAATTGCATACTTCAGATGTTTTGTGAAGGAGACAAAACTTTGGAAGAAAACTCTGCATAAAGTAGAATGCCACTCTCAATGTTATTAAGTTAATGATAATTACATTTGTATATAACTGCAATAAATACAGTACCTTAATTATCTCAATAAAGTCTCTAAAAGGTTAAAGTGATCTATGGTTCTTGTGAAAAATAATTAATTATAATCACAGACTGCACTACTTCAGACAGTAGATTTATTCATGTTTTCGTACTCAAGAATTATCAAGTTCAAGACATATTTTACTTGTGTGAAACAATACTAAAATACTCAAGTAACACCTATTTTACAAAAGGTTTTGCTCTTATAAAACTCAGACTCAGCAAAATCCACAATTGTCTGAAAACTTTATTTATTTAGGAGAAAAAATGTCTGTACTTTTTGTACAGTACCTTTCTATGTCTCTTTGTGGTTTGGATTTGTTTTGTTTTGTGGATTTTTTTGTTGTAGTTTTCTGCCTAACCATGTCAGTATACTGCTACGTTCATTAGGCTTTACTCAGTTTTCAGTTTTCACCTAAAAATAACTTTGTGAACATTTTGTTTACTGAATCTACATGGGAAATCAGCAATTTCAAAAAACAAACAAACAAATAAAACCCCAAAACACCACAAAAACAAAGAAGCACAAATAATAATTTAGTTATTTTTAAACAATATTAAAATTGGCAAATATTACTGGTACAATAATATGTAACAAAATTATATTACAGTAGGGAATATTTTCAAAGAAACAAAAGAAAACCTGGACAATTTACTCTTCAACATCACAGTAGGATGTACTGAAATTGAACTGTGCTGGTAGCAAAGCTGGAAAACAATAGATACAGTAGCAATACATCAAAGAAATTGTGGTATCTTTCATCAGAACATAAAACTTGAAGTGGTCTTTGAGGTTATATAGACTGGTCCCTGGCTGTGGCAAATCTATTGAAAAGAAACACTACCCTTATAGGAAATTGTTTGCAGGTCATTCTCATCCTAAAAAAAGTTCTCATTCTAATAAGTTATAATTTCCACACTGAATTAATTCGTGTTTATGTTATAAGCATTTCCCTCGTGACTCCACTTGTTTACCAGTTTGAATAGCTTTTCTCTTTATCTTCAGTATTTATCTTCTTAATGATTTAGGGACAATCATCATATTCCTCTGGATCTTTTTCTTTGCTGGGCTGAACAATACAGGTTTATTTAGACTGCTCTCTTAACAAACAATCTCCAGACCTTTTTAGTAGTTTACCTGATTACTTGATTTACTTTGAATTTTTAATTTTTTTTAGTTTTCTACAACATTTCAGTGTTATCACAGTCTTGTAAAATGGCATGGTACATTTTTTCCCAGTTTTATTAGCATCCTGATAATATTTGCATTTTTCATGGCTATGATGTAGTCATGGCACTGATAACTGAATAACATGCCTAGAACATGTTTCTTTTGTGTGTAACTCAAGGTGTGAATCCTCATTCATTTGATGCATAGTGCTTGAAGCCACATGTTATACTATTTCACCTCATTTCCTTGCCTCAGTATGATAGAGTTTCCTGAGGGCAACATTACTCCCTAGTTTTCTGCCATTCCTGAGTTTCATACACAATTGTAGAATATGTGCAAAGCAAGTCAATGAAAATATTAGGTATAAGAGCTGCTCCATAGGGAAAGCATTCTCCCTTTACTAGAAGAACAAGTATTTGTAAATTATTGTCATTTTTTGGTTTCTCCTAATTATACTAATATTTTCTTCTCTAGAGAATAGTAATTTCTGATCCTTACTATATTGGAAGTCCAGATGAAACATGTTATATTAGCCATACCTACTAGTCAGAAAAAGATTTACCATTTACCAGGCACAAAATACCAAAAATACTTACATTTTCCTTTGTTACAATGTGAAACCTTAAATAACTCGTGCATACCTTTTTTGTTTGAAATGTACTGTTGGATAAATTATCTGTTTGAAGATGCTGGTTTCTTGCATATATTTATTACCGATACAGATGTTTAATAACTCAGCAATGTATCATACTAAAATTAAGATTATAAACCTGAGAAAAAGTGTAGATATCAATGATTAAGATCACAACCTCCAAAGTTTTTGAAATTAAGCTTTCATAAATAACCTTTTTTAGACCTTCTGTCTGTATTCACATTCCTAATTCCTCAAGACACTTAATATGTGTCTAATTTCAAGCATGCATTAGCCTCACCGAAGTTTGTAAGATCCTATCAACTTAAAATTAAGCACATGAGTTAAATATCTTGCTGGATTGTAGTTTCTTCTACTGTCATGGAGTTTTTGAACAAGATCTTTTGAAATTCACACAAATTTTCAAACCTGGGGATGGCAATTCTTACTAATAGTGAATAACCTCTGGTTTGATTTTCTCTTTTCACTCTATGGCATCCTTTCACTGCCTATGCAGAAAGAGAATACTGGTAATACATTTCAGTGGAATCTGCATTGCAAAAAGGTTTTGCAATGAGGAAAGAATAACTCCATGTACCAGCACAAGCTGGACTTGTAGAGAAGGCCCTGGAGGTCAACGTGAATGTGAGCCAGCAGTATACTCCTGCATCGATCAAGGTCAGTGGCATCCCATGCTGCATTAGGAAGAGCACTGCCAGCATGTCAAGATGGGTCATCCTTTCCCTCTGCCCAGCACTGGTGAGACACATCTGGAGTCCTGGGTCCAGTGTTGACTTCCCCAGTAAAATAAAGTCTGTCAAACTGGAGCAAGGCCTCTGAAAAGACACCATCCTGGCTGGACATCTGAAGCTCTTCATGTACCAAGACAGGCTGAACGAGTTTGGATTTTTCAGGCTAAAGAACAGAAGGCTGAGACAATGCAATTTGTCCTCAACTCTTTTGTGGGAGGATACAGACCAGATACTGTCGAACTTTTCTCAGGGTTGTACAGATAAGGTTGAGAGAGAGTGAGTACAGGTTATAACAAGGAAAATACCAACTCAGAATGAGCAGAGAATGTTTTACAGTGAGATTGGTTAAGCACTGGAAGAGGCTTAACCAGCCTGTGGAATGCCTATTTAGGACAAATCTTAGTTACACTCTTCAAAATAATATTATTTTAAAGCTATTCATCAGATATATTTGCTACTAGCACCTCTACAGAGAGAGTGGTGAAAAATCAATTTGATTTGATTCTAGAAGTGAGATCTGAGCTTCACTAACTAGTTGGGAAAAAATTCTATTTAATCCTATTATCTGATGTGAGTTCCTGATAACAATCAGCTTTATGTAATCTAATGCATCTGTTAAGACCCTCATAGTGGAGGAAAAAAAAGTGCTACAGCCAATTTGCAATGAACAAATTACCTTATGTGTGACATTAAGTGCATAGTAAGTCATTATTTCATAGTCTGCATGAACATCTTGTTTACTTCTGGATCCACTTCACAGTTCAGAAACTAACTTTCAAAATGTTAATAGGATTTATCAATTAATTCAAAATACCTTGTACGACACAACTGTCAACTTCGACTGATCTGCTTCTGGTTTGACAACTTGAACGCAATCCAAAGTGAAAAGAAGCCTTGGCTCAGTGACTTTAGGAGGCTTTGGATCAGTTTTATTAAAACTAATAGAGCTTAGATACAGACAGGAGTGAGACAAGCTTTCTTTACAGCTGGCTTTACACAAAGGAATAACTTGATTAAAACTGAAAACAAAGCACACAATGAATCACACACTTGGACAGGCACATTTTTCTGTAAGTTGCCAACTAAGTGCTTAGTTGAACAGTAACCTTGTACAGTTCTCACTGGCTGCTTTAACTTGTGATTCAAAGGATGAGAACAAAAGCTTGTACGACACTACACAGTTCCATGGAATAAAGATGAGAATACAGGAGTCATTTTCGGTGCTGAATGTCCTTAAAACTGAGATACTAATGTAAAGTATTTTCTTTCTCTACTCTCAGTTATCTAACTTGAGCTAATTGCTTTGCAATGACCAGACTTATCTTGACAGGGATTAGGGAGTGAGTAAAGCAGAATCACAGCCACATGTTCACTCCATCTTACGGCTTTTGATTGATGCATATGGCTTTTGTCATCCTAACCTATCAAGAAAGTATTGAATCTCAGCATCTTTATTTTTCAGTAAGTGTGGCAGTTGTTATTATAGAAAATGTGATTGACTCTAACAGTTTCACTTTCTTTGCACACTTTTTTCCCTCAAAAATCACAAGGTGAGTGGACCTGTACAAAGAAGAGACTCTGAATCACATGTTGTTCCTTGCAACTCTGATACAGAGAGATTAATCCTGGACATAAGGGATTTTAGACATGTTTTTATGGTCTGTCTCACCAGTTAACATTTAGCTTTTTAGTTTCCTAACTGTTTTCTGCATTGACCAGGAAGTCCATGCAGCAAAATTTGAGTCTTAGAATCTCCATGAACCAAAAGTTCTGACTTATAGGCACCTAATATTCTTTATTGGATCAAACTGTTGGATTTGAATTATTGAATCCAAATTGCAACCAAGACTGAAGGGTAGGATAGGAGATCGCTTCTGCCATGCAATTCTCCTGGGTTGAAAACACATACTTTTTAATGTAAAACAAAGAATTAATCGTTAACCTATTAGGTTAATATAATATAATGATACTAATTCTAATAATCCAAAGTATCTGATTATTAAAGAAAGAAGCCTCATTAATAACGCTACATAACACTGCTATATAAGTGGTGTTACCTTTACTCTTTCGCTCCCCCTCTAGGTCTTCAAGTCAATGGCAACAACTTTCTTTAAGAAGATGAGACTGGAAGAATGCTGCAGTAACATATAGGCAACCCAAATTCTTCGCTGAAAGGATATGACATAGTTTTTCCTCATCCTTGGAAGTAATTTTTATACATTTGTGCCAATAGTCGTTTTAATCATTCTTCATTCAGTGGTCCACAAATTCTATGTTACTTTGAAGTTTTACTGCATATGGCAAGTTTTGCATATAGAATCATAGAACCTTTTTGGTTGGAAGAGACCCTCAAGATCACAGAGTCCAACCATTATATTCTATATATTCTGTATTTTTTCTTTGTTTCCTTTAAAATATCTCAAACCTTTTTTTTACCCAGCTCCCAAAATACAGTTCTGTTAATAAGCAGTAATTTGTTGTTGGAGATTTGCTTATATACCTGTGCACCCAAACTTTCAAGGCCCCTGCTATCATACATAACTGAAATTCTCTAGACTACATTTTTATTCTAAGGCAACAGACAATTAATGCTACACTGGAAAAATACTTCGTATTTCTATCAGTTACTACACTATGTTAAAATTGTTATAGAACTACTTTGTAGACTAGTTTTATATAACAAAGGGACTATTATAGAATTATAGAAAGATAAGCTAATGAGAACAGTAACCTTGTAGTTGCTGTTTTGCATAAACAAACTGAAATATAGGTTCTGGCAAGCCAGAGCAAGTTCAGAAATAGCAAGTCTGACAAGTTGTTTCTGAGTCCTTGAAAGTTTCTTACAAAGTCTGTGATTTGTTAGTACCAATGGCAACATTGTGTTTTCTGAGCCACAGTGACAGAGAAAAAATAAATTTCATTAAAATTATTCTTCTATATACCACAATAATCACCAAATATGCATGTTCCCAAAGTAGTCTGTGTCTCTATAGAAACTTTTTAATGGCTATATAATGTATCACATGCCTATTTAAAGACAGCTACATATTCTATACTGACTCACTATAGAACTCTTCAGCACAGAAAATAGTCTGCCCTAGCCTTCAGGCCAACAGTTCAACCACTTTGTCAAAAATCTTGGCTCCCAGTTTACTTCCATGTCCTGATTCCACAGGGGATCATCCATGCTGCAAGTATGTTATTTCACTTCTAGCTCTCTTTTGTGGTCAGCCAAATATCACAGAATCACAGAATCACAGAATGTTAGGGATTGGAAGGGACCTCAAAATATTGTTTAGTCCAATACCCCTGCTGGAACAGGAACACGTAGATGAGATTACACAGGAAGTGTTCAGGCAGGTATTGAATGTCTCCAGAGAAGGAGACTCCACAATCTCCCTGGGCAGCCTGTTCCAGTGTTCTGTTACCCTCAATGAGAAGAAGTTTCTTCTCATATTCAAGTGGAACCTCTTTTGTTCCAGTTTATACCGTGTGTCCCTTGTCCTACCGTTGGATGTCACCGAGAAGAGCCTGGCTCCATCCTTGTGACACTTACTCTTTATATATTTGTAAACATTAATAAGGTCACCCTCTTCTCCAAACTAAAGAGACCCAGTTCCCTCGGCCTTTTCTCATAAGGGAGATGGTCCACTCCCTTAACCATCTTTGTTACCCTGCGCTGGACTCTCTCCAGCAGTTCCCTGTCCTTCTTGAACTGAGGGGCCCAGAACTGGACACAATAATCCAGATGGGGTCTCACCAGGGCAGAGTAGAGGGGAAGGAGAACCTCTCTCGACCTACTAACCACCCCCTTCTAATACACCCCAGGATGCCATTGGCCTTCCTGCCTACAAGGGCACAGTGCTGGCTCATGGTCATCCTGCTGTCTACCAGGACCCCCAGGTCCCTTTCCCATACACTGGTCTCTAATAGGTCATTCCCCAACTTATACTGGAACATGGGGTTGTTCCTACCCAGATGCAAGACTCTACACTTTTCCTTGTTCTATTTCATTAAATTTTTCCCCACCCAACTCTCCAGCCTGTCCAGATCTCGCTGGATGGCAGCACAGCCTTCTGGCATGTCAGCCACTCCTCCCAGCTTGGTGTCATCAGCAAATTTGCTGATAGTATACTCTATTCCCTCATCCAAATCATTGATGAGTATATTGAATAATATATAGATACATCTAAGAATATGTACAAGTATAAAAGCACTGTTCCGAGATTTTTGTTCTTAGTGACTACTCTGAATAAGCTATGGCAATCTTGACTACTTTTGCTTCATAATCTATCAAAGATATCTCAGAAGTACATTCATCTCCAAGTATTTTCTTATGTCACTCTTCCACAACACGTGATGTATACCCTTAAAAAACATTACAGATATTACACAATGGAAAGCAATGGAAAACACAGTTCTGATATTATTTAGAGTATACCCAACTGAAAAACATAGACTAAAAATATCTCAATCATACACTTTTTGCAAGCGTTTGAGAGAAAAGGCAGGCTAAAAGTGATCCAAAGTTGCTGTAGCAATACTATAGGTGTTCACACTGAGACTGTGATCATGAGGCCCTGCGCAGCAATAACTTGAGAAAAGGACATTTCTCTGTTGGTATCCAAAATGAAAATATTATTTTAGTCACTGATCGTAAATTTTGCTCATGTAACCTCTTTGTGTCAGAATGCTCATGCATTTCATTGTGTCCACATTTAACACCAATCTGGGCAAATTATGAAAATTATAACTTGTATTTGTCTTGAATGACAAACATTAATGTATTTCTGACTTCAGCCTGCAAGTAACAGTATTATTACATTACTCATTGTTCCCCAAAGATGGTAATATGTAATTAACAAAACAATAGAAGATAGCACATTATAATTTTTGTGGGAATAATCATCACATGTAGCTGGATACAAAATATTTAAATAAAACATAGATTTAGACTTTTCCCATTCCCAGTATTTCGATGTAGAAGGAAACAGATGGTTGAAATTGCTTAATATTATAGAATATTATAGAATATTATAGAAACCTGGCATACAGGTAATTCTGAACTCCTTTAAAAACCCATGAGAAATATTTGGTATTATTGTCAGATGTGGGAGACGTGCTGTATAGCGTATTTCTTAAATAAAGCTTCTATTTTGGATTGGCAAATTTTATTTTATTAGTTTACGGAACCTTTAAATTAGTTTGACAAGATTATTGCATATGGAAATATTATCACTGGTAAATAGTCACTTTGTTCTCAAATTTCAGTACATTGGTGTCTAAGGTATGAAGTTATGATGAAGTGAGTCCATTGTATATAATCTCTTAAATTCTTTCCATGCCTGTGGGCACTCTATGCTCACTCTGAATCTCAAGTTAACGCTCAAGTATAACATAATCTGCTCAGAATATATATCAAGTGTGTTGGGGGAACAGGAAGAAGGATTTTGCCTCCACAAGCTTGTACCATAGCAAAGGTCAGGCTACTTATAATCTTGGAAGGACTATTTATTTCATTTCTACATTCAGGACTAAAGACTTTCTGGAAAAAGCCTTGATTCTCCACTATCTTATTGGATGAATGTACTGTTTCACTAATGAGCAGACAAGTTGACTAGTCTTGATCTATCAAAATTTAATCTGAAACTTTGTTATTAACTGATAAAAATTACAAAACCCAGAAATAACTTACTATAACTGAATTAGCACACATAATAATTAACTTTTTCGTGTTGGCTTGCTTGAGAAATAAGGACCTATTTGTTTCTGTGTTTTGTTTTGGTATGTATATTTTTGGGGGTTTGTTTGTTTGTTTGATTTGGTTTGTTTGTTACACTTTGATAATATACCTATGAATAGCTTTATTTAGGATAATATTTTCCCAACGTTCTTCTGCTTTCCTGTTTTCTCATGTTCTATTGTCTGGTCGGGTGAAAGACTGTTGCTATCTAGACTGAAACACTACCATCATCATCGTCATCATCAAATAGATCTCTTTTCTTTGGATTGTGAAGGGATAAAGATGGGGAAAATCTGAATTAAACTAAATCGAAGCACTTTTTTGGATTCTGAGAGAAAAATTCTTTAGAGCCTAGCAGAACAAAGGCTTTTGTAAGTTTATACAGGTCTGGCAGATAAGTGAGTTTTTCTGACTGTATGGAAAAATATAAACATTAAAATGTTTAATAAATTGATCCAATTGATGCAAAATTTGCTACACAAGTAGAATATTTCCAGTCAATATAATATAAAAGTCAGAGGGTCATAAGCTGCAAGAAATACTTTAAGATTTTCTAAACAACTTTTTTTTTTTTTTTTTTTTTTTTTTTTCTGAATGGGGAGCAAGCCCTTGTGAATTCTGAACCTAGAAGGGTAGCAAGTACATGGATGTGATTCACACCAGACATCATTGGTCTAGGTTCATTTCTTATATCTTTACCTATGTGAATTGGATAACAGTATTAAAGACTTTCTTTCTCTAACAGATTCAGAAAACATCACAATGAGAGTCCTTTTATTCTGTCAGAGCTTTTCATTTCTGTCTGTATGAGAAAACATTTATGTTTTAAAGGGGATATAAGAGAGGGCAAAAGACCATCAAAAAAGAAACCCCTCTCAAGACTGACTATTGTAGAATATCAGATTAAAAACCTTTCTACTGCATTAAAAAAAATCATTTCAAAGTATATTAATCTTCAACATGAAATATATGTACAGAACTTTTTAAAATCTAAACAACTTTTACTGACATTTTCTGTCTTCAGCATTAACAAAATACTGTGACTGGAGCATTTATATTTAACTTGTGTGACTCAGGACAGCAGTCTGAATTGTTCAGTGTTCAGTATTCAAAAATGAATGATTCTAACGTGATCCATTGTTCAAGTTGGTTCTTCTTAAACATAACTCATATGCACTGCCACATTTCAGATTATTCTGATTTTGCTACTTATCTAGTATACATATTATGTACCTTTTCTGTTTTAATTTTTGGTATTTTCATGTGTGCTGGAATATGAAATAATTAAATACCCAACAGATTTTTTTTCTTTAGCAATGTTCATTGCCAAAATTATTTTCAAACATTTCAAGGTTGTATCCTTTATTAAATATAATTTCCAGTTCACCTTGTTGTGTTTCTGCAAGGCTAAATATTTATATTTTAGAATTTCCGCATTCCACCATTCTACATAATCCAGCAGTCTATTTTATTTTTGGCACGCCGGTAGCATTACCTGCTACAGCATTGGAGGTAACATCTGCTGGCTTCAAACCAACGTAGAGCATAGTTGTCTAGAATATTGACCACTGCAGACTCTCTCCATTATCAATAACTATACATATCAAATTTAAGCTGGCATGTTCTAATATAAACGCAAAATTAAACATTCAGCATTCTATAATCTTTTCAGATTGCGGCACGTGCATTCTCTTTCTTTTAACATTCTGCACAGGGAAAAACAGAGCATTAAATGATTGTAAAATATATGCCCTCCTTTACATCCTTGGCATGGCACAGCTCAATCTAATTAAAAGGCCTACAAACATGGCAAAGGTATACATCACAATCTTTCTTTTTGGTAGAAGCTTCGTGCTTTCACCGAAGACCACAAAGAAATTGGTATTATCAGAGATAAATTTCATTGACTATTAATGCTAGTATCTTTGAAATATTGAAATTAAATTTTATATTTAAAAATTTATTAATATTCTGCTTTTTATACCATTCTTGTTGTGTTTTTACTTTGATAGCCCAACTTATACAACTTTTATTTGGTTTGGGGTTTTGTTTTGTGTTTTTTTTGTTGTTGTTGTTGTTTTGTTTTGTTTGGGTTTTTTTGTTTGTTTTGTTTTGTTTACCAAACTTAGGTGTTGATTAAAGTTCTTTGCTTATTTTCTTTTTTTAAGATGGATAAGAAAATTCACTTTAAGTGTTACTTGTCTTAAAATGGACTCTAATGTACTCTAGTGAATGGCAGAGGTAGTACTGACTTTAATGAATATCCAATAAGATTCTGTTTTCCTCTAACAGAAGAGAAATTAAAAGAGCCAGGCAGAAAAGGCCAAGAAATGAACAACATGCAAAACCAGAATGTGATCCAGTGAATGGAACTGAACTCAAGAGTTCACATCCTTTGTCAGTTCTGTTCTCTGACTTGTGTGAATGGCTTATATTATCTTCTCCAATTAGCACTGCAAAATATGGGTAATTGTATTATACAAAGCCTTGCACATATAAACTATTTGCTTCATATTTTGAGATATTGTATGACAGGGAATGAAGCATATATACAACATTTATTATAGATATATTTCTTCATGACAGGGTCCACAGCTTCATTTCTGTGGAGAAAACTATAACTCATCAACTTCTGTTCCTATAGGGATTTCTATCTGGGTTTATCTTTGTTTCTGGGGAGTCATTTAACTGAAATCAATACTAAGATTTGAACCTTAAATAATATTTTTCTTTTGGTGGTATCCTTTCATATTCTCTGAACCTTTTGGCGATTAAAACAATATATACTGTTATCTTGAGATAGCCCATAAAAGTAAGCTTTTCTCATTTTTAAACAATACAAAATACTGTACATATGTTATGTAAGCAAAATTTAAAAGGTTTATTAGGCCTGGGAGATCAATATATTCTACTTCTCTGTATCTCTTCTTCTCTGTAACAGAGGAATTCCATTAAAAGCATTGTAACATCCAGATTAACAATCAGTTGCACAAGAATAACTAGCTTTTATGACTTTCTTAACCTGAAATCTGTGGCTGAATAATTTCACAAAAAAAGATATAACAATAAACTTAGAAAACTATGAAGCCTGTAAGATAGGAAGAGGTAGAAGTCCTACTTACATTACGTGCTCTTGAAAATCTGCAAGTTTTGCATAAACATTTTTCCATTTATGCATTTCAAAGTGAGAGGATAGCTATAAATCACTCCTCAAAAGATGCCCCACTTCTGCTAAGCAGTAAATGGTGTGTATGTTATCTAACTTGTGTGCTCCTGTTATATACTCTCGGAAGTGATGTCAACCCAAAGGGTTAACAATTTAGACAAGAAAATATTAGATTTATTACAATACTATTTTCCAAAGTCACTTCGGTGTCACAGTCTATGGTTTAATTAATCATTTAAATGCTTGATTGAAAGATATAATATTTATTTCAGAAAATATACATTTACCTAGAAATATGTTGTGTGTTCCTCTGTACTTTGAATTAAAGATGGTTAACATTGTGACACATTTATTTTATAAAACAGAGAATTTAGTTTTGGTGCACATGTGGAAGATACTGAGGCAGCAGTTGTCATGTTTCTATCAAATTCCTCTCCCACAAAGCAATTTTTTAGTGTAAAGTTAATTACATGCTCTCTACTGAGTAGCAAATTTTAAAATGAAATTCACAAAACATATTTATAATTTCTTTTAGACAAGAAAGAAATGCTTGAATAGTTGTGATGCCTTGATATGCTCCAAGTAATAAGCTCATGTTGGTATTTAGTTTCCAAAGAGTTATTCCTCTATTATGGAGCATGAAAAGGGTGGGATGACAAAAGCTTGCCTTGTGGGCATTAGAGTCCTGGAATTAATATATTTTCTTAGCTTCCCTAGTTGTCAGTAAAAATCATATTGGAAATTTTGGGGACATTATTTACTAAACCTTAATTGTTTATATACATCCACCTAGACAAAACCTGGTGATCAGTCCATGTAGAGAAGTTGAAGGACTTGCAGTAAGAATCCTTAAAGGAAAGATCTAGTATACACAAATGTAATTTACTTACTCCATCTGAAAATATCAAATGATATGAAAATCACGTCTGATAAAATTGTAAAACTTTGCATGTAATGAAGAAGTAAAACAAGAGCTTTTAAAGACTGTTAAATTGTGAGAGATAAAAATACTATGTCAAGCTAAAAAATGTGTGATTTATTAGTAAACTTATATTCACTTTACTGAGTACTGAGCAAAGTTTTATTGTACATGACTTTTTTCTTACTTGGTTTTACATTTTGTATTTATTTAGTTTTTAATGGTGAGTGTGGGAATTCAAGAACATTAAATAATATTTCTTCTGACATTTATAGTCAAAACTTCATAGATGCAAACGTTAAAAGAAGAAAGTAAGGAATAATTAATATAGATTATACATTTTCTTTTCTTTGATTAACAAAATCAAAAAGTGAAAGTTACATTGCTCCTTTTAATCACAAATCTCAAGAAGCACTTATATGCCACGTGGAATCTTGCCATGTATTCCTTAATTCACCAAACGTTTCTTAATGTTGCAGAAGATCAAGACATGTCAATGTATCAGCCTTTGTGTCAAATTACTGAAAAGTTTTTCAGTAGACCAAACACCTCAGTTAGTTTCAGACACCTTTCAGTAGACCTAACAGCTCTGACACAGTAAAATAACAACATTGTCAAGATGTATTGCTTTATTGCTTCCACTAAGAACGCGTTTTTTCAGTCTTTTTTCTTTTTTTTTTTTTCTTGTTACCTGTTTCTCACTTTTCTTAGTTACGTTACAGAAAATCATAAGTGATAGTTCCCTAGGGAGAAGATAGTGACTTTATTTTAGATGCCAGGCACATCTTAAAGAATCCTGAAAACAAAAACAAATTATTCAAATATATGTGCATAAGAACTGAAAAGATCAACCCTTGAACTCTGAAATCTAGTATGAAGTAAAGCTGAGCTAACAGTATGAGAATTCTGGAGAGTGATATATATATATATTAAAAGGCCTTCTTCTGTGATTTAGGTGAAAATTTTTATCTGAATGGATCTCAGTTCAGTGATAAGAACTATTTCAGAAACTCAGAATCCTCCCTGTATTGCTGTTTTTAAGCGATACTTCCGCTACTCTATCAAGGAATTAGGCTGCTGAGCATAGGACTCAAAGTCAAATCCTCTCCATGATATCACAAAGTACCTCTACAGTAGCAGAAAAGCAACAAGAAGCATAGGTTGAGGCTTTGATATTTCTGAGATAGGAGAATGGAATTAAGTTTTCTCCATCATCCTCCATTTTCTTTTTTATATGAAAACTGGAAACTAGTGTATGGCTAATGCTATGTGAGTATCACAGACATGAAATCTGAACTAAACTGAGAAAGTACTGTACAGTTTTATGTTTATACAAGCCTCAATTTGCAAACATTTATATAGCCTGTATAAATCAAAATCTTCATCTAAGAACAGCTAGGTTGGTAACACCCAACTGAACCAGAATGTTCTATGTGCTCCTGCTGAAACCCATGCCAACAACAGTTTACAAAATGCAACTCAGCAAAATATTGGTTATTTCTATTTTTTTTGTGACAAAATTGTCTTGTTGCAATACACAAGGTAAATCTAATACACTTCAATAGGTAATTATTTTAAATGCTTTTTTTTTTCATATTAATGGTCTCTATAAAATAAATTAAACTAATTCTACATGTAAGTGTTTTTTTAAAAAAAGCCTTTATTAACAGAAATAAGAGCACTCAAAAAAAAAAAAATTAAGTCTCGAGAAAGAAAGCCTTTGAATATCGGCCAACGTTACATTATACATATGTTCTCATTTTTAGTACAGCTAAAATAAAGCTAAATCTTACTACTTTCCCCCTTTCCCAGATCTTAGTGTAATTTAACTGTGTAATGAGGGACTATAGGAGTGAAGAAGGGAAAATAAAACATGTAATAGTATGATAATCACTGAAATGCCAAAAGTTTCAGATGTGCCATTTTTATGTCTGATGTTAATGTATTGCATTCAATGATGGCTTGATGTGTAGTTCAGAATTTTTCCTCATTTAATGTATTATAAGATAAATTAGTCAATAAGGATGTGATCATTAGCTTACTTTTCTGAACCTCTTAAACTTTTTGTATTTCACTTCTGCTTATTCATAACCAAGAACCTAGCATTGATTTGACCACAATAAAATTCAGTAGTAAACATGCTGTTGATCTAATTTGACTTTCAACTTCTGTGAAAGCTGGAAAGAGTCATGTCATATTTTTATGTTTCTATTTAGAATAATCTTGCCATTTTAAATTTAAAACAAACAAACAAACAAAATCATGACTCAAGAAGTTTATGAGTGGAAATGATGGAATTCTGGTTCTGGGGCACTATCACTACATGCTTAGCTTGTTCTAATATTTGCCTAAACTCCCTGTCTGTGACTGGAAGCCTAGGACTGATATAAACCAGAAGTGCAGAGGGGAAGGATTTAGGATAAAGGAATTGTTGAAGGTAGATGCACATGAAGGTGGAAAAAGGTCTAGAAAAAGAGAAGCATGAGAAAAAGAGATCTATAAGGTAAAGCAAGAAAGGACAGTAAACAAGTTCAGAACGAGGAAACTGGCTGGAAAATCAGTTAAGAAAAGACACGGGGAATATGAACTTTAACAGGACTAGAAAACAACTGAAAGGATGAACAAGTATGAGGAGTAATACCCAGAACATATAGGCAATAAGGCAACAGGCTATTAGAAGAGGACTTTGGAGAAGGAGAGAGATGAGGAAAAAATGAGCAACAATGATCTGAGAGCTGTTAAAGACTGAAGACTAGAAATTCTACACCAGGAGGAGGTTAGAGAATCACATTACCATGAGATGCTAAAGGTGAATGAAAGTCAAGAGTAGGACAAGAATTTCTTTGTCCAAGAAAAAGTACACCTTAGGCTTAAAATGAAATGCTTCCGACTGTTACTTTTCTTTCAGTAAATATCTGTGAATTCAAATCCATTCTGTCTCCATCTAAAGCCATTTCATACATTCTCTTACTGGTATTACTGACTTAAATTCAGTCGTGTTGGTCTGTGTGGGAGATCCTAAGCTTTCAACCCTGCTGATGAAACCTACCTGGAACTAAGAAAGCCTTTATTTCAAAGCTCATCTTTGTCTCAGGGCCTCTTTGTACTGGAAGCTAAAATTATTCTCAAATCTATTGTCAGAGTTTGTGTGAATGAAATAATAAGTCTGGACTAAAAATAAGTAAACAAAAATATTTAGGCTGTTTATTCCATCTACGTGAGGCACTCTATAACTTGCAAAATAAGATACCTTAGATAGAGTCAGGACTTGAATGAAGATTTCAGATATTCTCAAGTAGAGAAGAAAACTAAAGCAAAAATTCCTTTCCTTCTCATCTCATATTTTTGAATGGCCAAGTCACAGAACCATTCCTTTACTTGCTATACATTTAAATAAAGCAGTTAATGACATTGGTATTTTTTTAAAAAAGTGGATCTCTTTGGAAGAAATCATTGTCTGTAGGAGTGTTAAGGCCAGAATGGAGAAATTATACTTCTATGTCTTTGAAAAAAAAATTCTGAAATGTGCTTTTTCTTAATTCGTCTTCACACAGTAGGTTTTGTGAATTGTATTTTGAAATACATAACTTTACACAGAGCTTAGATAGATAATATGTGTTTAGTTTGCCGTAGCAGACACCAGCATAAGGACCAGATTCTTTAAACTTTGTCTTTTGAGTAACTAACATCACCAGAGCTAATCTCCATGTGAATCTGAACTACTGCCTGATTTTCCACAGTTTTCTTTGGAAAAGAGTGCTTGATTTGAGTAATTTGGTCCTGATTTGTAGAAAAAAAAATATCAGTACTCAACAATAACTCAATCAAAACAGCTCTTAGATTTGCATAATTAATCTATAGATCCTAAAAAAATTCACACACAGCTCTTAGTCTGTGAAAACTGATCACTCTAAATAGTTTTTTAATGTTAAAATTTTGCTGCTTTACTATACTGAAATTATCCATGTGTAAAAGAGTGTTAACATCTTTCAGACTGGAGAAAATAAGAAAGGAAATTTGGTTATTGAATAGGTCTCCTGCAGTTGCCAACACATACACATTAAATATTGAACTAGTGAACCTCAGAATCCTTCAAGAAAATATGTATTGTAGTTCACAGGATAGAGAAACAAAACAACACAAAAGATTTCTGAAGAGATCAAAAGCTCAACCAGTGCTTTAAAACTCAGAAAAAGAGTGAAATATGCCCAGATGATCCTTGGAAGTGAAACATTCTTCAAACTACAGATAAAACCACAAAATTCCTAGTCATTCTGCTAGTTTCAAGTGAAGTAAAATACTCTCTTCCTCAGTCTCTCATGGTCATTTAACAAAGTGCTCAGACTAACATAGTGTCTCTAGGGATGGTTAATCTTTGATCTGTCAGTCCTAATTTCTAATGCAAATCTATGTATCCTCTGATATGCCAATATATGGCTGGAAAGCAGTCTTGCAGAAAAGGATCTAGGGATCCTGGCAGACACCAAGCTGAACATGAACCAACAACATGCACTTGTGGCAAATAAGGCAAGTTATTATCCTGGGATACACTAGAAGTATTGCCAGCAGGTTGAGGGAGGTGATTCTTATCCTTAACAGCACTGGTGAAGCCACACCTGAAGTACTGTGTCCTGTTCCAGGTTCCTTAGTACATGAGAGACAAGGACATACAGGAAACAGTGCAGTTAAGGACCACAACAACTGTTAAGGGTCTGGAGCATCTCTTCTATGATGAGAGGCTGAGAGAGCTGGTACTGCTCACCCTGGAGATGAGAAGGCCCAGGACGTATCTCATTGATGTACATAAATATCTGAAGTAAAGGTGTAAAGAAGATGGAGCCAGGTTCTTTTCACTATTTTATTAACCCATAGATTTATATATTTTTTTTTTTTTTTGTAGAAAAGTAAAAAGAAAGGAGTAATCACTGAGAAAACAAACAAACCAACAAAAAACTTCCCTAATACTAACAGGACTTTGTTTCAGCAACTTCAGATTCAAACAATAAATGCATTTTGGCACTCACAGATTTGGGTAACTTTTCTGGGGTAGCTGGAAGACTATAATGGTTTGTAATGTTCTTTTGTAATGTTTTGAACTGGCAGGGATTAATAATGTTAAAGCCTCTCTGACTAAGATTTTATTTCTTATATGTTGTTAAGTTGAACAAGAATCTAAGATTTAGGGCCAAGCTTTTATTCCAGAAACCATCAGTAACTTTGCTGGCACACTGAGAGTCAAATAAAGTAACACAACAATTTTTAAGAATAAGCATAATGTGTCATAAGGTATGTTTCACATTATGGTGAGTTAAAATCTTTTGGATTCAGGGTTAACCAATATTGAATTCAGTCAACAAGGCCAGGATAATTACTTCACTAGTCTCTTGGGCTCTCAGGGCTTGAAAGGTTTATATTCTTTCTTTGGTATAAGAGCAAGAATTACAATTTGCCTTTAATAAATGATCATTTGCTAATTTTACTTCATCATATAACTTACTTCATCTTATAGTTTACTTCATCTTAAGGGTAATACCTTCATCTTCTGTTTTACTCTCTGTTGCTGTTTGAGTGAATAACTATATGGTCCTCACAGGTATGTTCTTAACATTATCAGAATAATGAAACCATTGGATCAAGGAGGCTTACATAAAGCCACTGATTTAACAACCACCTCATCAAGGAAAAACAGATGGTTAGAAAAATGATTGTCATACTTTATGTAAAAAGCTAAACAGTGAGAAATGAAATTCCTTTTCTTCACTAGCTTGTTTCCAGCCTAGTAATTTCTACAACAAAGAATGAGGGGGATTTGTAGCCAGCCCCAGAGAGCCAAATTAAACAATGTCTGTTATAGCAAGGTCCTTTTTTTTTCTCACCTCATTTGTTTCTTTTCAATGAATATTATCCTTCAGTCAAAAAAGAGCCTCTGCAAGTGTAGCAAGACATGGCAATTAGTGAGCTGAAATATATGAAGTATTTATTCTTGGTAAATAAGGAAAGAATCCAAGATACTAAATCAAACAAACCAAGGAAAATGTGTGCTCAGAATCTCAATTGCCATTGTCTGCAATCCTCATTCATTCCTAGGAAGGGTAGAAGCTTTTCAAATAAAAAGAGTAAATTATGAAGACATTGGTGTTATATCAAGAGGAGATGGATAACAGAGAATTAGTCTAAAGACATGCTGCATATGAAAAAAATATCCTAAGCAGCTTGAGAGAAAAGAAGGCTGAAAAGATGTATTTATTTCAAATATATTCATATCAGAAAGCTTTTGACAAGGAGTACCAAAAGGACTAAGGGAAGAAAGGTGCCAAAACAAAGAGAATTGTTGATTTAGTGTGGTATGTGCTTAAAATACAGCATCTACTTTTGCCAATCAGCACAGTCATTTTGGGAAAAAAAACATCTAAAAGGTATTCTTCTTATTATTGTCATGAGTCTTCCTTCAGATCTTAATCAACCATAATGTTTTCCAGTTTTCAGTTTGTTAACAAAAGATCTAAAAAGATCAAGGGAATGCATCAGGGCTTCAACTCTGTTGTATCAATGACCTTGTAATTCCCCTGACAGATGTGTTTGAATATTCTAATGGACCCTATTTGATCACAGGCACATCAGCAGTTCATAGATGACACTTTCATCATACATTGATTGTGGGTCTATTTTATCTCACCTTATGTAAAATATTCAGAGTATTTAGAGACAAATCTGTGCAACATGAGCATATTGAAGTACATGCACTTACATAAAAGCAAAATCTCTTGCTCTGCATTTAACACACTTTCCCAGTAAAACTATGATTTTCATTGTTTTTTACAAAAAAAAAAAAAAATATATATATATATATCTCTATATATATATATAAAATGCAATGCACTTTCCTACCATTTCTTCCCTCAAACACCAGCAGTTTTGTTTCTGTGTGCAAAGAAATGAATTTTTCCAGCTAAAAAAAAAAAAAGTATACTTTTTTCTGCAATGTTGTCATGGGGAAATTGTCAAAGGAAGTTCACTTCCTGTTCCCTTTAAAATATGTGAAATATTCATGAAGCAAATGAAGTATAACAAGTTTTCAAAGCCAAGTCTGCTTAATAATAATTGAATAATGATGTGATTACTCTCTAGATGGATATGAATTACTTCTTGCTAGTTACTTTTTTGGTAATGTCAAGTTTAATTATATGATCTACAGGACATAAATAACAAACTATAGGAACAAAGGAAAGTCACGGATGATGTTTCACTAACATATGGCTTGCAAATGTTAAACAATTGCGATCTTAAACCTATGATGAAAATATTTAAAAGTGAAATCAGAAAAGAGAAAAACAACCCTCAACAATACTTTGGATTATTGCTCCTATTGTCACAGATCATTTATTCTTTTTGAAAAGTCATTGATATGCATGTAAAATGCTATGACAAAAAAACCTAAGTTCCTCTGTATACCTGGAGAAACAGACAGTGAGTCCTGAGGCAGACTCGTTAATCTCATTTCTAAGTTGGAGAGAATCCACCTCTTAATGTAAGAACAATATTCTTTGTTCTTTATAACAGAAGTATCATGTACATGCATATTAATATGCAAATACTCTTGTGTAACAGGATGCATCCTTACTTGGCAAAGAAATAAACAGACACCTGGGCATTATTTTTTTTTTTTATGTGACATAAATGAAGCCCTTCTGTTTAGAACTACATCCTGAAAGGCCCTGAATATCTATATGGCAACTCGGTTGCTTGACCATTCAGCTCTTAGCAACATTATGAGAAGAGGGAGAAGGATTGCTTTTGTTTTGTTTTGTTTTTCTTTTTTTATATAAATGCTTTTCTTCTTTAAGTAAGATTTTTCGGCTATCATGTCATTTTGCAAAGAAATGCACAAAACACTGACTTTCACTGATTACCAACCAGAAATGGTTTTATCTACTGAGCTAATTGTAGTCCCACCTACTATTGTCATCGTCCCTTCTGCAAAGTAATCCGTTTCTTCATGCATGTTTTTAGCAAAACAAAATTTCTAAAGGCTCAACTCAGTCAATATTTATATAACATCTTTTAATATTCCTAGATAGCTAGAGCAGGTTGTAGCTTGTCTCCTACCTAATTTAGGAGTCTATATTGTCACTATTATAAAAGTCTGATTCCATTTGGACTCATACCATTCCCCCCTTTAGAATAATCTACTGTAGTCAAAGTAAAATTAAACTGTGATTATTCTTGAGAAGATTTTTTTTTTTTTTAATAAGAAAAACGAACAACAAACCAAACCCTAGGCCCTTCTTTAAATTTATTTAAATTGGTACTTATTTAATTCTTTAATTTCCTTCATGTTTGTTTATTAAGAAATTAAGTAAATTTTAAAGTACCTCTTTAAAAGCATGATATAATGTTTAAATACATGTCTTCTTCTGAAAGGATAAAAGCCATATGTAAAGGATTAACAGAAAAAAAAATACAGCACAGTAAAGGCTGAACACTATTATTTTGCACCTTCAACTGGAGAGAATACAGTTGTAGCTTTAGAAGAAATAAGAAATCTTTACAATCCTTCAAATTACTTTCTCTTCTTAGCACAGGAGTTTCAGTGATTATGATTTTTTTTTCAGTTAAAATGCACTGACTTCAGTCAGTTACTGGTAGGGATACTAGGCCGATAGTAAGACAAGAACAAGGAAACTAGTAGGTTTATAAGGACTAGAAAATTACAACTGATTTCTTACAGATTTGTCTGTGGCTGACTGACTTGTGTGACCGAAAAAGTCCAAGCTCTGCCAGAAAGCTTTCATTACCACTGGGACACTTAAATAAGCTATCTCTCCCCTGTCTAAAAGGTTGTTTCTCTGAAATTTTTGAGACTTGAGACTTCTATTCTTTGTAATGATGTAATTGGTTAAAGTATTGCCATAAGCCTTGTACTGAACTCGCAAAGTCTCAGAACCAAGGCTCATCAGGTTTGTTCTGTGTGAACATTTGTTGATCTGCCTACAGCTTGAAAAGTCTCCAGAATAACCCATGAGGGGATGTGCTCAGTTTAGTTCTCTATACAGACAGTATTAAATAGGACTACTCTTTTACTTTATTTCCTAAGCATTCCTTTGGGGATAGTTGTTACTATATAGGGTTGTTATTATATTTTACCTTGATTCTTGATTGTTTTTGTAGTTTTACCCATCTATCTAGTAGGCTGAATTCAACCCAGAGAAGGGTTCTTGAGCTCATAGTATGAATTAACTCAGAAATAAAATAGCAAGTTTAAAAAGTACTTGGAAACAAACCAACAAACAAACAAAACCCAATCAACAAACCAAAAAAGCCCAAACCAACAACAACAACCAAATCCAACCAAACAACCAAAGCCCCTAACCATGACAAACAGTTGCAGTCATGTTTTCAGAAACCAAGAAAGTCAACGAAGATAAAGGTGAACCTGAAAAAAAATCAAAATGAAAGATCTTTTAAAGTATGTAAAATGTAGTTAAATAGCTTCTAGACCCGTAAATGAAAGGGTGGACTAGAGGTGAACAAGAAACAGAACTAGCTCAAGGTTTTCAGGAAAAATAGTAGCTATGGCTGGACACTAATGTAAATGGAAACAGAGCTTGCTACATTTAATGAGAAAAGTGTTAATTCAGGTGGGGTAGGCAATAAAATGTGCCCCTCCTTTCAGAAATAACTTGAATTGAGGAAATTAAACAAACATTTTTATAGTTATTGTTCTATTATAGAAACCATGAAGTGATGGGAAAATATGTTTATGAAAGAGAAAACTGTGATCCAGGTAAGTACAATCATGTTAATCCAATCTTTGCAATATGCTAAGCTTTGAAACTATGTTGAGGGAAATACAAATAAACAGAAGTTTAACTGGAATTACTCAAAATGGACCATAATACTTAATATTAATTATAATTATATATTGATAAAGCTTTCTGAGAAAAAAGAAAGCTAGAAGGCAGTCTGTAGAATAGGATTGCATACAGTCTAAGAACTACAAAAAAAAATCCTGAGAACCTTTCATAATAGAATAGAGTGTTAGCATGCAATTAGACATAGCTATAGTAATATACCTTTTGCTATATCTACTTACCAATTTTAAACATGTGATGAAATAACCTCCACCTAGCCACTCACATTCAAATTCACAATTTGTCTGTTTGAAACTCAAAGTATGTTGCAGTAAATACAATGAAAATATCTGCAATGAAAAAAAAAAAAAAAAAAAGGATGAGCATGCATAAATACACAAATCAAAATAAGGTTATCCTCAGGAAAGAAATGGCTCTAGTCAGGATCTTTTCTCCATTCACTCTTTGCAATTTATTATAATCATTTTCTATGGCAGCACCCAGCAGAGTTTCTGTGCTGTACTTAAAGCTCACTTCTTGTTTCCACCATTGCACTTTTCTTTTTTATTGATTTTAGCTTCACTGTTATATTCATCTTTTTCTAAAATTAGGCACATGTATTTTCAGTTTTATAGTCTTCATCCTACATCTCACCCTTCCCACACTTCCTTCTAAATCACTTTACTAGTGCTTAGCAGTAAAATGGATGTTTATCATCTATTGGCTTAGCACTTACTATTGTTGGAGTTGCACATGAAGGGAGAGGAGGTGAATTTAATCTTCACCATGGCTATTTCAGAGTTAAAAAAAAAAAAAAGTGCAATATTTTCAGTTATCTTCATTTTGAGCACATTTATATAACTGAATCAAAGACTTATGTCATATGCTTAACACAATTCTGCTGTATGTACCTCCTTCCTCTCTAGTGAAACCTACAACAATAAATTAAAGACACATTTTTATAATTCCACTAAGATGATTAAAAATTACAATAGAAATGTGTAAAAGCTTGTGCATAATAAAATCATTACACAATTCCTTGCTCAACAAATAAGATGCTTCAAATCTCAGCCGTTTTTTCAGTTCCAGCACTCATTCTGGAAGTATTTGTGTAATAATGAGGCTAAATGATACACAGGATTTGAGTAATTCCATTCTTACTGCTGAAATTAAGCTCATCTTTAACCAGGAACACCCAAATACTGGAAGTCAAGGAAGGCAGATAAGTTCAACTCACTAGACAGGTGGAAGTGCAGGAACAAGTTAGCTGCTGAGTGCAAGAATCATTTAGAATCAAGGTAAAATAACAACCCTGCGCAGCAACAATAACCCCAAAAAATTATACTTTAGAAAGAAAGTTAAACAGTTGTCCTATTTAATACCATCTATTGAGAGAATCAAAAAACTCTGAGTGCATCACTTCATGGTTTGTTCTGGAGACTTCTCAAGGCTGTACCTAAAGGATTATGCCCAAGGACAACATCTCAGGTTCGCTGTATGAGATTTCCTGAAAAATGCAGTGCTATTCAAACGAGGTTAAATGACCTTAGGACAACTAGGAGAGCAACTAGGTCACTTGCAGCTTATGATTCAGGGGCCTTGAAGTGCTGTACTGTCCTGGTGCTGCTCCATTGAGGTTGTTAAAGCCCTATTCTGGGCTGCCAGGCAGCTACATTTCTGAGGTAAGTTCCAATCATGTTGACTGATTTTTGGACTACCTGCACTACTCATTGGTTTCTGTCATTTGGTTTCTATCTGTTGTTTGGTTTCAGTTGCAAATTAAAGTTGGTTTAAGCTTATCATTTGCCTGGAGTCATTTTGAGGTGCCTCTGTGACAGACACATAGGTAATTTGTTGCCCTCTGTGAATATATGCATATTAGATCTTTTAGACTAAGGAGACTGTCACTGACCAATAAATCCCTACAATGGAAGAAGGCTCAGTGGAGATGGATCAGGGTGATGTGCCCATGACAGTCATGGAATATGTAGAGTGTGACTGACCACAGCTGTTGTAAGGAAAGCTGACTTTATCTCAACACAGAGGGCATCAGCAGGTGACTTTTGTTTTAGATAAAAAAGGCACGTTAGTTGAGTAGATCAACTGATGGCATAAATGTTTCTTCTTGTGTTTATTAAGAGTGTGAGTGTATCCCAATTAGCAGACAACCACTGTGGGGAGAGTACATGTGATTCAGCCCAACAAGGAGTATAAAATCTGTAAAACTAACAAAAAAAATTTTGAAGACAGCAAGAGGTTTGAGATGCTGTCAAACTATGTTTTCCTTTTTAGCAAGTGGGGACACCTAGTATTGTGACAGTGAGTATGTTATAGAGATTGGTAACAGGGATCACACTGGTTTTGTGATTGCACAGTGTATTACCGTGTATTACTTTTGCTATATTTTGTGGTGCATCTTGTAGTTTTAGTGTGTTTTCAGTATCTTTTGTATCATTCTGATAAATCAGAAATCCATCAGCTATCTTCAAATAAGTAAATTTGATGTTAAATACTTCACCCTCCACACATGGATTATCTAAAAGACTCAGGCCGGAGAGTATTGGACTCCGAAAAAGACCTCGAGCCTTGATCTCCCATTACCTGAATATTTTATGGAAAAATACTCTTAGCAATAATATTACAACCCAGATCATTTTATTATTCGCTGACTTTTATTGTCTTTTGTCTTACTGTCTCCATCTTTTCCTGAGTCATAGTATTTTGTTAACCGCAGTAAGTACTCCTGCTAACAATAACTGTGTTTTGACGTGAACTCAATGCTCTGTCTGTGTGGTCAGACATCAGTATAATCAGAAAGCCACTCTGTTGTGGAAGTTATCTCAATCTCTACAATTATAGATTAATCAGAAGACTTTTGCTAGAAAAATTAAATTATTTAGACAACAAGTTTTGTTGAAGTAATGTTCCTTGCCTTAGTCTTCTGATTTTAGCAACTTTCACTTTGCCTAGAGTGCTTTTTAGATGTCGACATGCTATTTAGGATTTCACTTGAAGGCTCCAGGAATGTTTTATTCTTTTCATGGTTCACCTACTGACAATTCATGCAGTCATAGTTCACTTACTCTTGCTGCCTTCTGGTTTTTGGGTTTGTTTTTATTATTTTCCCCAATAATTAGTCAGAACCTTCATGAATGATTGCAGTTTTGTTTCTTCTTGACATTACTATCTACCTACCTATCAGTTTAATTAAGTAAATTTTATATGGTGCTTCAAGAAAAATAATCAACCTTTACTGATTTCTCCTACTAACAACTATTAGAATAAATGTCTTAGAAAAATAATGTTAATTAGTTACTTAGTTTACCAGCAGAAAACTTAAGCATGTATATACTTTGTTTTTGTTTTTGTTTTTTGTTTGTTTGTTTTTGTTTTTTTTTTTTATAATACTTAAATATTAAAATTTACCAGGAAATCTGTGCATCTCTGATTTCTTCCAACGAAGTTTAGACATTTTAAAGAGAACTGATTCTGAAAGTCCTTAAAAATTGCTTTTAAAAACTGTTAATTTCAATAGGAAGAAAAAAAGAGATTAAAAAAAAAGATATTATTAGTTCAACATGTTGTGCCATATGTTCAAAATGTATGTTACATTTAGTAATACATATTTAGACTCTAAAAAGTACCTTACACAGGACAAATCCCTTAAAGCTGTGTTGTCACCAGCTCCTTGTATTGAAAATACAATAAATTTCAAAGACAGTCTTGTGAGATACTAGTGGATTATTCTGACAGAAATACAGATTGTGGCTCACACTCTTTCTTTTCTATTATTGTCACTGGAATGTAGTGAAAGTGTTATACATATATGTTTTGCTTTTCCAGTATAAAACAAGGTTCTCCTGTTTAATTTTGTTTGTTTGTTTTCAGGGTCTGATTTTGTAAATATGTACACAGTAAAAAATGAAAACTTTGTGATGATGTTCATGAACTTTGTGTTTAATTCATGTTTTACTCACTAACTGTGATGTCAATTTCCTAACCAAATTTTTAATGCTTTACTGAAAATCCAAGAAGACCCTGAGATGAACCACTGCTGTTCAAAAAAACTCCCACAGAAAAAATGAAGTCAGAATGAAGCACATTTTTTTTTCTTCCTTGAGAACACAAGAATTTTAACAAAATGTTAATATGTAACTCTATATGATCTTATTCTTCTTAAAGTGATTGACGGCCAGCAGAACATGAGCCAGCAGTGTGTCCAGGTGGCCAAAAAGGCTGACAGCATCCTGGCTTGGATCAGGAATCGTGTGGCCAGCAGGACTAGAGAAGTGATCATGGCACTATACTCCGTACTGGTGAGGCTCCACCTTGAATACTGTCTCCAGTTTTGGGCCCCTCACTACAAGAGAGACATTGAGGTGCTGGAGAGAGTGCAGAGGAGGATGACAAAGCTGGTGAGGGGCCCAGAGAACAAGTCTTATGAGGAGAGGTTGAGGGAACTAAGACTGTTCAGCCTTGAGAAAAGGAGGCTGAGGGGAGACCTAATCGCTGTCTACAACTACCTGAAAGGAGGTTGTAGCACGGAGGGTGTCAGTCTCTTCTCCTGAGTAGCAAGTGGTAGGACAAAAGGAAATGACCTCAAGTTGCACCAGGGGAGGTTTAGATTAGATATTCAGAAAAAGTTCTTCACAGAAAGGGTTGTCAGGCATTGGAACAGGCTGCCCAGAGAAGTTGCTGAGCCATCATCCCTGGAGGTGTTTAAAAGGCATTTAGATGAGGTTCTTAGGGACATGGTTTAGTGCTAGAGTTAGGTTATGTTTGGACTTGATGATCCTGAGTGTCTCTTCCAAACTAAATGATTCTATGAGAGCTTCCTTAAGTAATATATGAGTAAAACCTTACAATATAGTTCAAGATTTGATCTTCTGACATGCAAAGAATGTGTATCCAGATTTTAGATCTGTGAGTGAAATCAGAAAAAGTATCTATCCCTTAACTTACTCTCTTTTAGTGTTTTAGTTTATGATTACTAACTGTTAAATAACTCACATTTTCCCTCGTTATTAATTACAACATCATTGCATCTTACTAGCGGGTTCATATCATTAGCTCAAGGTTCTATATATGAATAGGAGTCTGCTGAGATGCTTATTTTGCTTTGACTAAGACTGATTTCCACAAGCAAGTAGAAAAGTATATTCATTCTATAGAAACCTTTCAATTTGTACACCTTTGAGAGACATGGATTAAAACCCCTTGTCCAAAAGCTTGGTTGATTCTTTTAGAGAAATTAAGATACTTGTGGTCTTTTTCTTTGCAAAAATAAAACCAATCTATTTGAACATTTTTTCCTATTACACTTTTCTCTGGTCATGATTCTGCAGTCTATCAGTCCCTATAGATACATAGCTAACATCACAGTTATTCATAGGGAAAACAATTACTCTTAGCAAATATTTCATAGACAACATAAAGTACTGTGTTTCACGAAGGCCAAGTTGTTCTCAAAACAATTAATATATAATTATTTCCAGACCTAAAAACTACATAGGCTTTCTAGGTTCTGTACAAGGATATCTCCTCATGTATGCATCACAAAACTCCGTGTGTACAATGAGAAATACATTGTTGAACAAATGTACACAGATGCAATGGATAGTCATGGCAGTTAGAAGCTACTGTGATCTCCAGGTGGACGATGTATTTGATTTGGAAGATTCTGGTTTTGTCAAAGGGCAAAAATGTTCTTAACAAATAAAACGCACATATCTTATGTACACAGGCAAGAAAGGAAACATAGCCATTAGAAAAGTGCAGATCAAAAAGGCAGATAAGCTCAGCCAATCTCTCCCCTTCTAGTATATTTCTTTCAGTCTGTATTTCCTTTGATTCTGTGATATTCATCTGTCTCTTGGCCTTTTCATTAATCTACCTCATTGAAGGTAAAATGCCAGAGAGGGCTCTAAAAGCTTGCTCATTTTGTTTTTCACAAGAATGATCCAGCTGAAGATAGCCTTCAGGGAAAGCAGAAAATAAGCAATAAAAAACAAGCCTTCAAATTACAAGTTTTATTTCTAAAACTAGAACTACGGAAGACCAAGTATTAAATTAGTTGTATCAATCAGAATATCATAGAAATTATGGCCTTGTTTACACTAAGGGCAATTTAGAAAAAAAAAAAAAAAGCAGATTCCTGTTAATGTTAGCTCAGCTGAACTAACTACAGCCTTAAAGACATTGGAGGAGCAAAACCCACAAGGGCCAAGATCATACAAAAAAAATCACCTTTAGACGGAGCTTCAGGATTGTCAGAAAAGTTAACTTCATCAATACAAACAGCAGGTGGAGAGACAGCAGTAGGCTAAAGTTTCTTCTAAGGTTTTAAACATTTAACAAATCAGTCAAGACAAGAACAGAAGCCAATGTCGAAAATTTTCAACTAGTAGGTCTTTTCCTTCTGGCTTCCCATGTAAAAGAACATGACAATTTAACAATTGAAGAAAACAGATACATTTTGGTGGCTTCTAACTTGGAGTCTGGTGATGAACATTCCCTTATCAGGAATTCTATATTGTATAAAAATAATCTATACATTTCGGAGTTTCAATACCCTAGCTGTTAGACAGAAACATTTGGAAGGAATGCATTTGTTGGAAATAATTTCTTAAGCCTTCATTATTTTACGTTTAGATTTTATCTGCATCTTTGAAAACATTTGTCTGGTGCTATTTTAAATTCCTTCCATCCAATAAATGAATGAATAATTAATTTAAAAATAACTATCTTGGTTACATACACATAAATATTACCGAGTCGATCTCCTGGCCGTGCATAGAACAACCCCACAGTTCACACCATGTGTCTGAGGGCATTGTCCAGTCTCTTCTTGAACACTGTCAGGCTTAGGGCTGTGACCACCTCCCTGGGGAGCATGTTCTAGTGCTCCACTACCCTCTGGGTGAGAACCTTTACCTAATGTCCAACCTAAAACTCCCTGGCACATACTACTGCCATTCCCTTGGGTTCTGTCCTTGGTTGCCAGAGAGATGAGATCGGTACCTACCCTTCCTCCTCCCCTTGTGAGGAAGCTGTAGAATGCAATGAGGTCTCCCATTGGTCTCCTTCAGGCTGAAGAAACCAGGTGATGTTAGCTTCCCCTCATACGGCTTCTCTTCTAAACCTTTCACCAACTTTGTAGCCCTCTTCTGGACACTCTCCAGTAGCTTTATATCTTTTTTATTCTGTGATGCCCAGAACTGCACACAGTGCTCCAGGTGAGGCTGCACCAGTGCAGAGCAGGACAATCACCTCCCTTACCGGGCTGGCAATACTGTGCTTGATGCACCCCAGGACATAGTTGCCCTCTTGGCTGCCAGGACATACTGTTGGCTCATGTTCAACTTGCCTTTAAGCAGAGCCCCAAGATCCCTCTCTGCAGAGCTGCTTTCCAGCATCTCGTCCCTCAGACTGTATGTACAGACAGGGTTGCCATGTCCCAGGTGCAAAATCCGATATTTACCCTTGTTGAACTTCATGCAGTTGGTGATTGCCCAGTTCTCCAATTTGTCCAGATCCCTTTGCAGGGCCTTTCTGTCCATGAGAGCGCCAACAGCTCCTTCCAGTTTTGTGTCATTGGAAAACTTACTTAGTATTCCCCCAAGTCCTGTGTCTAAATCATTTATAAAGACACAGAAGAGTCATGATCTTAAGATGGATCCCTGCTAATGACTAGTCACCAGCCAAATGTAAACCCATTTACTAGAACCCTTTAAGTCTGGCACATCAGCCAATTGCTCACACATTGCAGTGTGTGTTTATCCAGCTGTATGCTGGAAATCTTTTCCAGGAGGATACTGTGAGAGACACTATCAAAGGCTTCACTGAAATCCAAAAAGATCACATTAACAGTCTTCCCTTGGTCAAGTAGGTGGGTAACCTTGTCGTAGAAAGAAATTAAGTTTATTAAGCAGAACTTTCCCCTAATGAACCCGTGCTCACTGGGACCAATGACTGCATTGTCATTCAGATGTTTTTTGATAGCTTCCCAAGCAATCTTCTCCATGATTTTGCTAGGCATAGAAATGAGTCTGACAGGCCTGTGGTTGCCAGGGTCATCTCTGTTGCCCTTCTTGTAGATTGGGACAACATTTGCCAGATAATGTGTAACTATGCAATGTCAGAGACATCTAAATTTCATTTGAGATTAAACTTTCAAAATTCTATTCTGGGTTTGTGTGTCTTAATTATGAGTACTGACTTGGACATGTAGAAACAGGTTTGTTTTCATGTGATAGACAGTAAAAAATTTGTCATCTGGAATACTTACATTGTGCACTAAAGTAACAGGAGGGATGATGAGAACACAGAACACCTATTTCTTTGAACTGCTACATATAAAAATTTATCCTTGTCCCAAATAAAAATGAGTAGTCTAAAACCTAATTTTGTACAGAGTTTTTAAACATACACATCCTAAAATTAGTGTCAGTGTAATTTATTTTTAACTTCAAGTTGGTGTGTAGTGTCCATTTCCTTGAAATACATCATATGTTTCAGACTGTCAATAAGAGTTCCTGGTCACTGTCACTCTCATGTCCATGTGAATCTTCTACTTCAGTCATCTGTATAGACTCCATAGAGTATGGCACATCTTTCCACCAGATGTTTTAAACTCCAATCATCCAGACTTCTGTAATTTTCTTAGTAGAAAAGATTTTTTGGCATTTTAAAATTTTCTTTAGTCCCATATTATCAAATGGTTTTATAAATAAGTCTTGTTAGGATTACTCATAGAAGGCTTTCAAGATGAAATTAAATCAAGCAGGTCACTGATCTGTGTGTTGCAAAATGTATCTTGGTTGTAGATCTAAGTGCTAATTGGCTGGCAGCTGCCTTTTGCAAAGTATATTTGCTTAACTACAAGATTAGCTAGAGGCACAATGACAATAAAGCTCACTATTTGAAACATTTCCATCTTCAAGCTGTGGATGTGCTTTTTTTTTCAGAACCCTGACACTGTTATCCATTTACTGAGTATTTTTGTGTCTGGTATTAGTGCTGTTTTTCCAAGTATTGGTTTATGATGTGTTTGGCACAGCTTGAACACATTTGTGTTGTTGCCTCTTTTTCTTTAGCATCACCTTGCATACACATTCTGTAGTACTTGCTGTTTTCATGCTTTCCCAAGATAGCTCATTGCTTCAGATAATTTTTTTTTTTTTTTACTTGTGTTGGAGAAATAAATCACAGGTATCTCCAATTTACACATTAGAAGATCTTCAGTATTTTAAACATTACATACAGTTGTGAGCACCATAACATAAGTATATGTTCTCTCTTCTAATATTCTTTCCTAGTGTCTTTGATGCCATATTTAAAACCATACAAAAAAACCCCAAAATGTTTATGTCTGTAGTGTCTTTCTGCCATAAGTCATAGAATTTATTAAAATACTTTTATCAACTCTTTCAATGACAGAAGGAGGATTTTTTGGTAAGAAGTGCCCTGTGCAATGTAGGAGTTTCTCTATTTCAGTCTTAAATCTCACACCCTACATTAAGCTATATAATGTTACTTTTCTTACTTTCTGTATGCACACTCTTAACGTGATGCAGGACTTGAGGCTGCTTAATAGTTCTTTGTGCACAGAAAACCATCCCATTATGGAGCCTATATGAATCTAGAATAGTAGCTGTTACACATTTCAAACTTTAAGCAGCTGTTAACCCTTCCTGGAAACAGCTTCTTGTTCACTTTTTAAAAATTTTTATATCTGGAGCAAATAATAATAAAGTTTTGCCTTCGTTTTTTCTTTGCCTTTTTCTCCCATTCTTCAGTTCTGTAAAACTCTTTTCTTTTTGATAGTGTTTCTGTGCTTATGCAAGCCTTTTTGTCTGGTTGGTTGGTTGGTTGGTTGGTTGGTTGGTTGATTGGTCGGTTTTATTTTGTTTTGTTTTGTTTTTTAATGATAATTCAGCATTCTCTGTGCCTTGAGTTCAACCACATTTGTTCTGTATATAGGAGATTTTTTGCCTCGTGCACTCTCTTGCACTGATTTAACTATGCTGAACATTTCCACCTTAATTAAACAATGTTTACTGAGTAATAAGATAAAAGTTTTCTGGGTCCTAAAATTAAATATGTCCTTTATTAACTGATCTTCTTACGCATATACCACAATTGCTGACTATTTCAGGACACATAGAAACTTCCTAACTTACTGTTACCTACTACAAATCTTTCTTTCTGTAGCCTAGAGGCTTTATTCCAGCTTCCACAGAGACTACTGCAGATGAACCTTTTATCAACCTACCCTGAGCTTCATAAATCAGTAAGCCACTAAATTCTTCTCTTGCACTACACACAGTTTTTGAGCGGGATGGTAATTACAGTATCTCACTATTTAGTACAACTTGTAAATGTCATTAATTCTCTAGCAGTTAGACATGTTAGGAGAGAGACACGATTTTCTGAGCTGTTGACCACTACTGAACCATAATTCAGTGTGAGAAGGTAGTGACAGTAAAAGTGATGGCGATCCACCTTTTAAATGTTACAGTAGCTTTTCCTTTTGATTATGAAATCAACCTTAAACTAACAGGAGGATTGTAAAGCACTTGCCAGAGCAACAGTCAAGTATCCAGTATGGTTCAGAAGGAAACCTCAAGGTTCCACAAAAACTGAGTTCATTCAATTTCAGTCTTCAAAACTAAAAACATACTTGTGAATCTCCTCCTACTTCTCACCTCTGAAATGAAGAAACCACCACACAGTATTTGGAAAGCTATAAATCTTCTACAGGCTCTTTGAAATATTGTAGGTGGATGTATACACACTTTTCTCCCATCTGCTAAATGTTAAGTAGGAAAACTTTAGCCCAGTTCAGCCTGTGAACATATATAGATGAAGTCAGAGAGTTTATGGTTGAAGATCATGGTGCTAGAGACTGAGCCCTGCCTCTTCTTGCTTTGTCTTGTTTTTTTCCACTTTGTTGTTGTAGGTTTGGAAGATCATTTTGCTGGTATAACAGATTGTTGCCATGACATCCTTATTATTTGCACTGCAGAGAAATTAGCAGAAAATAACATTCCTGCAACTGCTGTTGTTGCAATGTAGTAATCCTCCCATTCTTACTGATAGCAGTGTGGGCAGGGCCTTCAATGTTTTCCTTCTAGACTTCAGACGTGTTACACTTTATATTGTGTGTGTGCCATTCTTTCATTCAGCTCTGTACTAGTGGCACATCTGAGCTTGCACTCCCCATACATATTTGACCATCGATGTATTTTACACTTCATGCTGCTGCTGACTACGGCTCACATCCGTTTTCCCTCCCAGCTATGTATTCAGTGCTCAAAAAACTGTTCACAATGCTTTACTTGAACAGAATAATAGACCACATTTTTCAGTCTCCTCTCAAATTCTTACTGCTTGTTGCCAACTGCCTTCAGATTTTGCATGTCATGGCAAATATCTTATTAAGACAAGCTTTGTCACATAGAAATTAAAAGCAAAATCCCAAACCTGCAACTCTGCAATGCAGAGTGGCATGTTTTTCCACTATATTGTATGATCTTTGTCCATGTTATTTTCAATTGTGAGAAGAACATTAAAAACTGAATACTAAGTGGATAATTATTTTAAAATATCTCACTCTAACTTATGCTACCATGAGATGATAATTATATGGATCCATTAGCCCAATCTGTCACAATCATTAACAATATTAACACTATTATTTTTCTCATGTTTGTGAAGTTTACTAAAAAGTCTGGGTCCACTTGCATGAAAAGTTGAGATGCCTGAGTTGTGTGGACTTATGATTCTGTCACATTAGCTGCAGTATGTGTGCCATTCTAAATTTTTAATAGAAATCGTAGAATCACAGAATAGTTTTGGTTGGAAGAGATCTCTGGAGATCATCTAGTCCAACCCATCTGACAAAGCAGGCTCACCTAGAACAGATAAATGTTATAGCCCATTTAGTTCCATCTCTGTTCGCTATGTAATAAACAAGAACTTGGTTACAAGCACAGATAAGACAGACATGAATTGTTTCTGTTTTGTTTTGTTTTGTTTTTTTCCTGTTTTCTGTTTTTCTGTTTTCAAGAATCTCTCCCTTTTTATTGATAAAAAAAAATATTGAGGTATTTTCAGAATCTGAAGGACAAGCATGCTTTCTTCAGAATATCTAACATACTAGTTATTAAAGGATAAGAGAAATACAGGCGCAAGTTCCTGTTTGGTTTACTTCAATATGATGAAACTGGTGAAAGTGTGCATCTTATGTGCCACTTTATCTAATCTCTATGTTAATAAACAACTAAATGGAACTATGTCTGTCTTTGCTGACGATGCTCTTTTACTAGGTATGAATAATTAAATACCCAGTACTTGAGAAAGAACAGATTCAATAGCTTAGAAGTTAGAACAGTTAAGGAAAACTGAGATTAACATCTTTGTTTCAAAAACCTACAATCCATTTTCTGGAGAAAAACAACTTAAATATGAGAGATTGAGTTTAATCATTTAGACATAGCTCCTGTTCACTGATTATTAAGATTAAGTCAAAATACTTCAACTGTAAGATGAGAACATGTGTTGTCTATACCCTATTTGATACCTGGACTTTCATGAAATAGATGAGGGTCTGTATCTCTGGGCCTTCGATTATAAATTTAATTTTGGTATTGAGAAAAAAATTAAAATTAAATTAATTTTAATTTTAATTAAAATTAATTTAAAAATATTGGAACCAAATCTTACAGTATCTCTTAGTAAAGAGGTTTAGGAGGCCATCGTCTTAAAATCAATGTCACTGCAAACGTTTGAATTTCATGATGGTATTTCCTGTCAGTATCTATGTCCCTTCAACCATTTGTAAGCTTCTTTTTTGAGGATAACAAGATAACAGATTTCAAATAACTTTGACTTTGCACAACAGTCTCGCAAATAAAAATGAACATACCAAGACAATGACAACTATACAAACTGTGTTATTCCACAGTTTTGAAAAGCTGTAGAGTTTTTTGGTTTTTGATTGTGGGTTTGTTTGTTTGTTTGTTTCCCTCCCAAAGACAACAGTAAGGCCGATGTCTATCAACTTGAGAAGTAGTTTGCAGTTTCAGGAGAGAAATAACTGTCTTCCAGTGATTACTGGCAGATAATGTTTCCACTGAGCTTTTGGGTTTGATTAATTATATTTTAAAAGTATTTTTTGAAAAAAATCTTGGTCAATTTCTATTACAAATTCATGGAGTGACATGTGAAGAAGAGTTTAGGAATTAATGGGAATTAGGCCCTACTTGCTAAAAGACTAAGTACTCATGTATATGTATGTGCAAGTGTAAACACAGTGATGGTTGTATTTTCTGGATCTGAGATATCCTGAACTTCATGAACAGGAGTTCAGGTACAGGAAGTTATTTTACATGAGTTTGAACAAAAAATTGAGTGAAATTGTTTGCAACATTAGTCTGAAATAAGAATGATAAAAATGAAGACAGGAACATAAAAGAAAACTTTGCCTTCAGGAAGCATCAAGACCAGCTCTGAGCTCAGGTGACATGGAACAGTTGCCTTGGGAACAGACTGCTGGGGCGGAAAAACTGTTACCTGCTTGCTCTTATTAGATACTAAGAAAGGATTCTCTCTGTTGTCTACGAGCTATGAAAGCTTGGGGTACTTAATCTGATATCTGTTGATGAAGGGGAGAGACGTGATCCTTCTCAACAGCAGAAGCCTTTGCTGAACTCCCATAATTCCCCTCAAGTTAGTGCAGAGTAAGTCAAGCCTCCAAAGTATTTTCTCCTGTCTTTGGCCTTTCCCTTCTTTCAGCAAGAGAAGATAGGTTCTTCATCTCCAGAATGGCAATAATAATTCTTCGTCATACTTTGCATAATTTTAATAATAAAAACTATCATATTTTAAGATGATATTTATAGTATTTTGTCTTGATCTCAGTGAGATAAAGCTCCATTTATGAGTTAAATTGGGGATGATGTTTAATAGCTTGGATCCACAACATGACAGAGATGTTCAATTCTGAACACTGAGTTATTCATGAAGTGAATTGTAGACTACACTTGTGTTCTGAAGCAGTTATTGTGGAAAAGGAATTCTAATTGTCAAGTGTTTAATAGTATAACCACAGATCTACCAATGGGCAGTAATCTAATATAAAAAATCGTATGGGTACAATGAAAATCTCTAGATATGAAAAATTCCAAGTTCTACCTTCATGGATTTTATTCAAATTTATTTAAATGTCTGAAACAAAACCAAGTCTACTGGTTACTATTAGTTTTAGCACTTTTATGCATGGCACATAGTCTGTCCATCAGTAGGTCTGTCTTGAGGAGCCATAGTCATCATTGGTAATCTACTCAAAAAACCTTTCATGTGCAAATCCCAAATGCTAGTACACTGTTGGCTTGTGTGAAATCAGGTAACATTTCTACCAGTCATGTACCTGTTCCTAAAGGCAAACTCAGAACTGTCAGCTATGACATCTACAGCACCTGAGTCTATACATTTCTTATGGAAGGAACTTTTTTTCAGGCAGGAAGCAGATGAATTTTTTTTTTAATTTGATTCATTTTCTAATGTGTAACAATAGTACCTTCCTGACACGCATAATTCCAGAATTGCATTTCTTTACTGACAAGTCCTCGAAATATCACAAAATACTTTTATTTAAAAAATTCACCCAGTTAGATGATACTGCAGCTTATTTAATTTTATTAAATTGTTCTACCAGATTTTGGATCCACACTGGTTACTTTACATCACAGATAACAAAATGTAACTTAATTTTCCAGGTGGATGTAATGTCTTGCATTGCTCTAATGTCATTCTAATTCTTTACTTTCTAAAATGAATGGAGAAAATAACATCTGGATCAAGTATCAAATGACTTTGTATTCTCCAAAATGTGTATGATTATAAATAAGCTAAACAAGATAGAGGAATGTATACACACACACACACACAGTAAATTAAGTATGTATGATTTATAAGAATGACTCAGCAGCCTGCGTAGCAGAAATTGTTCCATAATGTGATTGTTGCAGCTCAGTTATCTCATCTAATGTCAACAAGAACTTGAAACAGATCTTGTTTTAGTAAATATGTTGTATTTCAAAATGTTATTAAATATGCTGTACTCTGCCCATGAATTGTGCACAGAAAACTCTCATAAAAAATAAGTAAGTATATTTAAAAATATGTTGAGATAAGTACATTTCCTAAATCAAGAATAGAGCTAGGGATCACATTCACTAATATCTTCAGAAAAGAGTGACATTTTACCTGAGAGATGTTTTGCCTTACATTTCTCCTTATGTTGTGTTCCAACAAACTTTGTCTGTTTTATTTTTGAAACTTGTATCAGACTCTATTAGTTTTAAATCACCAAAACCAATTCAAGATAGTTATTTCTGGGCTACACCTTGACAGTGATGTAAGCAATGTTGTACATGTGCTGTTGGAGATAGATTAACCCAAAAATAGCTGAGGCTGGTAAAGAGTGTATTGTAAATCAGCCAGGCCTTCCTGGGTTGTATACGGTACAGGCAGGGGTTTTTTTATAACAGGAGGTAAAAGACAAAAAAGGTACAGCAGAAAAGACACTAAGGTCCCACATATAAAATGATAGGAAATACTATTTCAGTTGTCACAGAACTGAGGTTATGTCTCTTGTATAGCCAGAGAAAGGCCAGAACCGCAGTGACACTTCATTAAATAAAAATATCCCCAAGTCTAGTAATCTAGGAAATTCTAGAATTAAGGTTGCTTTCCACCTCCTTGTAAATTTGCAACTATATATAAATTGTGCAACTGTATGCTTACTGACTACCACCTCCTTTCCCCTCAGGACAATCTCATGAACTTTTCTCATAGCTTTTTCCATCACCATCATCACTATAGCAACAGAGTACTTCACAAGCATGAAGAAACTTATTTCACAAATTTCTGCATAAGTGAGATTTGTAGCCAAGTTTCTGTATTTAAAAAGGGAAAATTGATAAACTAAGTTAACTAATAAATGAGGTAATTTGTACCAACAACCTTAGTCAAATAAATATTAAAAAGTGTTTGAGTTTTTATTTTAAAATGAAATTTGAACTGATTGTATCTTAAAAACAAACAAACAACAGCAACAAAAAACACAAACAAAAAGAAACCAACCAACCAAATACACCCACGAACTTGAAAATAGAGCTAATATTCTAAAGAAGAATACTAAGAGTAGTAAGAAACCTGTAACAACTAAAAGGAATATTGGGCAGACATCACAAATTGTGAGTAGATAGTGAAAATTCTAAGAACTCAAACTGACTTAGTTTTTGAAGAGGAAAACACAGCAAGCAATAGAAACTATAGTAATACTATTAGTAATATCAATATAGTGGGAAAACTAGCATAGCTGCTATGCATGAAGTTAGTAAAAGCCAAAGGGACAGGAAAATATTATTAGCCACAGGGTAGCATAGACATAATAGGAATGAGAGGTAGAAATGAAAAGTATCATTGCTTAGTAAAACTCAGAAGCATAATAAACTCAAAATGATAATACTCCGTCATATCCATGGTTGGATTCTGTCTAGGAAACAACCAGCATGGAAGGAAGTTATTACAGGGATTCTTCAAAGACAGTTTAGAAGAAAATTTAATTTTATATTTTCATTAATTAAACATAGAAGTAAGAATGGCTGAATAAAATGTAAGACAAATTGTGATCGATGCCAAGTGCAACTCTCTTGTAATGTAGAAAAGAATGTGGTGCCTTTAGGGTTAAAATAGTAAAGTGGATTAAAACAGTAAATTAGGTTAAAATATGAAAATATGAGGTGAAATGCCATGGAATTAGGCATTCAGAAAAAGAATCCATAAAGATTTATTGGAAATAATTAAAGAGGAAAATATATGGAAGTAGACGTGACTTACAAACTATTAACCACTTTACAAAAAAAAAAAAATAGAGAGAGAGAGAAAGAGGGAAAATAAAGTTCTGGATCAAGAAAATGAAGAGAATTTCAGTGGTGTGATACCTTTTCATTTGATTTATCTCACTGAGTAATCTGAGTCTTCCCCAGGGAGGAGTGAAATTACCCATCTGGAGTTATTGTTCTGTCTTCAATAAGTACCTTCCTAGGAGTTTGGAAACTATTCAGTATCTTTTGGAATACACACTTACAGGAAAGTGAAACTTGCCACTTTGAGACTTAATCTGGTGCCTGCTTACAAGAAGGATGAGAACAGAAGGTTTACTTTTAAAATGGAACTTAGTAGTTCTATGAATTGTTTATTTTGAATGGAAGCCTCCAAAATAAGGGAATTAAGCTAGCTCCCAGTCCTCAATATTGCTTCAGCTAAAAAGAGCTATTCAACTGACAAATGGAAGTTTCTTTTATTCTTAATCAGAGTTTGATTACGGTTTGATTCCTTAAGCTAAAAAAAAATCCTCAAGAAGTAGTAGAATGTTAGCATAAAACTTTTATTCCCAATAATCACAGAGGATTCAAAAATACAGTGGGAATTCCATTAAAAGAGTTCTAAGTCAGTATGAAATACCATCTAAAGCCACTCAGAGCTAGTTTATGTCTCGTCAGCAGCACAGGTAAAATTGCATGCTGTTGTTAAGTAAGAGGAGCTAGAGGTTTTGTGTAGGAACCTGCTTCTGCCACAGGCAGGGGAGAGAGAGGAGGAAAGAGCTTGCAAAAGCACTGAGGTGAGGACAGATTCCTGCAGATTTAGGCTCACTGTTCTTGTTGGCCTCTAAGAAGTGGTAAAGTTGAGATATACTGGAGGGAAAGCTGACCTTGAGAACAAGCTACTATCCCACAACTGTATTGTCCCTTCTTGGGATTCTGATAGAGGCATCCCAAGGGTTATTAAGCCTTAATTAACTGCCTGCTTTGCCTATGCCTGTTTATCCTGACCCTACTGTAATTGAATTATGCTGCTACATAAACATTATAAAATAATTATAGTTATTTTATCTTACACATAATATTACCCATTGCATACAAGTATTATATTACATTGAGATTATATCATTTATAACTGCATTTACAGGTAAATGCCCTGAATTTGCTATGACATAAATAATCCATTAAGTTTTTGAGAGTTGAACTTCCATGAAAGTTGACCTAGACCATTCTGCATCACAAAAGGTATATTTTTTTCCCTCTAAAAGTAAAAAAAGAGTAGACACAACCCGCTCTCTTGAAGTTCTCTTTGCTGTTCCACAGATAAGTACTAAAGGACACAAAACAATACTAATAATAAGTTGTCTGATATATTATAGATGTTTAAGCTTGATAGATCAGTCTGCTGAACTTGAGTCTGAATTCAATAAGACAATTCTGAGGTTAGAAAGTATACTCTGCTATCAATTTAATGAATAACAATGTTCAGAATTGAACACCTTTGTGATGATGTGTATCTAAACTATGAAACATTATCTCCAATTTAACTCAGAAATGGAGCTTTGTCTAAGGTCAAGATGAAATACTATTAATATTATCTTAAATTATTATAGTATTTATTATTAAAATTATGATGGAAGGTACACTTGCTAAAGATAATATGATATTGTAACTTTTAACATGTCAGTTAAAACACTACATCACAAATATTCAAAAGAGTGACATCATTAATTGTGAAAACAGCAAAATATAAGATGTTGTCTAGTATACACATTTTTACTGGCTAGAAGAATAGCTTTTTGGTTCTGGTTTTGTTTTTGAGAGGGTGTTTATTTCTGGTTAATAAAATAGTTGGTTAATATAATAGTGACACACAGTCTTTATGAATGTCAGAAAGCTTTTGCTTTAACAGCTGTTTCAGCAAATTCCTCTTCCTGACACTATTTGCCTTGTGTAGGCAAAAGGTATTTATATCAGTGTAAGTTATATATGTATCCCTAATTCAATTATAGTATTACATGAAAAGGATTTTGGAGTCTCTTTGATAAAATAGCATCTTTAGGAAGTCAAAAGTTTTCTTGGGTAGCTATATTTGGTGATTTGTGGCTGTGATGTTTTTTCCAAATTAAAAATAAAAAAAGGCGAGCTTTTTTCAAGTGTTCACCAAGAACCCTGATTCTCCCTTCACTTTCAATTTATTAAGAGTCCACATGAAACCCAAGAGTAACTTGTGCCAATAAGGGACTAGGTGTCTTTCTCCCTCTCCTAGGTTAGCTGATTCACTTAGAAAATTCCTGAGCTTTAATCAGTTTTCTGGCTGCTTAGAGACCATTCTCTTATTACCTGCTTGACCCATTACCAAGAAAAAGAGTGTTAAAGCACTCCTTTTACTGAAATTATACCTCTTTTCTGATTTTGATAACCTACTTTTTACAATACTGTCCACTTTGTCATTCACTAGTACTACACTTAACAGTGCTCTCATCCCTGGTAAATAAAAAGATCCATAAACTTTATGACTACAAGCTTGATTTGCTCTCAAATGCAGACTGTCTAGATCAATGATCTTTTACTGTCTTTAGCTTAAAGAAAATAACTGGTTGGTGGAACAATTTCCTGGAATAGGGCAAAACTTAGTTCTGAGCCTTGTTCACAAGAGCCATTCATGTGTTTTGTGCACTAACTGTTAATATAAAATAATCCCTTAAGCACTTCATAGAATCAAGGTCTCCTGTCTCCTGGGTGAGCACCTTAGTTGCTTTCTATCTTCTTTTGTCTAACTAACCTTAGAGTTTTTTATTCTTGTTTTACCCAGGGAAAAAGATTTAGATAGAGAATTGGAAGTATTGCTCTTAACCTCAGAACAGCATATAATTTCATTTTGTTACTCTCCCAAGAGATTAAAGATGAAGACGTGAGGAAGGTTTTAGTACTCGATCTTCACATGTTGGACACATCTTTTAATCACTTATGCTTTAGATTACAACTGGAGTAGCACTAATGTTTCTAAGGCTTGTGGCGAATCTAGGTTTGAGGTACCACAGTTATAAGACATCTTGAGTTATGTCTGAGTCTTATAGATATGAAACCTCTTGAGCAACAAAGGTAGAGCAAAATGTCATTAGAATCAGTGGCATTGTTTTGCTGCTTTTGAACTGTCACTTATACTGAAGAAAACAACCAGAGACTGAAACTAGATAATTATAATCTTTTTGTGTGTGTGTGTATGTTACAATATCAATGATGGCGTATGTTCTGGCAGTTTAGAAGCATAAAATAAATAAATATGGAAATATTAGATGATATGTGAAAACATATATTCTGAGCAAGCCCAGAAGTTATTTTTGTAGTTGCGTGGATACTCTGCGTTTACTTTATCACTTTAAATAGTTTAAAAACACATTCAGCACAGTCATTCTATTGTTTTCCATAATTATTCAGTTTCTTTAACTCAAGTAAAATAACAAAATTATAATCTACCTCCCATGTTTCTAATAGTTCAAATAGCTGAAATGTAATTGCCAGTAGGTCTTTCAAATTTTAGTGCCACATATTTATCCCGAAATAGGTAATACACTGATTTATTCAAGCCAAAATGTTCTAGAAATTGATCTTTTAGGAAAGGTGCAAGTAATATTTTCAGTACTACATGTTATATATGCCATACATTTATGCCATATCCAAACATAATATAAACCCCATTCATTTCTTTCATAGTGAAATACGATTTATATGTATACTATATGTCCATGTGTGTACACACTCACGTTTATTTCTTTCTGTACAGAATTAATAAAAATCCTGTTTCTTAACCTGTTTTTATTTTCCTGTTTAATTCATATTTTATTTGTAAATATGTTTTCTCTCTGACAGTCTTTTCACAAAGTTTTCTTGTCACTGATTATTTGCTCCTGAAGGGTCTCATGGGGAAGAAAAAAATATTACTGTAAATCACACATGTGCTTAGCCATTTTCTCATTGCAAACTCCTGCTGTGTGGATGTCTGCCTGTCATCGCAGAGTCAACTCCTTGGTCTGGCAGTTCTCTTATTACTGACTACGCTGTAATTGATCCTAGGCAAAATAACCTTTACTGACTGTTTGCTCTTTTTTTAATGGGTGCTGTCATATTTTCTTTCTTATAAATGGCAGCTTGCTTCAATGTAAAAACAAACGAACAAACAAACAACAAAACAAAAGACAAAACAAACAAAAAAACCCACACTATACATGTGTTATTTTATTAAAGGCAAAGTAATTTATTATAACTAATGTTTTGGACCATTTTGCTTTCTCAGGGATTAAATAATGATCTCAAAGGCTTTCAAGTGAAGTAGTAACTTGAAAAAAGCAACAGGATTACTTTATGAAGAGCTATAAACACAATATTTTCTTATTATACAGGTAAGACACTGCAGATGATTGCACATTTTTATCAAGAATCAGCTCGATCTGTTACGACCTGAAAATTGTTACAAATGTTGTATGGACAACTAACATCCATACTTCTATTTGATTAAATGATGATTCCTTCAAAATACTACATGCGATACCTATTTAGTTCTTAATTTCACTACAAAAAGGTTCTAAAATGATCAGACTCAAATGCTTAAATTACAGTATGGACTAAAATTTATTTCCATAATAAATTGTGGTTTAAAATTTGTAATGCAGTGGCCTACAAGGTCACGTAGGAAGAGGCAGTTGACTCCACAACTCAAGACTGCCTCCAATAAGAAGGAAAGAAGGGTAATTGTAATAGGAAATTCCCTCCTGAGAGGAACAGAGGGCCCAATATGCAGGGTTGACCCTCATCATAGGGAAGTTTGCAGTCTACCTGGTGCCCGGATCAAGGATATCACTAGAGAGCTCCCCAGACTGGTGCACCGAACAGACTACTACCGCCTGCTGGTCTTCCAGACAGATGGGGAGGAAGCTGCTTCCCTTAGTCTGAGGGGAATGAAGAAAGATTTCAAGGCCTTGGGAAGGATGGTGAAGGACTCTGGGGCTCAAGTGATCTTCTCTTCACTCCTTCCATCTTTGAATGACGATGTGGGATGGAACAGGAAATTCAGACTGTAAATGATTGGCTCCAAGGCTGGTGCTACTGGCAGGGCTTTGGATTTTTTGATAATGGCTGGTTTTATAAGACTCCACTCCAGACAGTGTTACGCGGGAAAAGCTTATCTCGCAGGGGCAAAAGGAGGCTGGGACGGGAATTAGCTGGGCTCATTCAGAGAGCTTTAAACTAAGTTCGAAGGGGGATGGGGTTGAAGCTGGGCTTGTCCCAGTGGAGCAGCTTTCTAGAACCGATGAGGACCAGGTGGTCTCCTGTACCCCTAGGGAGAAATCAGTGTGCTCGGCATGGTCCCTGAAATGCCTGTACACCAATGCGCACAGCATGGGGAATAAGCAGGAGGAGTTAGAATCCTCTGTTCGATCAGAAGGTTACGATCTAGTGGCAATTACAGAAACACAGTGGGACAGCTCACATGACCGGAATGTGGTCATGGATGGCTATGTGCTTTTCAGGAAAGACAGGCCAGCCAGACATGGTGGTGGAGTTGCTCTCTATGTGAGAGAGCAGCTACAATGTACTAAATTCTGCCCAGGAGCGGATGAGGAGCGAGTTGAGAGTGTGTGGGTCGGGATCAAGGGGCAGGCTGGCAGGGGTGATACTGTTGTAGGCGTCTATTACAGGCCACCTGATCAGGCTGAGGAAGTTGATGAGGCCTTCTATGGGCAGCTGAGAGTGGCCTCACAGTCTCAGGCCCTGGTTGTTGTGGGGAATTTTAACTTCCCTGATGTTTGCTGGAAGGACCATTCAGCCAGCCAGCCACAGTCCAGGAGATTCCTCCAGTGCACTGACGATAACTTTCTCTTGCAAATGGTGGAGGAGCCAACCAGGAGAGGAGCACTGCTCGATCTCATCCTCACTAACAAGGAGGGTCTGGTCGAAGCAGTAAAGGTTGAGGGCTGCCTGGGTTGCAGTGACCACAAGATGGTGGAGTTGAGCATCTTCTGTAGTAGGACCAGGGCAATAAGTAGAATTGCAACCCTGGACTTTAGCAGGGCTAACTTTGGCCTTTTCAAGCAATTGCTGGGGGAAATCCCATGGGCAAGGCTGCTTGAAGGTAAAGGGGCCCAAGATGGCTGGGTGGCATTCAGGGATTGCTTCTTCCAAGCTCAGGATCACAGCATCCTCACATGCAGGAAGTCAAGGAAGGGAGCCAGGAGACCTGCATCGTTAAATAGGGATGTGTTGGGTATGCTCAAGCAGAAGAGGTGAGTTTACAGGTCATGGAAGCAGGGGCTGGCCACTTGGGAGGAATATAAGGCTGCTGTTAGAGGATGTAGAAAGGCAGCTAGGATAGCCAAGGCCTCCTTAGAATTAAACCTGGCAAAAGGGGTCAAGGACAGCAAAAAGAGTTTTTTCAAATGCGAACTAACATCAGAGGCAGTGTAGTCCCACTGATGAATGGGGTGGGTGCCCTGGTGACAGAAGACACAGAGAAGGCAGAATTGCTGAATGCCTTCTTTGTCTCTGTCTACTCTGCTGGAGGCTGTCCTGAGGAGCCCTGTACCCCTGAGACCCTGGATGAAGCCAGGTCAATGGAGGAGTTTGCTTTAGTCGATGAGGACTGGGTTAGGGAGCAATTAGGTAGTCTGGACATCCATAAATCCAGATGAGATGCACCCGTGGGTGCTGAGGGAGCTGGCTGAAGTCATTGCTAGAATGCTCTCCATCATCTTTGCCAAGTCTTGGGAAATGGGAGAGGTGCCCGAGGATTGGAGGAAAGCAAATGTCACTCCAGTCTTCAAAAAGGGCAAGAAGGCATCCTGGGATGTATTAGAAGGGGGTTCATCAGTAGGTCGAGAGAGGTTCTCTTTCCCCTCTACTCTGCCCTAGTGAGACCCCATCTGGAGTATTGTGTCTAGTTCTGGGCCCCTCAGTTCAAGAAGGACAGGGAACTGCTGGAGAGAGTCCAGCATAGGGCAACAAAGATGATTAAGGGAGTGGAGCATCTCCCTTATGAAGAAAGGCTGAGGGAACTGGGTCTCTTTAGTTTGGAGAAGAGGAGACTAAGGGGGGACCTTATTAATGTCTCTAAGTATATAAAAGATGAGTACCATGAGGATGGAGCCAGGCTCTTCTCGGGGGCAAACAATGATAGGATAAGGGGTAATGGGATCAAGCTGCAACACAAGAGGTTCCACTTAAATTTGAGAAGAAACTTCCTCTCAGTGAGGGTGATGGAGCACTGGAGCAGGCTGCCCAGGAAGGTTGTGGTGTCTCCTTCCCTGGAGACATTCAAAACCCACCTGGACATGCTCCTGTGTGACCTCACCTCAGCGTTCCTGCTCTGGCAGGGGGATTGGACTAGATGATCTTCTGAGGTCCCTTCCAATCCCAAACATACTGTGATACTGTGATTTGTATTGGTTTCATGATGATTTCTTGTGTTAAGCACTTCTTTCTAAGCCATGAAAGAGACACAATTGTGAATTCTTGAAGAGTTAACAGACAATCAATTTTCCACAGACTACTTAAGACAGCAATTAAATATTTTTATCTTAATGCAATTTTTGTATACTTCATGCTGTAGGAATGTTTTGATTTGATTAATATTTTGTTGATTGAAGAAGGACAATAATTAATGAGATTATTATCGTGGGAGACTTGTTTTCTTTCCAAGTTTGAGTTGTTTCTCATAGAGATTGATAAAGGACCAGCCAGTTTGCTGCTCTACCAAACATAGAAGATTTAATTGTCTCTTCTGGCCATGTTGGCATAGTGGATACAAAACCTACTGTTCCGGGAAAGGAGCCCATGGCAGGGAAGGATACTGTTCCACTGAATTGTTTTTTCTTTTCTTCTGCCTGACCGTTTTAACTCTTCTGTTGAAAGCCTGTGAAAAGACATGGAGGCAAAGAAGGCAATCAAAGAAAAGACAACAGGAAAAAGAGCTTGGCAATTCTATGTGAAAATGTCCTAAAGCTTCAGAGCTTCATGGATCAGCTAGATCTGACTTCATCTGGCAACTTTATCTTTCTCATTGGATATGATAGCAAGGTTACCTAGACAGTTATGTGTCAGGTATTTGTATTTGTTTCTGACATACAGGTCATGCATGGTATTTTACTGGGAATGTTCAACTGTGCAGAAAATGCCAAAGATTATTACTTTCAAGGCACACAAAAATTTGCCACAGCTACAATGGGGTAAACTGTGCTTATAGCTATTTTTATAGTACCGTTTGATGACTGGAGGAAACATGAAGTATGGGTTACGGCTTCTGTAAAGGATAAGTCATATCTTATTTTTTTCAGAAAAATAGTTTTGAAATATATAGCAGGGGAACAAACAAAGGCATGAGAAACTCCAAGTTGCTGTTCAAATAACAGAAATGCAAACAGACGGGAAGTTGTTACCATAAGCAATTATTTCTGGGAAAAAAAAAACTTATTCAAAGTAAGTGCTATTGTTAGATGTCTTTTTCTTTGTGGTGCATTTCTTAGTTTAGAGATATTGGAAAAATGTTCTTATTTCAGTAAGAAAATGCTTTCTAATGTCTTATTCTTCTTATCTGAAAATGAATACACCATTGAGGTAGACATGCAAGTACAGGACGAAAAGGGATCTTTCAAGGAATCCCCTGCAAAAATTAGATCAGAAGAATGGTTCTGAGTATTTTTTGCTCTGAAGGTATGGATTCCCTCTCATATAAATTAATAAAAAAATTACTCTCTTTGTGGAAACATGGAAATCTTCAAACAAAGAGAAATATGTCATATTTGAGAACACCGAACAGAAACACAGTAGCCAGTATGCTACATATATTATGATTAAATGAATTAGTGAGAAATGTATTCTATTTGAATACTTTCTCTCCCAAAGTGATCATTGCAGCTCAAACTTTTTTTTTTTTTTTTGGTCACAAAAATGACCTATAGTCGAGCACTTTCATTGAGTGACTGGAGATAAAATACTATACTAAAGCAAGGTGGTGATATATACTCCGATGAAATAAAAGATTGAGAGCCTATAATTCACAGAAGTAGCTGGGAGATTAAATAATTAAGAACATATTGGATATTCTAATACCATTATATATTATTTATTTTTAATGCCAGAAGGTATAACTGAGATCACCTACTGTCACCTACTGCATACCACATGTAAGAGGGGCCATAGACAAACACTGGTTGCCATACCACATTTTCACACGTCACCTTCAGATGTTTCCTAGTGTTCATTAAGGATTGTACTCATATGATCTAATGTCACCAGAGACTATGTAATGATGTCAGAAAGGGCCTTGCACGTCACAGTGAGAAGCAAATATTAGAGCCTTGTGGCAGAGGTGGTCAAATGCATTCTGGTCTGTATCAGCAAAACCAATGCCAGCAGGTCAAGCAAAGTGATTATTCCCCTCTATTCAGTCACTGTGAGACTGCGTGTGGAGTACTGTGTCCAGTTTTTATTCCTCCATGCAAGAAAGATATCAATGTACTGGAGTGAGTACATCAGAGACCCACCAAAATGATTAGGAGGGTGGATCACAAAATGGTTAAGAGGCTGAGAAAACTGGGTTTGTTCAGTGTTAGAAAGATAATGCTTAGAGGAGATATTAATGAAATTTTATGCAGAGGACACTCCTCTTGGAGGCGTACAGTGATGGACAAGAAGCCCTGGACACAAGTTGCAGTGAGAGAAACTCTGATCCTAGGAAAAATAAACTAGATATTAGAATAAACATTTTCACCACCAAAATAACCAAAGACTTGTACAGGTTGCTCAGAGAGGTTGAGGAGGACTCTTCATCACTGAAGAGCCTTTAAACTCTGCCGGTGAAGCATCTTAATAACTTGATCTAGTCGATCCTGCTTGGAGTGAGGTCTTGGACTAGGTGATTTCCAGAAATTCTTTTTAAATGATTCTATGATTCTGAGATACATTCACTTAGATGTCTAAGTTAGGAAAAAATCTTTCTTGAAAAGCCAGGTATCTCTGGAGGGGTCAAGAGAACTGTAATATAGATCCCCCAAATGGCTTTCTGGAGAATCAAGTGTCTCTCCAGGTATAATAAAGGAAGACTAGGAAAAGCATTTCTCTAATTTAAGGAGATATATTTTCCTCTTATTACTGAGAAAAGTACAGTGCACAAAGCACTTTTCTAGACTAGTTTCGAACTTACAGTATTTGTGTGTGTCTATTCTTTAAGAGCTTTTGCTGGTATGAATATAGTAACTACATCAGTGAGTGAGACACACTTAATGGAATATGGAAGGCATACAGGGTATAGAATATATGATACAGAGTAGGGGAAGCAGACTGTAAGGGGGATGATTGGATTGAATAATCCCCTTTTCTCTGGCTGCATAAAGTTTGATATGGAACTTGTCACATTCACCAGAAAAATCATGAATAGTATGCATTTTTTCTCTTACCAGGTGAGTAAATCACTGGAGAAAATAATGTCATATTTTTCATCTTCCCATTCCACAACACTGTTCTGTATCACAGGTTATTGATTGTTCATTTTGTTTTGTATTGAGCTAGAACATGAAGTTTAGACCACGTAGAATCACAAAAGTGCAACAAATACATAAAATTCCATCTATATTTTGAGGAAAAGAGTCTTAGCCATGCCTTTCAAAAGTATTTCAAATCAATACAAAAAGTTATATATACATGGTCTAATTAACAGGTTGAATTTCCTGACACAAAATGAGAATAACCATAAAAATGCTGCAGAGGTATAAGAAATGAGAGAACACAAAGAGAAAGGAGACGATCTTACACCCCCCAAAACCCCTGAAGAATAGCTTCTGGGGTTCCATTTCCTCTTATATATTGCAATTATGGACAGTGTAACCATTCCCTCCTATGGAACACAGAACTGAACTACTGTTCACTGTAGTGACATATATAGAGAAAAATGATGACCCCACATATGTCAACAACTGACATTTCATTAACTGGACTCATATCAGAATTTCATCCTTTAGTCCCCAGCATTCTGAGGACATTTCTTTTATTTGGAATTTCCTGATTTCCCAGAGTCAACTAGGATAATTAATTGAACTGAAGATGTATTGAGATTTCAATGGTTTAAGATGCTTTGAGCTGTACAGCACATCCTATTCTGCAGAATCCCAGTAAGGATGCAATTTCAAGAAACTTGAGTCATATCACAGTAGACAGTCACATTTGCAAGCTAACAAAAGCAAAATGAGATGAACAAAGTAAACTAAAATTAGTAACAGCATGTTTGTTACCTATGGCAACATATTTAGTAAGTAATAGCTGATGACAGATGACTCCTATTTTTACCTCTTTCTTCTACTAATAAGGCGAATAAAACCATTTAATTAGTAACACTGAACCTCTCCTTGTCTGTGTGGGTCAGGAAACAGAATTTTAACCCAAAGATTCTTCTTTTTTCTCTCTGCAAGGTGTAGAGCAAAATGCTAGACGTGACAGAAACAATACTGGTCCCTTGTAGAGCTGCTCTGAATGTGGAGAGTGTGGAGTATAGTCAGGGCTGGAAAGACAGAGGTGAGGAGATAAAATATGCAATTCTCACAGGAAAGTCTCTTCCACCCACACCAGATACTCTGCTTCCACAAGAAGCAGCCCACATGGCACCCTACCCATTTCATGACTTTTCACCCCATTTCTCAGTGAAATCACAACTGAGATCATCACTTTCATACAAGCAGAAGATATTGCTGAACACTTTTTCATACAATTAGGAGTTAATCAGACTGATTTGAACAGTTGGACTCAATGATCTTGAGGGTCTCTTCCAACCAAAATGATTCTATGATTCTATGAACTAAATGGTCAACATTACAGTCTTTATTTCCTCTTATTGACAAAAATGGAAAGTAAATCAAGAATTGTTTCATATTGATAAAGATAGACCCTATCTACTCAGTGGAACTCTTACAAGACTAATCTGTGTATAACTTCTTTGTGTTTTTATCTTAATAAGTGTATAATAGTTGTCCAGGAGGCATTGAACACTGCTTGGTGGTGGGCTGGGCATCGGTCAACGGTGAGCAATTGTGCATCACTTGTTTTGTTTTGTTTTGTTTTGTTTTTTATTGTTATTATTGCCATTATTATCTCTTCCTTTGCCATCCTATTAAACTGTCTTTATCACAACCGATAAGTTTCTTTCTTTTTATTTTCTCCCTTAACCCATTGTGAGGGGTGATGATTGAGCAGCTGTGTGGTGCTGGGTTGCTGGCTGGGGTTAAACCATGTCAGTGAAACAGACTCCACACTTTATGACTGACTGTTATGCAATAGTCAAAACCCAAGTATTCAGTGCGACCTGTCATGCTATGCTTCAAATTCTTTGAAAGTATTGTATAAATGGGCTAGAAAAAAAGAATAATTTTATTATTTTTTATGCAATCTACTTGGTGTTTAGTAACCTCTTCATCTGCATAGCTAGACTTCCAACCATAAACTTTTACTCAAGCATGGCTCAGACCGAAATTTTTAGTTTGGGGGCTAACACACATTTTTTTGGTCTTTATTCAGGGTTTTGTCACCTTGCGTTTTGTAAACTAGAAAGAACTGTAAAAGCAAAACAGCGTTAAGATTAGATAAAGAGCTAATTATAAGAATTCAGTGTTTCAGAAACTTCTCTACAACTATGGAGTTGTCACCAGAGTTCTAATAGAAATATTGCTGTTTGATAGCATATGTATAGTTCTTTCAACTACTAAAGTTTTCTTTGTAACACCTGTGGCACAGGTGTTACAAAGCCATATTACTACTGCTGATTACAATACATACATCCATAGCAGTAAAAGAAAAAGGACCAGAACACAGACATGAACACTAACAAAAAATTGTCCGTACAGTTTAATTGTAAGGACAACCCTTTTGCCGTGGCCAAATTAGCTGTCACTCCATCAAAAATGCTTAATTTTTTTCTGGATAGAATATTACTGTCGAAAAAACTGCTTTTTATGGGCAACTTGGATGCAGCCACACAAGTTCTGAAAAAATGGGTGAACTCCATGAGTGAGAGTTGTTGCTATTTTTTGTAAGGGCTCAAATATAGTCCTTGACCTATTTTATTTATTCGAACTGACGAGCAGTAACACCTTTGGAGAGAGTGATAGAAAACTTCCAACACACACACACAAAATTGCCTATAAGGTTTGATTAGTCATCTCATGTTTATGTACTTTGACTAACATTATGTCATTGATATGCCATTCATCTGGTCTTTGCTTGGGGTAAATTTTATTCATGCTCATTTATAAAAACTGAAGACATTGAAGTTGTATGTATTATTAAAATATTGTTTTTCAACTATTTCTATAGCACCACACTATCACTTTCTTTTACTTTCTTGTCCTGTTCTTGTACCCTAGAAATTAGTACAGACTATTATTCTTTCCCCAAGATTAAAGCAAGTGGTTTGTTTCATTTTGTTTTGTTTTGTTTTGTTTTATCCTGGCATTCTAAAGCTCCCCTTCAGGCCAAGGAGGGAATTAAATGTAAATCTTTTTCTGCATGGGCGTTTTAGCCACTAATCTGCTTTTTTTGAAAACAGTACACAATAGCACCCACAGCTTTTCTTGTGCCTGTGCTGTTTTCTAAAAAGCAGATTCTACTGCAAGAAAATGTGTAGTATCTTTTGTTAGGCATGCCTTGGGCACACCCACAGAAAATAAGGCACTTCAAAGCTCTTTGTGCTTCAACCACAATCGTAAGTAATTTTAAGCTAGGTGCTAGACTGCACATAATTAGGATAGCCTTAAACTGTGCTAAAAGTACAACAGGAAGCACATAAACCAGGACTAATATAAAGTAGAAGCCTTTTAATCTAAGTTCAGCCATCTGTAATTTAGGAGAGCAGTCTTAAAAAACAAAAAATCTAGACTTCCTATAGAGTCTTACATATCTCTCTTCGAACAGGTTGACTTGGCAACTGGTTGAAAAAGTGTGTAAGTATTAGAGGGTTAAAATGAAATTGTATAAATCGTATTCTTAGAAAACAAACTCAGAGTAGTATCTAGTAGCTCCAGATGTACTGAGTTGTTCTGGGATTATGGTTTTGCGCTCAGTCTTTCAGTTCTGACCAGGGCCTGTTTTGTTGACTCAATACCACTTTAAGTAAAATACAAGCATATAGAAGTGATTACAGAATTGGATATTTGGAGGCTTCACACCATTGTTGTACAAAAGCTCATTGTTACTGTTCTACATCAAGTAGGACATCCAGGTTTGACCTCAGAATATTGAAAACCACCGCTTTCATTATGAGAGAGACTTAAGCTGCATTATGGGATCTCTTCTGTACAGAAAGAAATATGATTCCAAAAGCAAGATGCAATGAAAACCAAGAAAGAAGTTTTTTATGTCAATGTCTAGGATATACCATCTGCTAATATGGAACTCAGACCTCTAATTATTTCTGGTTTTTCTTTGGTGACTGTTTAATACAAATGTGTGAGCAATCCAGACAATACAAACCAGGACCCTGTTATCCTGGCTGAGAGTCCTACAGATAGACTTGGTGGTGATTACTTTCTCTAACCTCTTGGTTCTTGCTTTATTTTTTGACAGTAGTTTGACAGTAAAGATGGAGAGTTCATTCTGACACTTCAGCCTGATAAAAGTAATTCACAAATTAGTGCTGAGAATTTATATCGTCTTTATTTATTTATTTATTTTAAATTTCTTGCAGCTTGCAGACTAGCAGCCTTTAGACTCTGCAATCTTCATGTTAAGCTGAACTATCTGACTTATAAATTTGCATACAGATCTGATTCTGGCCATTATTTGTCCTGTGTAGAGCATCCATATATTTCAAAACACTGAAGAGTGAAATTAATAATATAATTAAAATGTATCTAATTGATTCTTTAAAATTACATTTATGATTCTCTTTGTAATGTTCCATTAAAATAAGAATATATTAGGTATTTAAACAGTAATTATTGAATTAGTTTACATATACTCCTATCGATAACCTTTGTAAGAAAACACCTGACATTTGAAATTATTTATTCACACTGGAAAACTAAATGTGAGCAATGTCTGTAGGTGTGTCAGCTAGCATAATTTTAAAAACAAATAAAAATATATTTTAACAGAAAATGTGGGTGCTGTTCAACAAAGAAACATAGGCAAACCAAATTGAATATTCTCTGCCATAATACTTGGAAAAATAAAGAGAAATCTAGACTCCTTAACATTTATGTACATTAGTATTTTGAAGAAATTTTATTATTTTGAGGAAAAAAGTGAAATCTTAAATGAACTTTCCAGGGAAAGGAAAGAATAAGATACATTTCGTTAAAAAAATTGTCTTATCCAGTTTGATATATGTACGAAAGCTTATTTCTCATAAAACAGCAAGAAACATTTGTATAACTATGTAATACATAGAATAAATGCATCTGTAAAACTGGGCAATCTAACTAAATTGTTTTTCTATTAACTTCAGGGCTCAAGTGGGATTTTCAGTGAAGCATGGTTTCATCATAATGAAATTTCCCTGATTTAGATATTTTCAATTTTAGTCAACACTGCAAAAACTGAAAAAGGTGAAATTCTAAATGTACTGAAACTTTAAATATGTATTCTTAGTGCTTTTATACAGCCACAGGATACAAAATTCTTAGAATTCTTGTACAATTTTATAAACAGATGTACAGTTTATCACTTTGTTGTTTCACTACTTTCAATGATACATTTGTTTTTATGTAACTGTTCATTTCTCAGGTCATTTGCATGCAAAATGAATCAACAAAAAATGGTACACAAATTCCCTCTTGATTTTGGTTAGCAAGTACTGTCTTTGTTTGAAATACATGTCCTTGTATATTTATATTTTTACCTGAGGTTTGGTTGTTGTGGGTTTTTTGTGTTTTTGTTTGTTTGTTTGTTTGTTTTTGTTGTTGTTTTTGTTGTTGTTTGTTTGTTTGTTGTTTGTTGTTGTTGTTTGTTTGTTTGTTTTGTTGTTTTTTTCCTCTTTCAGGATGCAATAACTGTATTCATTTTAGTCAGCAAAGGAAACTGTAAATAGAATAGTGGTGCACCTTCTCAGGCTTTGAAACAAAATGGTGTCTTTCTTTCTCAAGATAACTTGCATGGCAAACACCTTTACTGTACTGCTTTTTATACAACTGCTACTTCAGAGAAACCTAGTTGTCTTCGTACTGAAGAAAGAACTATTTATTTTGACTTATTCTGTTTGTTTCTTTATTTGTTTGTTTTATGATGGTGGATTTGTAGACAGAGTTGGAAACCAATCACAAACAAACTTTAATCCAAGTCTTTCATTAATATGTGATCTACTGTTCTCAGGGGATTTCCTTCTATTTGTGTTTGTGTCTGTGACTATATCTGTGCACGTGTGTATACTTTAAGTATTACCAAATGTTAACCCACCAATTTAGCTAGATAATATTTCTTGAAATTTAAAGTGCAAGTATTAGATTCTTCCAGTAACCAATGCATTCTTAGCAGTAAACTAGCAAAAAACTTTGTTTCTTAACATTTCAAATTATAGATATAGTTTCAAAACATCTACTCAGTATGGGTCACTGATATGGGACTGTATACTGATAGATTTGCATTGTGTATTGTTTCCCAATTGCCTGAGACTGGCACTTCAGAAGAGGGTTGATCACAGAAGGCATTGCAAAGGAAGTTAAGTGAACAAAATTATTTCATAAAATAATTTATTATGTAGTATTGTTTGGGGGTTTTTTTATTATTTTTAATGTGTGTGGGTTTTTTGTTTGTTTGCTTGGGTTATTTTTGGTTGGTTTGTTGTTGTTTTTGGATGGGAAGAGGAAAAAATGAACAAACTTCCCTAAAAAGTACTTGCTGAAGTGATTTCTTCTCTACCTTAATAAGCTTTATGTTTTTGTCTTTTTTTTCTGTGAACAGTTGTGCTTTTAAATCACTTCTGAATCTTTACCAAGAAACATCTTTCAAAGGTATTGTACTATTTATTTGATGGTGCTTGAAGGTTCTTCTCAGTCTTTTACGGAACTGCATCTTCCTTCTGAACTCCTTGAATGGACAAGACAGTTGACATTATATTTTCCTTCTTTAGAGTTTGTTATTCTTGGAGGTGGAGGGTCTTGATAAAACATTATTTTAGACAAGGAATTAAGATTCTAGTGCCATTTAGGAAAACAGACACACGGTTTTAACTTTCAGCATGTACCTCTACTCAGTTTATGTGGGACTTCTGTGTTTGCTTAAACCCATAGCTGTTTTCTAACTTTAATTTGAAACATGTCACTATCTAGCAGAGGAAAAAAGTAAAAGTGACATTTATAATTCTATCTATAGCATTATGTGTTAAATGTAGAATACATTTCTTTTTCATTGAGCACACAGTAAACAGAAAAAAATAGCCATAACTCTTCTCATCTATTTAGTTAAAATAAGAAAATCATCACTTGTTATATGAAACTTGATAATTTGTTTTAAACTACTATGCAGTCATATAAGTGTGCATTTATAACAAGTAAAAAAAGTCTCCAAAACAAACCCCATACAACTATGCCATATTGCTGGAAGATTTATTTTCCATGAGTCTCTCTAGAAATCATTGAAAATACTTACGTCAAAACAGTATTGTCCAGATGTCTTTGGAAGTGCATTTGTGTGGGAGATGAAAACAAAAATGACACTAAATACCAATAGCTTCTTAAAAGCTACTCTTTCTTTTTCTAAGGGACTGGCAGCTATAGAGCTGAAAACAAACAAAATTCTTGGTATAACATGTTTTGCTGTTTGATTATGCTCTGATGAAAACTGGAAGGAGGAACTTTCGCTTTTCCTCGCTTCAGAATGAAAATTCCATTACAGAAAACACACCATTCAGTGTCTATTCACCTCTAATATAATCAGCATTTATTCAGTCTTCTTTTCCGAGAAATCCATAGTACCCAATAGTGTTCTTTAAAAGTGTTTTGTAATAAAATAAACAAACTATACTCATGTATAAAAATAATTGGGACCTTAATGTCATGTTTTGACAGAAATGGCTGTAAACCACAAATGTTTTCCATGTGTTGCACGATATATAGTTAAATAGGAAGATGGATCGACATGAAGCTTTGTCTTGTGCTGATGGTGCTTATTATCACAGTGATATCACTGGAATGTATGATAGGTTTTGTTTACTATATAAATGGCTAAGGATAATAAATAACAGTTCACAATCACAGCTATATTCTCTGTGTCTACATGAAACTTGGGTCTGAAAGATATGGTAAAGGATTAAAATAGGCTGAATTAATGGTAGATGGGAGAAATATTTGCTAGAGATAAATCTATTCAATCAATGTTATGTTATTTAAAACTTAATTAATGGAAGGAACAAATGGTAAACTCACTAAAGCTGCTAAATCATATGAAACTGATAAAACAGTGAACCTGACAGCAAGCACTGAGTAAAATGAAAAAAGACTGCCCATCAACTGCTGATATACAGTACTAGTAATCAAGTATAATTGTGATTTAAGTTGTGTGGTCACCCAGAATGGGTTTGTAATTTTTGAACACAGCAATTTCATGATAGGATTGACGAATCCCTGTGTGTGCCCATTTCAGCAGTGAGCACTGTCTACAAAAGTATCTCTTCATTTTACCTTTGAGTAGAGGCAGAAGGTTAGGGGAGTTACATTTACATGAATACAAGCAGCATAATATTAGATAAACACAATATGGAACTAAAAAAGGGCAAAACCTAGAACTAAATCAAAATAGATTAGAATGAAAATTCTTCAAATTAACACTGTTTTTTGGGCTAGTATTCTTATATGAGTAATTTTTTTAATATAATTCTGAATTTTTTAAGGTAACTTCTATTAAATTGCTGAAGACTGTGGAGGAGGAAAATAAAGACAATTAAATTAAATGGCAGTAGAAAGCTTATCAGGAAGTAAGATTATACAGCTCTTTGATAAGAGATCCCTTATAGAGTATTGTATTCCAATCTGTTACCAGCAAATTTTACTTCTGGTAACATTTGAAATAGCACGGAGAAGTTCAACAAAGCATCTGGGATGGGTGCAAAACATGAACTGTACTTTGAATAAGATATTTGTCCTAGAAGAACACAAATCATAAGAAGCTTTTAAAAATTTTGTAGAATCTTCAGAAAATAAAATGGTACCAGCTGTAACTGCTATTTTTCAATTCCAAAATGTAAGAAAAAAGTATATAATTGAATTCTTATGATAAGTAAATGGCAAAACAGGATGTTTTTATCTATGTGAATGTATAAGTAGCTCAAATAAATAACTAAATTGTGAATTATTCCTGTTGCAGAACATAGTCTTACCGTCATGAGAAGTACTTTGGTTGTGGAAACTGCATTTCCAGCTCCAACAGACCCAATAGGATTATGCTTTGCTTCTTTTATTGTCTCTCTCTCTTTCAGAAAAAAAAAATCTGATTGTTTTAATATTTGAGGTAAATTTATAGCAGGTGTCTAAGGTGACTGACAAAGAAGAACAAATTGTGAAAGGTTACAATTATAATGACATTACTTTAACATCTCCCATGAGAATGGAAAAATGATGAATGAGGAATGTCTTCCACATGCAGAAGACATAACTTTTTTTCTGCAATTTAAACAAGGCAAAATTTTTCGTATCTTACATATGCAGTGTTTCCATGTATATAAAAACCTTTCATCATAAAGCCACCCATCTTCCATTATTTCATAAGATCTCTTGCTTTTGCTACTGTGCTTTGAGAGCAGTAAATTGTACCTGAAATCACAATCTCATGGGGCTTTATTACCTTTTTTCAGAATAAAGATAATTAAATTCTAATATTACATCCTTATCTAGATTTATTCAATTTTTATCCACTTGGATTATTTATTTGAAATTCAGGGGATTCTAGAGTGAATGAGGCAGACTACAGTGCTAACAAACACTTCTGCCTTTGCCAGTCAAGATCTTGTGAGTAGAATATTCCTTAACTCACAGATAGCCAAAATGCAGTGTTAAAGAAATTGCAGACTTGCAAGATTTATAGACACACACAAACACAAATGAGACAAGATTAATGAGCTTCACAATTAATTTGAAACATGCTGTAGGCTTTGCAGTAGTAAAGTACAAGGATGACTTTCTCTATGAATTTATACGATTTTTTGAACCCATAGCTCTCAGAGAAGGCTTCAGATTTCAAAAATACAGATTCAAAACAATATGCAGAATGCTTTAATAAGAAAACTGAATTAATGTGATAGTTGTGTTAAATGAGTTGCTTTTATCAGGAGGAAAAAAGAAATATAGCTGAGGTATTGATTGAAATTTGCAGTGATAAATCAACAAGATTAATGTTTTCTTTTGTATTTTAAAAAAGAACTGTGAGAAGTATACTAGATAATTTTTTTCTGAATCAGATACTGTGATGTGATCAGAAACTGAAGTATGTTTTGCAATATATTATTACCTAGAACACTGTTATGCCAATGTAAAATTGTCCTAGCTTGTTGTTTTCTCTTATAGGCCAAAAAATATTTCTCTGATTTATAATTGCAGAGGTTTCCTGGATAATGACTCCAATAAGAAAAGAAAGGAATTTTTTAAATGCAGAGTTCCCCACCACATCTGAAGAAAATAAAGCTCATAAATGTTTTGGGATGAGTGATCATATGAAAACCTTGAGGTTGTTCACATCAGAGTATTTGAAAATAATTATTCAAGGTGGCTAGTTGATAATATGTTTTTGGCTTATTTTTTGCATATGTTTTGGGGCTTTTTTCCTGTGATTGGATTCAGTTCAATGTGGATATCTAAATGCAGGTACGTACACGGAAGCCAAGTATTTAAATTCCGATTATGGTCAATGGCGATGTAGTCAATGAAGTCACTGAACTCCGAAAAAACTCAGATCACATGTAGTACACACCTCGGTTGCATCCCTGCAATCTCAGTATTTTCATTTTAAGAAGAATTTACTTTGGTTAGAGTCTTATCTAGTACCATGGCTAGAAAAAGCCATTAGCAGTTGAAATACCCTAGGTCTGTTTCTGAAATGCATCTTTTGGTGTATTTTTAGCCGAAATAAATCAACTTTGTGAGCTCCAAGACCATGTTATTATGCAAAATAAATTGTAGTATGTAGATAGGGTTTGGGAGATTTGTTGCTCTTTATGCAAACCAGAACACTAATGTAATTGCTGATAAACTCCTAACTTGTAGTTCCCATCACTGCAACTGTGGCACTGTTTTAATTTACTAGCCTATGGATATATCTGTGCTTAATGACCGAAACAGCTTCTTGCAATTCACTGACTGTATTGACCAAAATCAGGATTCACTCAGCTAAACATAGACCTTTAAAGATATTCAACACGCTCTACTGTACCTTGTCCAATTTCTAGTTGTTTCAAAACAGTGTGAATTCTCCATAAAAGTCTTGTATTTACCTATTCCAGAATTCTAATACCAATTTGTCCCACTTACAACCTGACCAACATAGATATGGTGATAAAATTCCCCTTGTTTTAATCTGGTTTCTAAGGAAATTTAGTAGCTATTCTCTGTGTTATAGCTGTTTGCTGGTTGTTTGTATTAGGAGCTTGAAAACAGTAAAATACAGAAAATATTCCAAATGTCTTCATATCATTACTCCCGGGGGGAGGGAAAAAAAAAAGTGCATTTTTTCTATAGACTATGAGATGTGCCACTGGTTTGTCATTGATCCATCCATTAGCTAGAGGGCCTTTAGAGCTTTACTTGCCGAGTTTATTGATACTATGTAAATACAAGATATAACAATCACTTAAAATTATATATATTTTTGTGACAAATAATTAGAATGGTAACATAATGTAAAATTCATCTTCTTACAAGGACATCTTATGATATGGTTTGCCACTAAAAACTCTTGACCAAAACAACGTTTAAAAGGTGCTTTATTACGTAACTTTAATGGAATTTCAGGCCCTCGAAAATGTCAGGAACTTCAACATTGACTTCAGATGGGTTTTTAACTCAAGTGAAACAGGTTCCTCACAGCTTGTGATCATTAATTTGCAAGCTATTTGTCAGTTGCATGGTAAGCAGATGGAGAGTACTCATCAGGGCGCAAGCTAAATGCCAACAAATAAAAAAAAAAAATCAAAAATTATGTCATAAAGCTACCAAGACATTCAAATACTTTGAACCATGAGAACTAAAGAGAGCTGAAGTTGATACAAAACCAAACCAAAACAAACCAAAACAAATCACAGTATATAGAATGAAAGCATTTTTTCTACCCTATTTCCTAGCTGCATTTTGGGAAGCTCTTCTGTAAAAGATTCTAGCTGCTGACTTAGATTCAGGACAGAAAAAGGCTTCAGTAAAGAAAAATAGATACAAAGATTAGAGGATTAACTCTAAAATATAACACATATTCTAACTTTTTTTCATACTCTGGTGATTTCTGGTGTTGTGAATCTGAATCAGCAGTGCAGTCTTCAGTTTACTTTCAACTCAGGACAAAGGATAAACTGGCTTTATAAAATTAATTTAAACATGTATTACTCTGAAACTGCTGTGAAAGCAGATTTCCAGTCCTTTCCTGAATAATTGTACTGATTTAGAATCTAAATCAGCATCATCTCTGATACTATACTCTTATATAAACTGAATTATAACAAAGTCATGAGCGTTAATCCTTTCACTCTTCAAACTTTTTTTCATCAGTATTTAGTAACCTTCAGGACTGATATCTAGAAGTTGTAGTACTTATGCTGGTGACCTCTCTTTTGACAGTTCCTGTTTGTAACTTGTTTTCTTAGATAAGAATGTGAGAAGGTACCATAAAATATAAGAATACATACTAATAAAGTTGTAATTAGGTAGGTTTAGGTATTTCCTTTTTTTTTGTGAAATATAAAAGCACATATATATTCTGTGTATGCTTGTGTATGTAAATACATGCATATCTGACAATGGGTCTGTGGCTTTTCAGGTAGTTTATACAGTCCTGAGGGTAGATGAGGCTTCAATCCTTCTGTTATCTCTCCTGTAATTTTTTTTTTTTTTAATTTTTAATAGAATAATTATATTAGCCCTACTTTTGATGTGTTGTATTTCCTACATTGAAATCATAGTATTTAAACAAAAATAATCCTAAAGATAAAAGAAATTGTGTTTTGGGTTTTGTGTTTTGGTTGGTTTCTTTGTTTGTTGGGGGTTTTTTATCTGTTTATTTTCAAACTTTGTATTTTCTATTCATAATTCTAAACATCTGGCTAATTTAGGGAACACGACATGACAAAGACAAGTTTTCATTTCAGTTTGTCATTAAGATGTTATACCTGAATTTAGTCACTCATCACAAATATAAAATGTAATTTTCATTAAAGTTGAAATCAGCTCTGGTATTTGATCTTTTTTGATTGTCTGGAACTTTTACAAAGTTTATATGGGTGATGAAATTAGATATAATTTATCCAGTTTGATATGACTCCCTAATCACATTTACAAAGGAGGAACTATGTTAAATGAGTTACAGAGATGAAGAAAAGAGAGGTCCCTTAAGAAATTCCCCTTGATGTATATAATTAAATGTCTTGTTAGAGACAACTCCAGTGATTCGCTTTGGTTAAAACAATATTTTCTCCTAATTTATTCTAATTAAGCAGGTTGTCATGAGGTCACTTATTTGGCTGTTCATAATTCTTTGAAGTTCTTTCTATGAACCAAACACAAAGTGGCACAATTACTCCTGTCAAAGCAGAGATTTTCTACTTCGTTATTGAATATATTCAAACTATCCTATTTCCATTATTTAAGTAGAAAAATCACTGAACTAGTCATGTCAAGTGGTGACTAATTTGAAAAGTGACCTGACACATTACATAGGAAGGAACAACCTGATTAGCACAGGAAAGCCTCAGTAACAAAATGGGAGGACCTGTTGCACAAAACACCCCCCTCCTCAAAGACCACATCTCTCTGGGCTGTCCTTACACCTCCACTGTCCTCAGCCTCGTGCACACAAAGGGCTATGGTTTACCAGGCAGTGACTGTGTCAAAGGGTGTCACCCTCTCCCCAGTGGGCCACCATCAGAGCAGAAGCTGGAGCAGGAAGGCAGCAGTCACTGGGCCCAGCACAGGGGTTAAACCAGCAACACCCAGCTCATGTCATGGCAAGGCTGAGCCCCTGCACTGCCAGGTCAGCACACAGCTGGGCCTCCCCCTGCTCAGGGCAAAAATCATATTTATTGGGATAAAAGTGACCTTTGGTAGAGATTCCTGAAGACACATGGAAGCAAATTATTCACATTTGAAGTAAGGACCTTAAATATAGGATAGTCACAGTTAGATACACTCACTTCCTATAAAGCCTTTGGTTAACTTGCAACTGAAACAGACTGAAGCACTAGAAGAGGTAACTGGAAAGGAAAAAAACAAAACAAAACTTTATTTTGCCTGACAAGAGATTGAAAGTCCTCAATCTACTTGCATTGTTACTAATTCAGATTAATAATCTTCCTGTAAGTTATGTAATTTCCAAATGGAAAAATAATCAGAGGAGAAGCAATAAATAAATAAATATTGAAGAAATTAGAATAAAGCCATTCCTGAAACTGTATCTAATATATCAATACTGTAACTATCCATAGGTATTCTTTATCCAACATTAGCACCATTGTTTTTTGCTAAGGACTGAAATTGCCAAAAGGAAGACAAGATGTTCACACTGTGAATAAAATTCAATATGGTACATTGCAATGAAGGTTACAATGGCATAGACATATGATATCAGGAGAGTGGCTTACTTTTCTTAGTGTCAAATATTTTGTAACATAGCTTTTGCAATGAAAATTCTAGTGCTTTATCTACTTGTTAGATGAGGAAGCCAAATCATCAGTGGTGTCCCAGATACCTTCTTGTTAATCTGATCAGAAAACATGATTTCCCTTTCTCATCAAAATGCTTTCACACTCAAAAAGTAACTTCTAATCAAAAGAAATTAAAAAAAAAAAAAAAAAAGAGAGAGAGAGAAATAGAGACAAAGAAATAAGGGGCAGGCGGGGAGTGGATGGGAAGAAGAGGGAAGAAGGTTAATATTCATATAGGAAATATTTTACACCAGAAGAATATGTTTGACGTAGATCTTCCAGTCGGATACAGGTCTGAAGGAAATCTTACCTGCATCCACGACTAGTCACTGATAAGCATACCATGTCCCCCTTTTAGTCATAATTCACTCAAGCTCCATTTTAAAAATAGTAACTTTTTTTCTGTGCTAGTCATGTAAGAAAATTGTTTCTGAAACAATCATATACAGTGTTTTAAAATTTTCCTAATTTTGCTTCTGTTTTCAGCTTAATGCAGACATGGTAATTTATGTTATTGCCTTCTTTTTCTTTGAATTATTCTTTATTCCATTGGTTGTTTTGAAGCTTCATAGAGAGTGTTGAAACTGAATATTTGCAAATAGATATGTGTGTTTCAGGGTACCAGAGATAATAATGATAGGAGAGTTTTGAACATTGATATATGAGGCTGATTTTAAACTTCAAACTTTAAAACTTAAAAAAAAAATATCATTCATTAATAGTGCATTCTGTGATGATGGTTATTTTGTACACAATATTTATCATCATCATTACACAGACAAAACTGTTAATCATTTACAGCCAAAAGTAGCTGTTAGCATACAATACCATGGAGATGATACCATATAGTTTGTGTGATGGCTACATTCCTTTGCGGTTCTTAGTTGCAGAGGTTGAAGGGATGAGGACTGAGAAATCTTTGACAAATGAACTTGTCCTCTTTTTATCTATTGTTCTTCTTCATGCCTGATGTTTTTATGTTCCTTATCTCCTCCTCAAAAGGAAGAGCCTAGTTGTTTCCAGAAGCGAGATCTCAGCTTCTTCCAGTACTGCTTCTCCTCTTTTTGGTTCTGACAGTCACGCTTCTTGTATATTCATAAAGATGTTCTGCCCATTTGCAGTCTTTTTTTGTTATTCTTATCCAGTTCCTTTTTGCTGCTTTAGTAGCTCTATGTGCAAGGATACAACTTTTTTTGCCATTGGTGGCCAGTTTAGTAGTGTTCTTCAGCTATAATGGTGCAATTCAGCTAATCTATGAGACATGTCAACAGAGCTTAATGATGGGAAATTATTTAAAGATTATTAGATGTCAACATAATCAAATAGATTAAGTAACTATGTCCAATAATTATTTGTTAGTAGAAGATTTGTCATGTTGAATAGGACCAAAGGTTCATCATGCTTATATATTGACTCCTAGAGTGATCAAAGCTAGATGCATGGAGAATAGTATTAGAGGTGGGTGACCCTTTCTTCTGTGGGTCTAGTTCACCCTCCAACCATTTTTAGAGAATTTCTGAGTTGGGTGTAGTGTCTATGCATTCACTGTCACACAATAGATTTCTTTTCTAAGAACTTTTTTGCCATGCCTGGAGTCGATTTATATTTTGACCATCCTTAACATCCTAGACATTACGTGAGGATTCCTGTACCTTTGTTTTTCAGTTTCCTTCTACTTCACTCTCCTTAGAGAGAGGTAAGTAGCTCATTCCTCTGTTCTAGTCTCTAGTTTTATTTGATGTCTCTTTTCATGATTAACGCTAAAACTTTTTAAATCTCAGCTGCTCCCTGATTTTTACTAATACTTACTAGTCCCACTGATCAGTCATCTATGAAGAGATGACACAATTCATTACACAGCAAAATTTAAAATCTGAAATCAAGGAGACACACAGGACAAGTGCACTTCTAGTGAAAGGAAATTTACACTTGCAAACACTTCTTTATATAGAATAACATTCCATTAACAGTATTTGATTTGATTACATGAGTTTATCTCTTGAACTTATTCTGTGCTCTGATTGATAGAGGAATTGGAAGGATCACTCTTAAAAATGAACAAACCTTTTTCTAAATATGTCGGTATCCACTGTTTTAGGAGTTGAAGTGACATATTTTTGCAAGAATTCATTGTGAAAGTGTCAGCTATCATACTAATTTCTCATCTTGTGATCTTCTAAGGCAAACATGTACTAATGCAATATTATTTTTATTTCTGTGTTTATATTTTTTCTTTTTGATTCAGTGAAATTAATTACAGAAATAGATTGGAGGTGAGCTACAAATTTATTTTTAACTTTATAGCTGTCAATTAATAACTTATCTGTGACTGGTGTTTCCTGGTTTATAGTGAAAAATGTTTCAAAATTTTATTGGTCATGGTATTTGTTAAAATACTGTAATCAGTATTTTCTTTTATTTCTAACTAAGGAGATAAAATTGCTGTTTCTATGTGCTTCCAGTGTATCTTTCTAAATGACATTAAATGTTCAAGGAGATCTCAACAGTCACAAAATCAGTGTCAGAGGCTATAGATAGAGAGGCAGCAGTTTGTGTATAGCTTCAAAGCAAGAAAAAAACCTACCTTTGATGGCAGTTCATTTCACACTGCTGGCTGCAATTTAGCAATTCTTTCTAGATAGCTCTGCTGATTTGGAACCTGACCTAATACCCATAACGGTTAGTTGTAGTTTGTCGGTGTAGACATTAGATGAGTTCTATTCAGATTCTTCACTGTGGAAATAAAGGCTTAAGATTGAAAGAGGAAATCTCTGATAAACTGCTAAGCAAATACTAGTTACATTATAGAGTAGGTGGAAAGAGAAAGACATAATCAAAACCAGCCATAAAGAAAGGCTGGAAAGAGAGAAAACTTTAGAAAATCACGGATGTATTCTGTAACATATAGGAGAATTGATTGTATAGATTTTTATTTTTGCATTATAATTTGTGTTCACAGCTAGATATTATTTCCCATTGTGGAGTGAACTATTTTTAGGACAAAAGACATTATCATGTCATGACAGTGGTGTGTGATTTCTTACTCATTAGCATCTGTCATGTTTTGTTGAGTGAAGTGGACACTGGAAGCAAGATCAGCATTTTTTAAGTTATACCAAAATGCTCTGTGAACTTTCTTAATTAAATGGAATTCTGCTATCATCAGTAAACTGTATTGACTGAGGCTCAGAAAACAAAAGTTTTAGCACACAAACTCTGTGAATTCACACATGGCTTTCCTTAAGCCACTGTCATTTTACTTTAAGCTACAAGTTCAAGGTGTGAAATTACCACACAGATGGGAAAGTTACACACTTACATTGTTTTTCATAGGATTCAGCTCACATGTTCTGTAAATTATACACCCTAATTCCAGGATTATTCTGGAATGAATTATATTTAAAGTGGAGGAAAACCTATTTCTGATAAACAGATTCCACTCAACAAGTATGAATTATCAATTCAGAGAGTAGAGGAATGAGTAACATGCTCTTGCACTACCTTTAATGCTTCAAATGGAGACATCGGGTAGATTCAAGTCCTCATGGGCTGTTGAAGTACTTTAGTGTCAGATGTTATGTAAGACAGAGGAATGACTAATCCCTGGATTCCAACATAATGAACTGTGAGCTGCTCGACTCCATGAAGTCTGCAACATTCTTGACAGATAAGTAATCAAAACTTAATTCCCCAGAAAACTTCATATGAAAGAAAGTGTACCTCCCTCCTTTATGGTCTTTTTTTTTTTTTCCCAGTTCATTTTAGTAGCTGGACTGGACCAACCAGGAAAAGGTTATGTAATTTATTTTTCTACCAAAAGCTAATTTGCCTGTTAAGAGTTTCTCTACAGCAGATGGTCTTCTACAAAACTTCTTCCTGCACAAGTATTAAATAATAGCACACCTTTTCAGGGAAATTCATTCTTCACTTGATGAAACCATGAATATAGTTTTCAGTCATTAAGTAACATTCCTCTCATGCCTTGAAAACGTACTTGTTGTCCCTTGTCCCTATTAATTATTTTTTCTTCAAGAGTTTCATCCAGTAGGCTATTATAAGTACTTCTATATGATACCTCTGAATGACATTACTAGTGCTAATGCCCTCCTTTAGCCATGCTGTACTAGGATCAGGTAGAACTGCTCTGGTTAGACTTCTTCTGAAATCTACGTGTCCAAAATTAGCCTACCTATTTCTGCACAAATCTTCATTGTGCCATTTAGACAGGAATTGAATTCCTCCAAGATGTTGGGGCATTTTGGAGAGAATGAAAAAAGAAACTGAGAATTAAGAAATTGGCTGGAAAGTCCAGGGACTTAGAGTATAGAAATATAGATCTGTAGTTAATGAAGTGGTATATTTTAAACTAGAGAAAAAGACTTGTGTTTTATCTGACTTGGATCACATGGATATGAAAGAGCTACAGGTTCCTCATAAAACTTCAGTGAAGATCTATCCATTAAGCAATAAAGCAAATAAGGAACAGGATGAGCATTACCTGTAAAGTACTGGGGAGAGAAAAATAAGATGCAACCTGTCCTTGCCTTTGGTAGACAGCACTAAGAGCTGAGATTTAAACTGCAAAATCTGACATTCTTAATTGAGAAAAACTTTATTCAAGAAAGGCAGCTGACAACAGTTGTCAGGAGTGAGATGTTATTTGGTATCCAATTACATACAGGGACTGAACATGACTCTGCATTGGTGGCATCTTTGTAAAACATATTTCCAAGTAAAAAAATATGCCTTTCAAGTGCTCCCCTTCTCAGATAAGCGGCTTGGTACCATTTAGTTAGAGAAAAACCAACTGTAGCAAGAGTATTTAATGAAAGTAACAGTTTAAATGTTGTTGTTGTTGTTCCCCATGCACCCACCCTTAACCCCCCCCCCTTTTTTTTTAACGTATGATAACTTAATATGAAAATCACAGCATATGAACAGAACAAACGGGAAAATGATATTATATAGGGTCAGAATGCATCTGCTTCACCTCATAGGTGAAGCTTTCCTCCCCACACAGGATCCTTGGCAGGATCTCTGGACACGAGAGCACAGGTGTAATGATATCCCACTATCAGAAGAATAAACATTCAGGAAAAGCACTTCTTGATTCTTAAAATTTACTTCTCCTGTAGTATGAGATTGGTCTGTTACAAATAGTCTTTCCTTCAAAAAACAACAACCACAAAAAGTCAAAATGAATTATTTTCTCTGATTTAGTTGAACATAACGATTTCACCTCTTTTACAAGTGACTAAGATTATATAATATCCCTTACCAGGCAATTTCTGCATTGGATTCGTTCCCAGGGCATTTCATTCCTATTTGAGGCAAAATTTTGGAAATCCTGAAGTATTCCATTTATATATAATTAAAAAACTGTGGGTTATTTTTGTAAAATGAATATATCACATAATTTTTCTTTCAGCTTTTGCTGTCGTTACATAGTCTGAATAGTATAATAAAAATTAATGTCTCCTACTTTGTATTTCTTTATACTTGAGTAACTAAACCAATAGCTACTTTCCAAAGGTTGTCTTTTCAAGAAAGATTCATTATATAATAATTCAATATATTATTGTTATGGAATAATTTATGTTTCACAACTGAAGAAAAAGTTTGACATGTTACTAAGAAAGAATAGAGAAACTTCAGCAATTAAAGATGAATCATCAGGAGATGCCTGTTCTCTAGAGTACCCCAATATATAATAGCGTGTCACCAAGAAATGAAAGAGACTAAGTCATGCCTAATGGCATATAGAGAAGTCATTATTACCACCCACTCTTGCCTCAGAAGTACCAGAGATATTACTAAAACAGCTCTGTTAACCTTATGTCTTTTGCATCAAAACATACAATGAGTACTACAACTCAAACACTTGTCTACAACAGTTAAAAAAAGACAAGAGAATACACTTCATGGGGGATTTACAGAAATAGAAAAAAAAGACTTTTGTTAAAACAATGGAAGATGAATTCAAGTGTAAGATTATTATTTTCCAAGGAACCTAAAAAGAAAACTAGTGTGCAATAGATGCAATTTCTACTATTGGTATTTATTTTTTTCTGAATCTGAAAAATTATATAGCTACAAAATAAATCCTAAACATTATTAAATTATATAGATATAGATATAAATAATATAAACAAATATGTACAGATACTTTTTAATATGTACACATAAATTTAAAACATGGCTGCTAGCAACATGGTCTCCATCACAGAATATGAATAATTTCCATTACTTGAGAACCTTATGGACTATTTTCATGGTACACTAAAATGTGTTCTTACAGCATGGAGGCTCCCCAGGATGGTGAACATGCTGAAATGACAGCAAATTACTTTCTGGGTAAAATAATAGGTATTAATTTAGGAGCTTTGCAATATGTCTTATTTTAAAATAATGTTCACTCTCTTCAGTTATATTAAAAGAAAAAAGTAGCTACATTCCCCGTTCAGAATGAGGACAGAGAAAGATGTCTGGGCTCAGGAAAGTTTTTAAACATATTAATGTTTAAATAAAAGTTCTCTCTCCATTAATCATTGCACTGCGATCCCACTGCTTTTCATTTAGTTTTGTTAAGACCTCTCTTTCTGTGCTAAAACCTTAGCCAGAGTTAGATATTTTTTGAAAGGATCAGGTACTTAAAATTATTGCAGTGCCTAAGCTGAGTATCTAAATTGTTTACCAAGTTTAACACCTGTAGCTTCCTATATTAATTTCAGTTTATGTTTCAGCCCAGTGTCTGCAAGTATGAGAACTTTCTTAATATTCTAATTATTCATAACTGAACCCTGCTATTATTTGTAATTAAAAAAATACCTCAAAATATCATGATCCTTATGTAAAAATTGTGAAAACCTGAAACACATCCTTTTACAGGAAATGTTCCAAGTTGAATGTCTTCCCTTGCAGGCATGGTGTTTATGTTGTGTGTAGGTGAGTTTTGATCACTACAGAGAAGTCAGAAGCATTTAAAACCTGAAGTGTGCCACCTTTGTTTAGTGATGATTCTCCCCTCTTTAAAGAGGATGCTACCTCTACATTCTCTGCAGTCTGAGCAGGATATCATCATGTGCTATTATTCTGAGCTAGAAAGACACAAGGCCAAAAAGGGTGACAAGAGCCTGAAGTTTGACACTAGGCTTCAGGAACTGAGAGTGTGTTCAATATGATTCAGACAGTTCTAGCTTCTTTAATTGCTCAAACCACACTCAGCTTTCTACGCTGAAAGCTCCCTTCCATGCTTAAATCCAGTATTCAATCCTACAATAGGAATTGTGATGAATTCCTGGCAAGAACCTTTTCCTTATGGGTTGAAAGTGGGAAAATAGTTTCTTCCAGCTGAATAAGTAATTGCTTTAAGAAAAATTGTCTCTTATCTTCAAGAAGCTTCATGACCTAGACCTAAAATTTGTCAAAGTTCTTATAAAGCTTTAAAATGAAGATTTTCATTAGTAGCTAATTTGTTGGACATTAAGGTTAAAGCTAATAATACAGACGGTAAGTTTGAAAGGAGTTAAGACCTTCCTCCACTTCCCTCTCCTCCCCTCTCCTCCCCCCACTCTCCCTCTCCTCCCCCCACTTTTCCTCCTCTCCCTACAAACATCATGTTATAATTAAACATTATGTGTCTGTATATGTGAGAAATTGCAGTTATATCACTAACCTTCATTTAGGTATTTTCCAACTTTCACTGTTGAATTTTCAACCTTAATATTGCTTTTCTGTACTCATTGGTATGTTGAATGTATTGTTTCATGGCTTAATTGTTATGAATTGAGAATTTCCAGAGTATTAAAGCCAAACAGAGTCATAGAATAATCCATTTAATATATTAGAAATAAACCAATAACTACTCTAAACTAATTCTTCAATTTAATCAATGTTTCCATGAAGTGTCCGTACAGAAGTCTTTATTACAAGACATTTTAAATTCACAGCTTTTATATGGAAAATAAGTGCCATTCAAATAGTTTTGCTCATATTCATGCATATAATAATGTCTTTGTTTTTGTCGACACTACGGGCTTTCCTGTTTTTCATGGTTTCATTTTCTTCATGGTACAATGAATAGATGTTCCACAAAAATTATGTTAAAATAACAGAGGAATGCCCATGAATATTCATAGGACTAATTATTATTTTTGTTTCTTGATTGTGAGGGAACACGGGAAAGCTTGTACATGCAGAAAATGATGTAAAGCGGTTTAGAACAAGGAATTTGTGTATTTTGAGTTAGTTTTCAACACTCAAATTCATGTTCAGGATCAACTTTTAACAACAAAAAAATGCCAGTTATTTTGAAGGCGTGAGGGGGACGGGGAAAGAACATAAAGCCCATCAACAAAAAATACCTGATATATCATTCAGATGAAGTAAAAGAATCACAAGAATATAATAACTCTTTAGAAATTACAAACTTATATTATAATGTTCCTGAATGGCTGTGGTCTTCCTTCCTAGTCTGATCTGCTACAATGGCCTTCAAAAAGTGCTGAGGTCAGTCATGAAACTACAGAAAAACAAACAAACAGAAAGAAAAAATAGAGTCAGTCAAGTGCTAAAATAGCATAGGAAGTACAGTTCTGATCTGCATGAGGAAAAGGGATCTGCACAGCTTCACAGGCACTCCTGCAACACCTTCCCCATTTGGATGGTTTCCACACAACGGATAGGTCCAAATTTCAGTCCCATCTGCTGGGTATGCGCCTATGTCCTAGCTGTCCTTCAGGATGAGACCTGGCTGCATGTTATACTCCCATATGGGTTAACTACTTTTGGAAAGAAAACCAAACATCCTGTCAGGGTGAGTGCTTGTATACAATCCCTTCATTAAATGATAAGAAGAAAAAAACTATGAAGCATACTGTGCAGCATACTTGCCCTTCCCTGTAGACAGTCACATTGTGCAGGACAGAGCTAACGAAGATGTAAAGTTATTTTGTTCCCTTGTACAACCAAATACCAGACACTTGTAACAGCCATTACAAAAAAAAGAATCAATAAAATTCCGTACATTAACACATTAATGTGTGTATAATTAATTGTATACATGGAAAAATATTGTGTTTATGTACATACACTTAATATTCTTCCTTTATGGATTCTTATTGGCCAAGGATTAAAATGTTTTCTACAAAAAGTCTCTTAAAACATCATGAAAAAATAGTTGATGAAGAAATAAAATTAAGAAAATCAATTTCTTATAAGAGATCTATACAGATTATAGTTTTCAACATAAAAACCCCACCTTTGTCACAAGATATATCAGTGATCAGCAGGCTTTAATACATACATTTTTGAAGTGATTATATATCATTGTTGCTGTTGCTGGGCAAGCATTCCTAGTCTTATTATTTCTGTAGCAATCTGATAGTAAGGGTTTTTCTTAACTCTTTCATGTAATAGAAAGTGGAACAGCTGACATCTTTTTGTCAATGCCCTGGGACAGGTATTTGCTTATGCTATTATAGAGTGACATCACAGAACCAGTATTATCCACTATCAAAGTCCTTAGTTCTATGATAATGTAATATCAGCCTCATTTTCTGGTTTCTTGCACCTCGCATTATCACTGACATGATAGAAACAGAGTGCAAAATGCTAATGGGTCAGAATTTTAGGATGTGGTTTGTCTGATGTAATTTAGGTGTCTGCGTTTGAGTTCATCACTGTAGGTTTCCTTTAGACCAAATGAAAGAAACAGGTATTTTGAAGAGGAAATCATTATTTGGAAGTAGGCTTCTATATTTGTTCAGATTATTTTGTCATAAAACTGCATTTCCACCAACTGTGCAGAAATGTAAGAATTGTGTTAGGATGACCAGCCCTTATATGGACACCAACACAAAATGACTCCCAGTAGATGAGTTGTAGCATATCTAGACTCCCTTTACGGAAAGACATGACATCTCAAGGGGATGATTCATCTTAGCTTAAAGTAGGCATCCAGAACAGTTCAATACAAGAATCACACTTCTGGTTTTCTAAATGGTTTTCTCTAAGCGAATTCTAAAAATATTCCCCAGGTGGAAATTATTATACCCATTTTCCATGTGGCTAAGTAGTGGTGAAAAAGCAAATATGAGAAAATTGTATGCAAATTCTTTCTCAACTTCTCCACTTTAATTCTGGTTTGTGTTTTGTTGTTGTTGTTGTTGTGTTTGTTTGTTTGTTTTTGGTTTTGGTTTAGTTTGGTTTTTTACTTCTGTGTAAAAAACATTTACTTATTCAATGGGCTAGGGTTTTCTTCATGCATGCATTCAAGTGTCTTTCAATCACCTATTTGTACAATCTTTCTTAATCATGTGTTAACTAATCATTTGTTACTCAACCTTACACTTAATAAGTCAAACAAACTAATTAGCAGTAATACTGGATAGAATTTGCAAGCTGAAGCACAGACTTAGTTTTATTATTAACAGAAATGTATGGATATTTATATTTGACTTTGAGAGTCAGATGCAGCCTTGACTGACTTTCTACTACGGCTTGTAATGAATGTTGCTGTTATTTATTTGTAATGTCAAGTGGCAACTTTGTCGAATATCCATTATCCACATTTGGTTGTCTTATCATGGCTGTATTCAAATTACTTTGTAGTCCTTTTGCCTACCTAGTCGCTAGCTAAATGTGAGAACATATGAAGAATGCCTCAAGAATGCCTCAAGTCTCAATTCCTTCCTTCCTTCAAATGAGTACAGTTAATCAGAAGGTTCCTAGAAGCCATATTTGCTGTGGCAGCTTGCTCATTCTACTCAGAGCTAGCTATGCGAAGTGACAAATTACTCATAAACAAATACATGTATTTAAAAAATTAGTTTCTCACGTCTTTTTCACCTGAAGATGAATCTACTTGTAAAGAAATTTCAGCCTCACTTTGCAAACTGGAAAATAAACAGACTCAAAATACTGTGAATAATCAGTTCCAACAAAACCGTACTACAAAGCAGGGACACATATAGCAATATAACATAGGGACAGCCAGACTAAGCCTACTGGTCAACTAAGCCTCTTCTCCTCACTTCCCAAACAGAGAAGACCAATGGGTGCCAAGGAATTCTCTCCTTCTTCACTTATGTTAAAACACCATTATAGTTCCAGTCACTTGTAGGAGTAAAGACCTGGAACAATCAGGTGTGTTCCACCCCACTTCTTTCACCTTGGAAACTGATTGCCTGGAAATGTAATTAAAATATGAGGAAGAAAATAATTTAGTCTCTTTCAATTAATGCCATTAATTTTCTTGGCAGCAGTGTAAATTGCAGTTACATTTGTAAATATCCAGTTTGAACTTTTCCTCTGGGCTTTTATGTCTTTTTGTTTGGTTGTTTTTTTGGTTGTTTTTGTTTGTTTGTTTGTTTGTTTGTTTGTTTTCTGGAAAGTTGCATGGAAAAGACATCACTGGCAACAGTTTATCCAGTTATCCTGCATAATTTACAGAAAAGTGTGTTTCATTTACACAGGTATCTTTCTCTTGCTGTTAATGGGCACCAGATTAACAAGGGGAAATGATAAGGAGCTCTTATCTCTATGGATACAGAATTGTGGTGACTTCTTTGCAAGAAATGAAGCCACAGCTTTTCAGGAAGATCACAAATTAATGTATCAATCCCAAAGACATTCCAAGAAAGTAAAGTGGTGCAATTTATGCCTTCTTTCTTTTCTTAATTACTGTAGTATAACTTCATTTTTCAATAGATTTTATAATTTTATTTATTTATTTTTTTACTTTTGGACATTCATAGGTACCTCCTTTCAAACTATGGAATGAAGTCCAATTTCTTAGTCAAAGGCTAAGAAAGCCATTGAACCTGAAAATACATTCTCACAAGATGTCTCAAGTTTGGAAATTTCTTTTATTTTGGGTGACGAAAACACATGCCTTCCTTGTCTTAAATTATATATCTGTTTCTATAGTGTTTTGTATCATCTGCATAACAGTATACCTTTTTTTCAATTTTTATATTTTTTACACTGGGGAATACAAACAAGAATATTGTAAGACATTCCTTAAACATTTATCTGTACTGATTGAAGAGAAGCACTATATTCCTGTAGAGAAACTGCAGAAAGGTGCGCTAAATTTATTTCTATGATCCCTAAAATTATATGTAGTAGTTTTATCATACAAAGGTATCCCAATCTAAGCAACAATCTTCTTGTCTTTATAGCTATAAAACTTTACCATGATAGAAGGCAAATGTTGACTGAAATGCAATAAAGGAAGAAGGATGATTTAATCTTTATCTTTCTCTACTCAACATCTGTATGCTTCTTATCATATCTGAAGGTCTATCTTAGTCTATTGTGTCCTTTGAACCTTCAACAACTTACATGACAGAATGCCTCCAAACCCAACTGTGATGCCCCTCTTACTTCAGAAATGTTTGCCCTTACTAGTTCTAAAGCCACTCCACTAGTATTTCAGGAAAAGAAGTCTGTGCTAGACGAAACTTTTCTGCTATTTCCCCCCTTCCAGAACATACAGCACCCTCCTCAGTAGAGGGGAATATACATCTTAAAAGTAGTTTAATTCGTAGTATAAATGCTCTGGTCTCCTTTCTATGTACCCTGCCCAAACTGAGCTATAAAAACATGTGCCTTGTTCTATACACAGACATATACAGTGATACGGTTCACTTAGTAAGCTAAGATCATGAAAAGTGTACTTTAATATAGCCATGGATGGAGGTACACACCAAAGAATGCAGAGTGGGAGTCCGTTGCTTGAGTTACAGTGACAACATGGATGGACATCACAGGGAATGAAAAAAATGAATTATTGTGTGGCTATATAGGTGGGAAGTCAAAATACAAAGGGGTTTTTACTTTTATATGCAATACATGTGTTACAATCTGTACCTACATTTTAAAATGTGGAAAAATTAGAGGAAAGGTTGGTGGATGAAACCATATAAATTATTTAGGGACTAGAGAAAATGTCTGGCAGTAGGACCACTGAAGAGTTCAATCTATTTATCTAATTGAAAGTAGATAGAAAAGTGAATTGATTACAGCGTATAAAAACCTTCAGGCAAAGAAGACTGAACATTGGAATTAGGATTTTGCTCTCTTTTTCCCCTCTTCAGTAAATTTCATATATCTCTGTACTTGTTCACCTTGGGTAAAGCTTCTGAACTTTGTGAAATCTATCTTAAAATAATAATTATTAAATATGATATAATTTTGTGAAATAAGTTTAAACCCTTTATTCTGAGCACTGTGATTTTCCAGAAAGTTTAATATAATCTGAGAAATATATCACTTAAGAATGTCCTGAAACAGACAACTTTATTGCTGCTAGCTTGAGACCAGCAAAAAAAGAGATTACACATCTTGGTGAAGAATATTTTTGTGATGACTGGAAACTCACATTTTTAAAAAGAGAAGACTCAAAATAGTGAGTTCTGTCTCAAAAAAAAAAAAAAAAAAGGAGAATTTAGAACAATATGAACTACTGCAAATGTGAATATTTGCTGAGTTGTGGAAATTTGTATGAATGACCTAATTAAAGCAGTTAATGTCTCCAAAGGGAGTGCCAGCTCCTAAAGTGCCTTATCTTCAACAGGGACCCTGCAAGCCTTGGCTTTTCAGACTTTCACATTTCTGGCTCTGCTGTAGGAAGTGTTGGATTCCTGAGCCCTGCCTGAAGTCTGGAACAGAAGAAATCTCATCTTCCTGGGCCTGAATGAGGAGCCAAGTCCTGGTGAAAGTCAAGTATCCATAGGAGTCTATGACAAGAAATAAAAAAAAACTTACCCAAGGCAGATTTTAAAGTGTGTCTGTCCTGGCAACACAGATCCGATAAGTGGGCTGGCATGAAAACACACATAAATCTTTTGCTTCTTTTGTGAACATCTCATTAGAAGTTTGCCTAGGTTGATGCATTACAAAATGCTTAACTGTATTAAAACATCAGTTTTTTTTTTTTCGTGTTAGGGTTTTTTTAACAATTTATTCAACGATTTCTCACTGTTTTTTTCCTCTAAGCCTAACAGTTGCTTCTCCCCCAGTTCAACAAAGAAAAAGGCTCTCCTGGTTTTGTTAAAAACAAGTTTGTCTTTTAGTGAATTTGTGTATCAGCTAAAGGTTTCATATTAGCTGCATTTTCCTGGAGAATCAGATACGTGTTTTGGTAAACATAGCAATGAAATGCAAAGTTATTGATAACAAATTGATGCACCTCTCGTGAGAGGGGCAACGAAAAGCAGGTGACCAAGAAACTGACCAACTGGTTTTGTATGTTTTGTATTATTTCCTCTATTCTTATTAGTAGCATTAGTAAAACATTTTAAACTTTTCCAACTCTCTTCTCTCTGTCCTTCCTTCCCTCCCAATTGCCTGCTCTTAGTGGGAAGGGAGGAGAGGGAGGGGCTAGAGGGGGAAGTGGCGGGAGAGGAGGTTAACAATACATCTGTCACGGTTTTATTGTCACCCCACAATCAAACCCTCGACAAATAATTGGCGCCCAACGTGGAGTGGAGAAAAGTTTAAATTTGGCACTAAAAAGGGGTAAATCAGAGATTTTTTACTTTGCTACTGCTCTGACATACCTTTCAATTTTCTTGGCACGGTGTCAACTCATAGAGTTGTGATACTCATGCATCTGTTTACTTCAGACATTATTTAGAGGTATTAAGGCAAAGTGAATTATACTGATTTAAAGATGTTGTGGCATAAGTTGTATCAGTTATTTTCTACATTGTGCTCAGTGATCCCATACCTGTGCTGGGCATTCTTTCTGAATCGAAGTATTCATTATATAACAACAAGAAATTGGACGATGGTTATGATGATACTGTGCGGTTTGGCACTGGTTTATTTCATTATACTGCAGCCAGTAATGAATTTCTACTTGTTTCTACTTTACCTTGAAAAACCTCCAGGAGAGATAAAACAGCAATACAGCTACGTGTTTGCTAATTGGTCAAGCGAGTCTTTCAAAAGACTGACTAACAACACTTTTGCTTTCTCGTTAGGACAGTTTACAAATGTTTTAAAGAGCTTTGAATATCCTTGGAACTTTGATAGAACTATGGTGGTGCTATTTGGTTTGCTGAATGTGTGTCAGTTTGTGTTACTGTTAAAAGAAATGAGGTTCAATAGGAGGTTTGCGTCTCTTTTTAGTCCTGAGATTCATGGTGCATCTTTGGAAGCTTTGGCAAAAAGCACTCCTAGCCACCCAAGAAAGAGCAAAACAGCAAAAGCTGCCACTGCAGCCACTGCCCCCCCCGATCGCAGCCACCGCGGCTTCGCAGGCCCAAGTTCCAGCTCTTCCGCATAGCTCGACTGCCAAGTTTGCTGCAGATATGGTTACTTCTCCAGCCTCAAAGGCTAACAAGGCAGCCCTTCCTTCCTCAGACACTGGGCACTGTTGCTGCTGTAACCATAACAACTATGATTATGCCCATGCCAGTGATAGTCATTCAGACTCTGGAAATGAATCAAGTGATGGTGAGCCCATATCAGCATCAGTTACCAGTTTTAAGAAAGTCACTAGAAAGACTACTTGTGCAGCAGGTGATGGCACAAGGGCCACAGGGCCAACATCAACCCAAGGGGCATCATCAGTGCAGGGAAGAGATGAAGTGACCACCGCTTGGTCCTTTTCTCCGAGTGAGCTGGGAGATCTGTGAAAAGACTTCAGTCGTCATGAAGGTGAGAATATTGTAACCTGACTGCTCTGATGCTGGGACAATGGGGCAGAAACAGTTGAATCAGAAGGTGGTGAAGCCAGGCAGCTGGGATCTCTGTCAAAAGGTTCCACCATTGATAGGGCAATTTCAAGAGACCCTAACGCCACTACCCTCTGGACCCAACTCCTGACAGCTATGAAAGTAAGATTTCCCTACAAGGAAGATTGTATATCCAAGTTAGGGAAATGGAATAGTATGGAGAGAGGTATCCAGTTCCTGAGAGAATTAGCTGTGCGAGAGATCATCTATTTTGGACCAAACAGCCAAGAGGGGACAGACCCAGATAGAATCAATTGTACACAATCTCTCTGGCGCAGACTTGTACAAAGTGCACCACCTGCATGTGCTAAGTCGTTGGCAGCAATGGTCTGGTCAGCTGGAGGTGTACAAAATATTACTGAAGTGACTGAGCAGCTCCAGAACTTCAAGGGCAGCCTTGCTGGTTCTCTACAGGCTTGTGTCTCTTCTGTGGAGAAACTGTGAAAAATCTGATGACCGGTTTGGAAAGCTGTTGCAAGAAATCAAAGAACTCAGAGAAGACACGTACCATTCGAGACCTGTACAAACCTACGTTTCAGCTATTAGGAGATGGTGTTTCCAGCCTCAAGAGAGAGTGCAGAGGCAGTCCACAAAAAGAGGTTCACTGTGGTTCTTCCTACATGAGCAGGGAGAAAACATGAATAGATGGCATGGAAGACCTACCTCAGAACTTCAAGAACGAGTATGTGAGATAAAAGGAAAAACTCCTAGGAAAATGGCTGCTACAGTTTACAAAAGGGGCAGAAGAGATTCTGATGCTCTTGAAGGAGCCTCTAATTCACACCCAGAGACTGTGCAAAACAGAAATTAGAGGTGCCCTGCCTCCAACCAGGTGGAGGAAAGGGATAACAGAGTTTATTGGACTGTACAAATACGATGGCCTGGTACAACACACCCCCAGGAGTACAAAGCTTTAGTGGACACTGGTGCTCAGTGCACAATAATTCCTTCTAATTATAAAGGAACGCAATCCATCAATATTGTTGGAGTGACTGGGGGATCCCAGGAACTGACAGTTGTAGAGGCTGAAATGAACCTAACTGGAAAAAAATGGCAAAAGCATCTCATTGTGACCAGTCCAGATGCTCCATGTCTCCTTGGCATAGACTACCTCAGGAAAGGGTATTTTAAGGACCAAAAAGGGTATAGGTGAGCATTTGGTATTGCAGCTGTGGACACTGAGGAAATTGAACAGCTGTCTGATTTGCCTGGTCTTTCAGATAACCTTTCTGTTGTAGGGCTGCTGATGGTTGACAATCAGCAGGTGCCAATTGCTACTATGACAGTGCATCACCGGCAATATTGCACCAATCAAGACTCTTTGATTCCTATCCAGAAGTTGATCCGTCAATTGGAAAGCCAGGGTGTGATCAGTAAGACTTGCTCTCTTTTTAACAGCTCAATTTGCCAAGTGCATAAGTCTAGTGACGAGTGGAGACTAACTGTAGACTATCGTGGCCTGAATGAAGTTATGCCACCATTGAGTGCTGCTGTGCCTGACATGCTAGAACTGAAATTTGAACTGGAGTCAAAGGCAGCTAAGTGGTATGCTACAATGACATTGCTAATGCATTTTTCTCTGTTCCTTTAGAATCAGAATGCAGGCCGCAGTCTGCTTTCACCTGGAGGGGCATCCAGTACACGTGGAATTGCTTACCCCAGGGGTGGAAACACAGTCCTACCATCTGCCATGGACTGATCCAGATCATGCTGGAACAAGGTAAAGCTCTAAAGCTCCGGAACACTTGCAATATATTGATGACATCATTGTATGGGGCGACACAGCAAAAGAAGTCTTCAAGAAAGGTGAGAGAATAATTCAGATTCTTTTGGATGCTGGTTTTGCCATAAAACCAAGCAAGGTTAAGGGACCTGCACGAGAAATCCAGTTTTTAGGAATAAAATGGCAAGATGGCCATTGTCAGATCCCAATGGATGTGATCAACAAAACTGCAGCAATGTCTCCACCTACTAATAAAAAGGAGACACAGACTTTCTTGGACGTTGTAGGTTTTTGGAGAATGCATATTCCTGACTACAGCCAGATTGTGAGCCCTCTCTATCGAGTGACTCGTAAAAAGAACCGATTTGAGTGGGGCTCGGAACAACGACAAGCTTTTGAACAAATTAAGCGTGAGATAACTCATGCAGTGGCCCTTGGACCAGTTCGGACTGGACTAGATGTTAAAAATGTGCTTTACATTGCAGCCGGAGATAACGGACTTACCTGGAGCCTCTGGCAGAAAGCACCAGGAGAAACGTGAGGTCGACCCTTAGGTTTTTGGAGTCAAGGATACAAAGGATCTGAGGCCAGCTATACTCCAACTGAAAAAGAGATACTAGCAGCATATGAAGGAGTTTGAGCTGCTTCAGAAGTATTCAGTACTGAAGCACAGCTCCTCCTAGCACATCGACTGCCGATGCTAAGTTGGGTGTTCAAAGGGACAGTTCCCTCTACACATCATGCAAGCAATGTTACGTGGAGTAAATGGATTGCATTGATCACACAACGAGCTCAAATTGGAAGTCCCAATTGCACAGGGATCTTAGAAGTGATTACAGACTTGCCAGAAAGCAAAGACTTTGGAATGTCTCCAGATGAGGAGGAAGTACTGAAGAAGCACTACCGTATAATACACTTTCAGAGACTGATAAGCAGCATGCACTGTTCACAGATGGATCCTGCCTTCTTGTAGGAAAACATCGAAGGTGGAAAGCTGCTGAGTGGAGTCCCACACGACAAGTTACAGAAGACACTGAAGGACAGGGTGAATCTAGTCAATTTGCAGAAGTGACATTGTTGAACGAGAAAAGTGGCCAATACTTTATACTGATTCATGGATGGCAGCAAATGTCTTGTGGGGGTGGCTACAGCAATGGAAGAAAAGCAACTGGCAGCATGGAGGTAAACCCATTTGGGCTGCCACACTGTGGCAAGACATTGCCGCTCATCTAGAGAGCCTGTCTGTAAAACTTCGTCATGTAGATGCTCGTGTGCCTAGAAGTCGAGCCACTGAGGAACATCTAAACAACCAACAAGCGAATCAAGCTGCTAAGATTAAAGTAGCTGAGGTGGACTTGGACTGGCAACATAAAGGTGAACTTCTCCTAGCTCGGTGGGCCTATGATGCTTCAGGGCATCAAGGTAGAGATGCAACATATAAACGGGCTCAGGACCGAGGGGTGGACTTAACCATGGATATTATTTCACAGGTTATTCATGATTGTGAAACTTGTACTGAAATCAAACTAACTAAACGGTTAAAGCCTGTATGGTATGGGGGGCGATGGCTAAAGTATAAATATGGAGAAGTTTGGCAGACTGATTATATTACACTTCCACAAACACGTCAAGGTAAGCGTTACGTACTTACAATGGTGGAAGCAACCACTGGATGATTGGAAACATGCTATACCTCATGCTACAGCCCGAAATACTATCTTGGGCCTTGAAAAGCAAGTTCTTTGGTGACATGGTACGCCAGAAAGAATTGAATCAGACAATGGTACTCATTTCAAAAACAGTATTATAGACAACTGGGCCAAAGAACATGGTATTGAGTGGGTATATCATATTCCATATCATGCACCAGCCTCTGGGAAAATTGAAAGGTACAATGGTTTGTTAAAAACTGCACTAAAGGCATTGGGTGGTGGAACCTTTAAAAACTGGGATTCACATTTAGCAAAAGCCACTTGGTTCGTCAATACTAGGGGATCAACCAATCAAGCCACACCTGCCCAATCAGAAATTCTTCGTACTGTAGAAGGAGATAAAGTCCCCGTAGTACATGTGAAAAATATGTTAGGAAAGGCAGTCTGGGCTACTCCAGAGGGAGGGGCTGAAGGGGGAGGCAGGGGGAGAGGAGGTTAACAATACATCTGCCACGGTTTTATTGCCACCTCGCAATCAAACCCCTGACAAAGGCTCATTTCATTTGAGATATACAAGTTGTTTTAAAATGTTGTTGCTAGCAGCAGGGAGAGGGGAGTCCTTATAACATATTCCAAAGAAGAATTACTTACTTTCTTTACAGTTGTAACTTTCTTATAGAAAGTAAAAGCCTTTCCATTCCTCTTGAGACTCATGACAAACCAGTCAGAATTTCACCAGGAAATATAACTCTTAATCTTCAAGGCCACAGTGTGGATCTATCCCAGATACAATGTAATATGTGTTTACACCTTTTAACTTTGATTTTTAAAATAAAAATTATCTAACTCTGTTCCCATTAAAAGGTGCAGCATTGACACAAAACCTACCTTTTGCATTGAAAATCTTCGTTCTAGATACCTGATGTCAGGTGATACTTGCCATTGAGTGTGCTTGTTAAAAAGGGCTGTGAGCAATAACTTGCTAAAAATATAATATTTGCTCATGATGAGTAGAAGTAAAACAGCTACTACCTCTTAATTCAGTATTTATTGAAAAGTTTAATAGGAAAAATTACAAAGCAGAAGATGTCCTTCATTTTGTGAAGCAGAAAGCAATGTGATTGAGTGATAATAAATTACATAAATTAACTGCACGTACTTGAAAAATCCAAGGGAGATATCAGCCTATTGATCCACATCATTTAATAAAAAAGTTACAATAAAAAGGAGGTTATGTGTTCCATTTGAAAAGCAGCATAGAAGAGAGTTAAACCAGTCAAGGCAATAATATACCTTTTCTTTTCTTTTCTTTTCTTTTCTTTTCTTTTCTTTTCTTTTCTTTTCTTTTCTTTTCTTTTCTTTTCTTTTCTTTTCTTTTCTTTTCTTTTCTTTTCTTTTCTTTTCTTTTCTTTTCTTTTCTTTTCTTTTCTTTTCTTTTCTCTTCTTTTCTCTTCTTTTCTCTTCTTTTCTCTTCTTTTCTTTTCTCTTCTTTTCCTTTTTCTCTTCTTCTCCTCTTCTCTTCTCTTCTCTTCTCTTCTCTTCTCTTCTCTTCTCTTCTCTTCTCTTCTCTTCTCTTCTCTTCTCTTCTCTTCTCTTCTCTTCTCTTCTCTTCTCTTCTCTTCTCTTCTCTTCTCTTCTCTTCTCTTTTCTCTTCTCCACATATTGTGGTAAAAAATACCACAAGTTTAAATGACAGTGAAAAATGTTTTTGTGCCACACCCATTACTTTATTTCATTTTTTATCATTCCTTTTTCTACTGTGTAAGGTATGCATGGTAACACGAACATAGCCGTATATAAACTACAGATTCATTAATTATTTGTTCACAAAAGCAATCCTGAATAATCTAGAAGGGTCACAGAATGTAGTCATGTCCAAAGAAAAGGCAGTTGGGTCTGAAATGGCAAGTAATGCTGCTTCAGACGTGTAATGAAAGCAATAAATCTGATATCATATGAGAGCTCTTTCTGAAACCCAAGTAGAAGAGAACCTAATTCCAAGTTTATCTTACAAATATTTTCACCTGCATGTAATGCTCATTAAGGATCCTGAATGACAAAATTATATTGTTTTCCCTCTAAAATTCTATGTTCCTTTGCAAACCTAATGTAATGATACCATATGGTTCAGATTTTTGGGCACCATTAACATGATAAGATAATTAAAATGGAACATATGTGTTTTCTATGCTGTATTTTTAACTGCTGGAAAACCTACTTAAACTACACACTCAGAAAGTGAAAGATGGTTCTGCAATATAACTACAGAATGCTGGCTATCATTCCAAAACTATTTACTACTACTAATGTCCAATTTACTGAGTCTTTTTATAGTAGATGTAACATTAACCACAGTCTACATTGTTCTGCTCAAAGTTGTAAAAATGTTGCTCAATTGACATGTCAAAAATCTCTAAGTGTTCCATGTGACTACGTGATACAGTAGCCAAGAACTACAGTAGATCATTGTTTAGCACTACTGGACAAGGTTAACCATGGTTCATTCAGTAAATATTTGAAATTTATTCAGCTGTAGAAATGTGTGTGCATGGTAATAGCTAAGATATTTTACCTGTGGGTACTACTAGTGTACAGACACATAGATGACTCAGTAAAAGAAGCTAGGGTTTTGATGTACCTGAGCTATTTTGACAGGAAAGCTATGGTACTGAGAAGAATATGACACTGAGTTAGCCATAAAATTGAGAGAGAAAACAAGAATCATCATGAACACAAACACAGAATTCAGCAATCTTGAAGAAATGGACAACAAAAGAAAAAGAAAAAAAAAAGATGACCTGCTGTGGAAACTTCAGGAAAATGAGATAATTCTAAGGACCTACTTCAATTTTAAATTTAATGGCAAAAGTCCAGCTGAAATCACTGTGAGCAGAAACAAGCCCTGAACAATGAAAGGAAGACTCTGGCAGTATTTCAGGACTCCATTAGTTTTAATGATTCATGCAGTGCCAAGTGTTTGTGTATCTGAGGAGAGAAAAGTAAAGAGTTTCTCATGTATTATTGCTACAGGTATAGCTATTTAGAAAGGATTGCAACATGTTCATATGCATAGAGTAAGTATTGTGAGTATGCAGATTTTCCTGCTTGAAAAAGAGGCTAATTAGCCTAGAAATACGTTGAAGCATTAAAAAAAAAAAAATAAAACATAAAACTGAGTCAAAAATTGTAGAATAAATCTTCTATTAGAATCTATGGAAAAATGCCATACGTTTGTTTTGTCCACATCTGTGTCAGACAGTACTTTACAAAGCTGTAACCCAAATAAAATAAAGTTTTGTATTCATAAACCAACGATATGATGAAAGGAAACTGTCTACAGGTATAATTCTTAGGACATCTATCGCAGATTACCTGTCTGGTTTGACAGCAACCTCTTGAGAAGGTTGGGAATATTTCTCCTGATACCATGTGTGTTTATGATGACTGATAACATGTTGAGGAGAAAGTTCCAGGTTTGTTGAACTAGTGATTTCAATGGAGCCAGGTTTTCATTCTTTGTACATATAGCTATGAGCTATCCACTATATGCCACAAATTACTATCCATCGATCAGAGATAAAACAACTACTAGACAGGTCACTTACACAATAAGTATGTCTGTTTTCTCAAGAAAATATTATTTATACCTTGTTATAAATATTTAGATCATCTAAAGAAGAAAAGATGAAGAATATGATCAAGGTTATTATTACTAGACTGTTAAATCATTCTCAAAGCTTTCTCTTTAAAAACAGTATCAAAACTTTTACTGACTTAAGTCAAATCTCTCCCTTTTTTTGCAGAAATAATTAATATCTGCTAAAAATTACACTACCATTCTTTTTTTATAGTCCACACACTCTGAAAGGAAATATTGTGGTTCTTGAACAAGGTGAATGAGATTCCTGCTTAGTCAAAGTAAAGGCCGAGTACATGACAGGAAACAGGTAATACTGAGTGTGACAACCTTGAAACACTCTCCCCATCCTTAGCAGAACAAACGGCCATGTTATGCCTTAGATGTCTGTTTTTTGTTACTTTGGGAGGAAAAGATGGATGACACCTCATATTATCTTTCCCAAGGTTTTATGGCCATGGAGGCAGACACCTTGTAAGATAAGGGCAATTAACAGTGTTGCTGTGAAAGGTCTCATGGCCTAATTGGGATGATAGAGATGAACCATCTGTCAGACAACCAGCTACCTGAAGAAACCACGATACTACAGCTACCCCTGATGACCTCACACATGATACAAGGTGGTGGCGTGTAATACTTCAATGCGCCTTCCACACTTCAGAGGTCATCACAGGATCGATGTACCTGCGCAACGGTGATATCTTACTCTCTCTGTCTCTCTCTTTCTCTTTCTGATATCTTAGTTCTTTTCTCTCTCTCTCTCTCTTTTTCTTGAACATATAAAAGTAACATCATTTTAAGTTCTGCTGTTAAAGTCTTGCTAAGTTTTGCATTATAGTTAGTAATTGTTGCCAATCCACCATTTTTAGAAGGTCTTTTGCTGTCAATGTATTGATAAGTTTTGTGGTATTATAACATACTTTTGCCAAGTCACTAGCCACTGTAATTTGTATTCCATCATATGCTTTTAGTAAACTCATAATTGAATTGGACCCCTGGAGTGATTGTCTGTCATTCATTTTGCATAACTGCACAGAAATACCCAGAGTTAACTCACACCTGATCTCATCTGTTGAGTCAGGGCGCGTCTCGTGTTCAGAGTTAACTCATCTCTCATCCCATCTGTTGGGATGGGACACTGAGTTAGATAAATCTGTGCTCTGAATTAATGTAGAAATTCTAAGGGAGGATTATAGAAATACTTTTTATGGATTGCATTACTCACCCTGGAAATAAACAATGAAATATTTGTTTTTATTACTTTGACTTTTTTTCCCCCAGTATTGCAACCAATTGATTGTTTTGTCTCATTTCTTATTACTGCATCTTGATCACAATTTGTGCTGAGATGCACTTTAAAGATGGAAAGTGAGCCAAACCAGCATTTTCCTAATAATGGATTTCATTGATATGTGCCATTCATTTTAACTAATCAATAATAATGTTGGTTCAAAGAATATTACTGCTTTTACTTAAAAATGAATACAGGGTATTCCAAACTTTAAAGATTGTCTACAGATTCTCCAATGGATTACATTGTTTCAATAACAATGGACTTTTTTTTAAGGATAGCACAGTACTAGACTCTGGCTGAAATACATTATGGCCACAATGACATGGGAGGGGCTGAAAAACCCAGCTTGCCTTCATACATAGTAATACTGTTTTAGCAATTCACACAATGATCTGGGGTGACATTTTATTCAGGGAAACTGATATTCTGAGTCTTTTACAGTCAGACTCAAAAAAAAGTAAAATTTCAGACTGACAGGTGGAAACACCATAGATTGGTAAATTCTAGAAGGTAAGAAAAACTGAAATCAGTGACAGTTTTTAAATGCTACAATGCAGGACAGTTCACACTCCAAGTCACATTCCAGCTATCCATGCCAGGGAGTCAGTGATGTAAGTGGAAAATGGTCAATCAATCAGCTAACTCAAGCCATTTCTTTTCATAAATCAGGGTCCAAGAGTACCCAAGGAAGCAATTAATTTGGAGGGAACTTTGATTTCAAAACTAAAGTTATCAGGTACCTAAAGTTCTTGTTATGGTCACAGTTGAGACTTGCCTCCTGACTCCACAGTCAGAGCTGTGAGAGGAACAACGTTAAGGAAAAGCCTTAAATAATTTTCAATAAGATTACTACAGCATCAAAGGAAATCGAAGGAAAATTTCCTCAGGGCAAACTAACTGAAGGCTAGAAGTTATGTTTTGTATTCTAATCTTCTTTCAAAGGACAAATGCTGTTTCCGTTGGATAGTCTTTTTGTGGTCTCAGTCTCAGCATTCTTAGAAGAATGTATACAAGGAAATCCCTGACATAATAATAATGAAAACTACTAAAATATAATTTTGTCTAGTAAATATCTTGTTATTGGAAGTAATCAGTCACTCTTTTAATACGTCATAGCTTAAGCAAAATTGCTTTGTCTTGAAATACCCTCCATGTGTTGATGTTACTACTTGATTTTTCATCACAATCATGTTTAGTTCCCATCTACCTCCAACACTCACATCAGTGGACAGCCAGGCAAAGGGGAGAAGTTTCAGGATTACTGACAGGGAAGTCTTGGTCAGCTTGATTAAGTTGATAACACATCATTTTCAACTACAAAAACTTGAAAAGAAGAGATTTAGTTATTAGCCAAAGGGAAATATCTACATGTCATTTTCCATATGGTATGAAGGTTTCCATATTAGCCAAATGGAAATACGTAGATGTCATTTTCCATATGGTATGAAGGTTTCCATATATTAGAACATCAAAATTGGAAAAGTTCATTTTATAAATACTCTTTTCTTCTTTCAATATCTTTTCCGCTGTTAGTTTGAAAATCAGCTAATGTATCAGGAAGACATTTGACTTTTCTTATACACTACGTACCAGTCAGGACACAATAATATTGTATCAACATTCCCCTTTTAGGAAATACTGCTTCATTTTCTATATTTTAGAAGTAAATCCAGGTTGAATCAATAGCCCTGTCTTTTTTTTTTTTTTTTTTCTTTTTCTCAGTTTTGGGCTGTTGGATCCATGTTTGAGGATATAGATATTTCGGTACATGATACAAAGCTTCAACTGCTAAGTTTTTTCCAGACTATAGTGTTTTGACACCAGCTAATTTTTTCTTCTTTTTTTTTTTTTTCTCACATTCTGTGAATCTCCACTTGTTATTTATTGCTTAAGTGTTTTGCAGTCATGTAAATAAGACAACTTGAAGTTTATATGCCTTACCTTCTTATGTATTTCAGTGAAAATTCTGACTTATTCTGCTTAGGATTTAAAAAAAGTTAAAAAAAAGGTGAGGAGGAAAGAAAACATAAAAAAATAGTATAAAGGATTTTATCTTTTTTTTTTTTTTTTTAACATTAAGGGGTGTTCAGACATGTCTCCTTACTTTTACTCTTCTTAGGAATTTAGCTGTGTTTATAGTAAGATCCCCTTCAAATGGCTCATCTATCGGCAAAATATGCTTTTTTGAGTAATTTGTAAGAAATGTCCAACCTTATAGATGTTGATTATAGTCTTTTTTATTCTTCAACTATCTTCTCACACTCAGCTAACAAAGCTGACTGTATCAATGAACAGGGTCATCAACTCTCAAACACTATTTTTTGGTTTATTTTATTTTGGTTTGGTTTTGTTTTTCTCAGGATGCTAAAACCTATTAATGTCTTTGGCTTTGGTAGCTATAGAGTCTGCAGCATTATGTATGTGAGGCTTGAGCAGAATGTTAATGGTAGCAGATATTTTAAACGACATTACATCACCAAAAGACAGCATAAGTTTCTGATATGGTTACACTGCCTGGTTTTAATACACATGTATCAAAGCTGAATGTAAATGACATAATCAAAGACATATAAACCATGCACAACAAATAAATACATTTGCTTTCTTCAGTTTACTGCACAAAAGGCAAATATAGACACAGAAAGGTTAAATTGGGGAGAGGATGGGAAGTGGGGAAGAAAAAGAAAAAAAAAAGGAAGAAGAAAGCTGTTTTTCCACCTGAAATCCTCACCTCCAAGAATTTACACATGGTTTAAAGTATGATTGCTTGTGGGGATGTTTCCATAAAATGTTAATGCGTTCCCAAAGAATAATAATATGCTGCTGCCTTTTTGGTGATACAAGTTCTCCACTCCCTGATTTCCTGACATAATTTCAAGCATGAATTGTCAGATCTGTTTAAGCTTTCTGTCATGGATGGTAGCTTTCAATCACACTGCTGAGCAGCGCACCTTGGTGACTAGGTGACACTGTAGGTGGGTTCACAGACTTTCCCTTAATTATCCTCTCCTTTACATATATAACAGTTTCTGGATTCAGACAGCCTTTTCTTTAGCATTTTAAAATTTAGTATTGCATTATTCTTTCATAAGGGAATTCAGTGTTTGACCATGTCGAAAATCATTTTAAAAATAATGACAAGAGTAATGACTAAGATCCACAGATATGTCACAACATCACAAGCATGCTTTTCCAGACTCATGATCATGTTAATATTCAGAGTACAGATTAGAGGAAATAAATATCTATTGGCCAAGGCAGAAACCTATGCAGATTTTAAGGTATTTTAATAAGAGTCTTTACACAATATAGCAAACATTTCACCATGAGAATAATATAATAAACATTGGTTTACTCATTAAATGTCAAGAAAGGTACCTAAAAATTACAAAAGAAAGATATATTTATTCCTGTTTAACTTTAAAAAGCTATAAAACCCACAGGAAAAAAAGAAAAAGACCCCATACCTGATTACCTTGTGATCTGCAGCTATTTTAGGTAGCTGACAGAAATTTATGACATATTACCATGGCAACAATGGACTCAATAGCTGTATTGCTCCTGAAGAGAATAAATTCTCAGGATGCATTATGATGCTTATAATTATTGCTCAAACTTCTACATGTTCTGTAGATACTGAAAAACTGTCTTGTTCTTTTTTTTTTTTTTTTGTTAAAATAGGGGTATTTTTTTCTTGACACTTCTTAAAAGAATTCTACTTGTGATAAGTTTCAACAGTGCTCAAGTAGTCCACTAGATGGAGCATCTACCATTTCCAGAAAAACAAACAAAACAAAAACAAACAATCTATTAAGGAAGCTAGTTTTCACAAGTACATGTTAAAGCCACTGAAAGTTTAGGGGAGGGAAGAAGCAAATTGCAACCTATTTAAACTTCTGTTTGCAAGGCAGTCTTTTGACTCAGATTTCATATGTTTAATTTAGGTACACAGCCTGCAGAAATCTTTGGAGGACTGTTTGCTTTAATTCTGCAAAAGAGTAATTCCTGTGGTAAAAGAAAAGAAATTTTAATGAAGTCTGTGAAGACTAGTGTGGATGAGAAAAGAGGGGAAAAATGAAAGATGTGTTCAATGAAAAGGAAAGAGCAGTGGACTTTGTACTGCCATAGGATGGCTATGAAAATTAGACAGGAGCTCCAAAGCGTTCTTTCAGTTCAGTGAGCACTGAGAAAGTAAAGCTGAGCAGCTGTGAGTCTGGAGGTAGTAGGTCAGGACTGATCTGCTCAATCCACAGGATTGGCCAAACCAATGATGTGCATCATTTGTGAGGTTCAAATAAATAGGATGTTAAGTAAGAGTTCCTTTACTCCCTCTACCTTCTTCCCCTTATCCCAGGAGACAAGACATTTACTTTCAGCAGCCAAATAAGAATGGATTTCCTGAAAGCTGGCTTTGGGCCAGGTTAATTTATGCATACGCAAACTTATGCTTCACCAATTTACTAAAACCCATCATTTAAGCCTGTTCAAATGTGCAGCTGTTTAAATGAGGTTGGAAGCAATTTTGCCACACGATGCTGATGTCAGTTAAAAACTCAGTATTAGCAAAATGGGAAGGCATCAACGGAGTGTGTCTACTACAGTGATCTGTGTTCCCCAGTGTATAATGGATCAGCGAGACAGATATGCCTAGCTCATCGGCCTGTAAAGTTAAATTCAGATCTATTACCTATTACACACACGCATGTATATGAGGGGAAGCATTTTAAGCAGAATGAGAATTAGTTTGGTTCTGGCAAACATCCAGGGTGAGTCTGAATGGAGACTTTCAGGAAAAGCAGGATACAAAACTGCCAAGTGTGAAAACGGTTACAAACGATGGTTTATGCAAAAAAAAAAAAAAAAAAGGTGCTCAGAAATCTAGACATACAAGTAAGACGATCTGAGTAAAGAACATATTTTCCAGGATGTTACACTATAAAAAGAAAGTGCTATGCTGTATGAAAGCTGTGGGTGAGATCAGCATCAGTTCTGGATTCTAATAATCAGCTTCATGAGCTAATGAAAATGGAAATTACTGTTACATAAAAGAAAATACTTAGAAATAATTGTAAACTGCTTTGCATTATGCAGACAAATGGATATTATTGTTTCTAAGAAAACAGTGAACACCTGTTGTCACGGAGGCACCCCAAATGACAATTTTAGGCAGATAACAAATTCCAAAACAGACATTTTCCTAACTAGGAAGGTGTAGCAAATAAACTAACCAGAAACAGATTTAATGCAATTATTTAGCTCTCCAACAACATAAAATACAGGTTTGGATATGAGGAGATTATTGGGGTACAACAATATAAGAATAATGAGGATCCACAACGTGTGTGCATTCACTTGCAAGAAACAAAACCAGAGGCCTCTCATCCCAGAGTACCCACAAGAAATAAGCACTTGCCTGTGTTAGGTGAGGGCTCCCTTTCCTGGGTTAGGCAAAGACTCATTCAAGGGTATATCCAGTAAATAACCACTCTCCACAGGAGGAGGTGAGGCGCTCTCAATCCCGGGAAGTCCCCTTCAACAGCATTCCCAGTCTAAGGAGAGGGCTCCAGTTCACACACCTGCTGCTCTGAGAAGACCACTCAAAGGGGGTCTTTGATGGGGACCACATTTTATAGCCTGGTCAGATCTGGCTGTGGGTATTACAACATAGTCCAGAAACTTCCCAGCTTCTCTGGGCACCTCCTTTGATGAGGACCCGGTCAGTCGACTGAGGGTCCCACTCCTCCTGACCCCCTAGCTGGTTGGAGGTGAAGTTACCCTGCTCCAGGGTAGTGGAGGATGTGACTGTCAGCATCTTGGTGCCAGCCAACCTAGATAGGTAGGTTGGGACAGGGACAGTGGGGTACAAAAAGTGATAAGGAGCCATCAGCTGCCCTTTTGAAAGCTCCGGATCTCGGGAATAGTGTAACTACCACACCTCTTTATCTGCAAATTGGCCTACCTTACTGTGAACCATGCAATAAAATCTTTTTCTTTTTTCTGGGTTGGTTGTATCCATGATAGATTTGATTTCCATTCTGCATGTTTTAAATATGAAGAGACAGATACAAAGCTGCAGGATTTTTTCTTTAACAATAGAAATAAAAGGCATCATGAAGAATCTATTTTTAATTATTTTTTGGGGCAAACAGCAGACTAAAAGGGAACCTGAAATATATAAATAAATATCGACCAAAGTCCATTCATTGTAAGCCTGAAATTTTATGAAAACATGTTGAAATTTGGATTAGACTATTAATTATCTAATAACAATACGTAAATTTTTATTGCTGTCTCTGACATGCAGATAGTGACATTGACACTTTGAAAGCTTAGTTGCTATCTTTTATGATATTAAAATAAGTAAGATGAGAAAAAGACAGAAAGTTAGAGGAGTAGTCTTTCTTCACAGGTCCTGCTGAAGCAGCATTTTTCAGTTCCTGCCTTACAGTACAACACTTACCTATGCAATTGTTGGAGTATTTAAGCATGACTTATTTGAGATGTAATCTTGAAATCATTCTGTTCTTCATCTTCCTTTGGGGTGAATTATAAAATGGAGTACAAACTTATATTTCTGATTGTACTTGGTTTATATTTTTGGATTTTTTTCAGAAATCTATGCTGTTAATATTTTGTTCAGTTTTCATAAAATTTAAGGGAGTATTTTAATTACCTTCAGCTGCAGCTGGGTTGAAATCCCTTGAATGTAACAAGTTGCTATACTAAATCAATGGCAGGTAGTTTAAAATGGTTAGTAGATGAGAACAAAATTAGTTACTTTACAGAAACATGGAACTTGAGTTAACTGAGAAGAATGTAACAATTTCTGGACTTTTTAAACATGGATTATTGACTTCCTTATTCAATAATTGCTTCTTTAGAGCTATTATGCTCTCATGTAAATACATATTTAGAGGCATTTCAGAAATGAGATTATTGGCCTAGTAGACCATGACTGTTCTGAAGGATTTACAGCTCATACTGCAGTAAACCTGACAAAAGTAATGTATGAAGTGTTATAAGCCACCCTGAATGTCTTAGCTGCTTAACTTCTTCAATACAGCAAAAAACGGAGAAATGACTGTGACTTTGCATAAAATCGTGTTTATATTAATCATGTAAACAATTTTGTAATCTTTAAACTGTGTCATTCCCAGAAATTCACAAGGGTGACAGCTAATTCTGAATGCTGCTCCCCATCAGAAAACCTAAATTGAGTGGAAGTAATACAACAGAAACAAACTCAAGAGTTTTCTCATCTCTTACATAGATACTTTCCAAGAATGTATTTAGAAATGTAGGAATAAAACCAGTTTGGCAAACTGGAAGGTTCCTAATCAGAAAAATTTATCTGCAAAGACGGTTGAGTTCACAGTTAAGATATTTTACTGGGATTCAGGTCAACAACAGATCTTAAAATTTTGTGTCTCAGAACAAATTATAATTGAACTATCATAGCATAACATAACACTGGTGATTTTACAGCTTAATTTAAGTGATATTTTAAATGGAAATTATAGCTAGATGCAGTAAAACACTACACAACGTTGTTTCTTGATACAGCTCACCAAACTAGAACAGAAGATCACAGAATCTTAGAAACATAGAATCCTGGAATCATAGAATTATTTGGGTTGGAAACAACCTTGAAGATCATCTCATTCCATCTTCCACTAGACCAGGTTGCTCAAAACCTCTTCCAACCTGGTCTTCAACGCTTCCAGGGATGGACCATCCACAACATCTCTGGACCGCCTCTTCCAGTGTCTTAACACACTCATGGTGAAGAATTTCTTCCTTATATCTAATCTAAATCTATCTTCTTTCAGTTTAAAGCCATTACCTCTTGTGCTATCACTACATGCCCCTGTAACAAGTCCCTCTTCAGCTTTCTTCTAGGCCCCTTTTAGGTACTGAAAGGCTGCTATAAGGTTTTCCTGGAGCTTTCTCTTCTCAAGGCTGAACAACTCCAACTTTCTCAGACTGTCTTCAAAGGACAGGTGCTCCAGTCTTCTGATCATGTTTGTGGCCTTCCTCTGGACTCACTTGAACTGGTCTCCTTCCCCCTTTTCTTGTGGGCCTCAGAGCTGAATGCAGTACTCCAGGTGGGTCTCACTAGAGTGGAGTAGAGCAGGAGAATCACCTCCCTCAACCTGTTGGTCATGATTCTTTTGACACAGCTCAGGATACTGTTGACCCTGCTGTCTGCAAGCCCACCTTGATGGGTCATACTAAGCTTCTAACCAACCAACACCCCGAAGTTCCTCTCCTCAGGGCTACTCTCAATCCATTCTCTGTCCAGCCTGTATTGTGCCTGGGATTGCCCCAACCCATGTGTAGAACTTTGCCCTTGACCTTGTTGAACTTCATGAGGTTCGCATGGGCCCACCTCTCAAGCCTGTTAAGGCCCCTCTGGATAGTATCCCTTCCCTCCAGCGTGTCAACCGCACCACATTTGGATTTGACTAAGCTGCTTGATGACTTTCTTTATTCATGAGCAGTTGTTTGATTTAAATGGGCTTCATACAAGCATTCAAGAAATATTTGAACAGTTGAATGACGAAACAAAATTGTTTTTGAAAGGAAATAAAGGCATTTAATTTCGATGATCCTTTCACAGAACACGTGAATCAGTATCATGTGACTTGTACAAAACCTGACAAATTGACCTAATCAATTCTAAAAAGCAAAAAAGTTATTAATTTAAAGGAGATTTTGTTTACAAAAGCATTGATCGATTAAACAAAGGGTCATGATCTGACTTTGATTGGCAATCCACATGTAAAGAATAATCTATGTTTTGTGTTAGCCATAGTTTTTAATAAAATGCTTGTCTAATCTTTATCATAATTATAAACATGTTAAAATCCATCATGTTTACAACAGTACTGGGTATAATGTGGTGGACAAGGAATTTTTCAAATAGTACCTGCCAAAACTGGTTTTTCAGAGTTGCTGAAAGTTTGCTTACCACTATGTACTGCACACTTGGATGACCTCTTATACTCCAAGTTGCACGACAGCGAAATATATTAACGAGCACAAGGCAGACTGGCAGATGTAGGCAGTGACCCTTCACTAAACTTGGTTAGCCAGTTTTGCTGCCCTTCTTTAATTATCACAATGTTTACTATGAACGCAGTATTAGATAAAACTGAATTTCTCATATTTTGTGGTAACTGGAAATAATGATTCTTTAGGATAACCAGGTTTTTTTGTGGGTTTTACTAACAATAGTTTTCTAATAAAATCTGGAAACAATTTCATTTAGATTCTTCTAATAACAAGCAAACTTAATTCTAATTTTCATATAGTCATCAAACTTATTAAAGAAGGCATCGTCTACTAAACTCCTCTTACGGGTTGTCCAAGAAACAAATAAATACAACAAAATAATAGTTCTGATGTTCATCTGCTTTGGAAGAGCATTGTTTTCTTGCTGTGTTGAGAGGGAGATGCTTCCTAATGCTCCTAGTTTAATGTGCCAGAGTTAAGCAGTGTGGCTGTCTCTCATGCTGGACAGCCGTATTTCTCAAAGCCAGCAAACGGTAGATTTCAACATAACATCAAATGTATGCATAACTTTCCTGTATGCATCTCTCTAAATAATACGCACCAACAAAGGATGAGTAATCAGCCCAGAAGATGCTTCAGTATTGCTACATCTATAGGATGAAGGGGTCTGGGCAGTAGAACTGACATATTTCTCCATCCATTGAAGATTTTTTATCTCAGCAACGCAACTTCATTTCTAATATGTTATGAGGACTCTTTTTCTACATTTCTTTTAAAGTGCGTCCTATTGTTCTTATCTTCATGTATTCTTAGACTTAAAATATTTTTCCACCACAGCCAAATTCTCATTAATATTTCACTTTGAATAGTTCAACTATTTAAACCCTTCTCATCAAAAGTTTCTGAAAAACAGCTTTAAAAATCACTGTCAGGGATGATCTACATTCAGCTATCCTGCTACAGGGTGAGGAGGTAGATTACAAGATCTTTTGACAAATCACTTCTATTTCATGATTAGGTGGTTTTCTCCAAAATTAGGTAATTTTGTAGTAATATTTGAATTACTAAAGGAAAAATATTAATAAAGTTGCAATAATTCATAATGAGATTTTTTTGCATTAAAAGTGGAAATTTACCAAGGAGGAATAGCTTTTATAACAGTGTTGAGATGAAACATTTTGAAATTTCTCCCCAAACTACATTTTTATGTTAAAATGATATTTTCATTTTCAAAATTAATTTTAGAAAAAGGTGTTTAATTTAAAAAACAATGTTATTTAAAACAATATTTCAAAAGGAAAAATGTTTCTTTCTTTGAAACTTCGAAGTCCGTTTTTTCTTCACTTCTCCTAACTAAGAAATCACAATGTAATATGTGAATTTTGTCAGAAAAAACCAGTTTTTCTTCTTGGTCCCTGCCTGAGGAAATCTGGTTAGTGAAAGAAAAGCAATGGATGTACTAATTAATGACTCTTCAGTTCTTTCTATTTCTTTAGTTAGCTTTCCGTACTTTTGACCTAGAAATGAGAGATCACAGCAAAGCATATAGTAAAATGGTAAGATCTATCATGTATTTATGCTATATATGTGTAAAGTAACTGATGGGAAAAATGGTTCATTTGAGATTAAAAAAAAGGATTAGTAATAACACTTCATTTTATGTCTGGACAAAATTCCTGTTTGTTTTGAAGGAAATTAAGTCTTCATGTTGGTAAATGTGAGGCACTTTTAATGTTACAAAACTCTTTCCAGTCTTTTTAAACAGTGCTAGAAGAGAAAAGTGAGAAATCCATGACGAATAAACAAAAGACAATTTTGTGAGTGCCCAGCTGATGAATCCTGGTTTCCATGGGTTTGATCCTTATTCCTGTGTCTAACAGAAGTCCAGTGTAATGTTTTCCCTTTGACTGAAGTTTTCATGACTTTTTTTCTGTGTGGATTATACAACATCTAATAAAAGGTGTGTTTATAGTGCAGCTTTTCTCTCAAGATAAGAGTGAGCTTTGGTAAACTACAGCCAGGAGTACCTTGATAGACCACTTCAGTACTGGAACTCGTTAAGTCCAGGCGTATTGTCATACAACTTCTTATTTTATTCGTACAAACTACTAAGACAAGAGACATTAAAATGTTACGAAAGTTAGGTGAATGACCATCTGAATGTAGTCTCACTGGAGTAACTGAATTGAATGATTTCAGAACACTTCCATAGTTGACCATTTACATATTTGTTTTGCCATACTGCTCAATGATGAACATATTTATAGAAATCAGAACTGGTCCAGAATTATTAAATGATTGCAAAAAAAAATATATAGTTCTAAATTAATCAAACAGTAAAAATATTAGGAAAAAAACCCAAAAAGACAAAAACAAACAAACAAACAAACAAAACAGTTATTTTGGGGGAGGAAAAAGATTTTTTTACAAATATGATACCTTTTTTTTTTCCTTAAAATTCACTCGCAATTTCAGTTTGCACCATAACATAACATTTCATTTTAGCATTTAGTACAAACCAGTCTGCCTCTTCTATTAATCTGTTAGCATCTGTGAAGCTATGGAAAATCATGTAAATTGTTGCCCGTGCTTCTGTTCTGTAATAAGGCAGGCACCTCCAGAAGGCAAATTACCCCTAAGGCTGTTAGGTAAGGGGGGCTGCCCTCTGGGCAAGAGCATTTCTCCATTGATACTGAATAAGCCTAGATGGCTAGCTTAGTCCACATGATTTTAATGCAGCTAAAGCTGGACAGTTGAATCTCATCTCTGGAGTCTTTACTTGGCATGTACATAAAGTAAAAGATGGATTTGAGGAGGGAGAAGATTGTCTAAATCCTACAACCTCCACATATAATTAGATTAATGACAACTCTCCAGAGACTCCATCACAGAAGGAAATTATTTGTCTGATCCAGCATCTTCAAGATTCTTAGTGCCTTCAACAGAATTTGTATTTTGCCACAGCTTATAATGTTTTTTCTTTTGTTCATTTGTATGAAAATGTTTACACCAAACTGTAAAGCAAACTAATAAAAAAGGTATTACAAGCATGATTTATCTTACCTAAGTTTAAACATCAAACAATTAGTTATCTTAGGCTAAGATAATCATTCTGGGCTCTTTTTGTAGCTTAGTGAAGATAAATAGACACCTGCAAAGGGCAATCCATCTCACTAAGTTTAGACAGTCAACTTGAACCAAGAAGAATATCTCCTGGATGTGTCTGTCTTTCTCCACTGAATAAATGGGAGCAGGCAGTGATTGGTTTAGAATTCAGCACTTTGCTGTTATGAATCTCAGCCAGGCACATTGAATCTCAACGTGACTTCATCATTTTCTAACTCTTTCCCTTAACACTTCCATTACTGGCTATTCAGTAAAATTACCAAGCCTAGAAACAGAGCAAATTTTGTCAAGATTTGTTCAGCTTTAATAAGCTTCACAGGGAAAGCAAAAAAAACCCCAGACATTATAGTCTATAAAAGAGGATTACAGGAATGCTTTCACCCTTCTCAACCCCCAAAGATTTATATTTCTCATAGATAGGACAGTTTCTCACAATGCAAGGTCCTTTCCTTGCAGTCTGTGTAGTACAGATGGTCTCTCCTTTATTCTGTTGAACAGTCTTAGGTTATATTTAATGAAAAGTTTTAATAAATAGCAAAAACCTAACACACCAGCACAACCCTGTAAAAATAAAAAGTATTTATGTCAATCTAACATTTAGGATTGCCCTAGTTTTACATTTTGTTAACCTAAGTAATATTCTTCAGAATTTACAAAATTCAGAGTTATAAGGCTGGACATCAGTCCAGTCCTATGCTACACAGAAGATTTATACTATGTCGTCCTTTCCAAATGTTCATTGACTATGTTGTAAAACTACTTGTGAGAAGATAAAAACATTTTTTCTAGGTAGAATATAAGTCATGAATTCAGAGGAGGAGAGCAATTAAATCCATGCACAGGGATGAATAACTATTCCTCTTCAAAACATCAATATAGTGATACTCAACATCACCTAATGTGTGACTTCATTACCAATAATTTGATGTTTACTGCAAATAAGTAGAATTATGTTTAAGGTTGATTTGAACCTATCTGGTACCTCTTCACAGAGAGTCCAGGTTTTCTTATTGTGTCACATTCCTGGTGTTGCTTCTTGACAGTGAAGTTAGGAACTGCTTTTCTATTGTTTTTCTTTTTGTCCCTCTGTCCCTCAGTTAGTCTTTCTAAGATCTTAGGAGTTAATTTCTTCAGTCAAGGTCTTTACCACATTCATTTCAGACAGCTATTTTCATTCCTCATATTTATTAATATTTTAATTCAGTTTTCATTCCTCATGCTTACTGTGATTTTCAACATGACTTCTACTGATATTAAAATGCTACCTTATTTGGCCATGTGGTTCTTGGTGCACTTCAACACTGTATAAGTAACGATGTATCTAGCTGATTAAACCAACGGCTTTTGTAACCTCCAATGTGCTACAAAACTTTCAGGAATTATCATCAACATAAACATTAAAAAAAAGCTCATTGTTTTCTTATAACAACCCATCTGTTAAACTAGGAGATAACTGGATGTGTTCTGAGTATTACCTTCAACTTGTCTTATGAATTTGATTAAAAAAAACTGGTAGTTTTTTTGGTTTTTTTTTACTTTCTTTATATTCTCTAATTTTCCTCCAAGTTTCTTTAAGAAAAGTGCTCTACTATTCATTTGGAAGTCCCACAATACTTCTTGTATTCTTGGAGATCCTCTTGTTCCAGTACAGTGCAATAGCTACTTCAGATTTATAATAAACTATGATCATTTTCATTCATATCAAACTGAATTTAACTTCTGTTAATGCATATAAGGTGTTAATCCTACTAGAAATCCTGATACTTTTCTACCAAGTGTTGCCTCCACACTTAGTCGTCTTTGGTTTTGATTTCTCCTCCAATATTTTGGTTATGGTTGTATTGAATGGCTTGCTAATTTCATATCACTTCTCCAAGTTATTAAAACTATGTTGAATTTTCACTGTTTCCCAAAGAATCCCTTCACTTTCTAGAGACTTTTACAGATTTTTTAACAACTCCCTAATAAGCCACATAAGTTATATACTGAACGAGACAAGGACAAAATCCCAAGGAACATCGATCACAGGAGTTGACTACTGACATGAAGGAATTGATATATATCCTTGAAATATAAATTATTTAATCTGTAATGCTCACATTTATTAGTTTATTCAGATTTTTATTGTTTAGCTTTCTAATGATATAGAGGGCACCAAAATAATTTTTAATAAACTCATAACTCATAAACTAAGAAAATAACTCTGTTAAAAAAGGAGAAAAAAAAGAAAAAGGGAAACAAAAGAAAAAAGAAAAAAAAAACACCTCTAAATTAATTTGAGGTAAGTTGTTCTTGAAACATCCTTGTGGGCTATTTCCTTTTCCATCACCATTTTCTAACAGAAAAATGAGTCAGTGTAATTAATACCATATGAATTTTATTCATAAGTAGACAGGTTATTGAAGATTTCTTTCAGGCTTGATGACGGCTGTAAAATTTAAACTTTCCTGGTTTTCGCCAACAATGAACTCCTGAAAGTCTCATGTGGTCTAACCGGAAAGAAGCAGTACTTATGGTTCAACACATTGACATAGACTGAATGATGAATACAGATGCAGTTTTCAGCTTCTTTTGAGGGTCATTGAAAAGGTTCCAGGCCTGTTTAATATTTGTCCCGAAACTCCTTCTACCAAGTTCCTAAAATACGTATAATCTAGAAATAATTAGAATAAAGGCTATTTTTCTTCACAGATATATAAATGTGTTGTTATTAACTGGGAATCACCTAGCTAGTAAAGTATCCTCTGTTTCAATTAAGTATAACTCTAGCCTCTTTACTGGACAATGTATATTTCATTGGCTTTCATTTCATCACATATCAGTCAATAGAAATTACAATTATCTTTACTGACTCTTTTTATATAGTTTATTAGATCTTAGACTGATGAGGACTGAGTATGAATGCAATCAATCACTTTACAGAGAACATTAAGAACCTATGACTCAGAACTTTTTTCCTTATCTTTTCTCCACTTTTATCTCTCTTTTAATATTGTTTTTTCACTTATTTTTCACCAGTCAGTACATGAAAATATTTTCTCCTTAGCATTTACTATTTTCTTTCTCACTAATGTTTAAGATACAAGAAGATATCAGTTTGCATAGCCAATAAGGCTACACAGCTAGCTGAACATCTCTTTGAGAGCTTCCTGGACATGCCTTTCTCGATGCAGGAAATGGCACATTGCTTCCTTAGGCATCTAATACTTACGTGTTCATATGCATTTCATTCTGCACAATCAGTAGAATTGTAGTAAGCATAAAATAAAATCTTTCCTTCCTTTTATTCATTTCAAGATGAAACAGAATGAAGTAGTTTGATGAGGTTTTATTTAGTTTGGTTTGATCACTTCCAGAAAGCTCGATAAGTAGTTGAAAGCTGGTTGACTAGAAAGCTAGGAAGTCAGACAGGATTGCACATTCACTTTTCAGTTCACTGTTTTGTAGAACTGATGGATGTAAAACAAATGCCATTTCTACTTGTTCTTTCTCCTCACAATCAGTTCCCATCTCCTGCCAACCCATGTGTATTTGTTCCTGCTGCTCATGTTGCTTCCCTACCCCTGATAGCTGGTGTGCCCCTACATGACATTACAACACAGATGTTGACAACAGTCCACTGTTCTTCTCATTACAATGTAACATGCAACAGATGGTTCAGATGGTCAACATACATTTATTGGAAAGAGATAAAGAAGAGCTGCTAGATTGCTGACTTTTTGGATTTACACTACATGGTATGAATGACAGGTTAGGGAAACAGATATAACACAAAATGTAATTGTATTTTTTAAGGATGATTTGCCACTTGACTTGGTTTGTTTGTTTGCGTGTCCCTTTATCAAGACTATATTAACAGCATCCCATGTCACAGACTATTCTCTAACACTGGGGTGTGAAACTCATTTTAATTGGGGGCCACATTAGCCTTACTGTTGCCTTCAAAAGGCCAAATGCAATTTTAGGAATGTATATATGTAGATATAGTTGCATTTATACACTCCTAAAATTACATTTGACCCTATCAAGTCAACCACAAGGCTGATGTGGTCCGCCATGAAAATGAGTTTGACACGCCTGCTCTAACAGATCTAGCTTTCTGATAAGTTCTATGTTTTTTGAGAAATAGAAGGTATGTTAAGTATTTTCAGTTTTATCCAGGTCTTTGATGTTTTCCCTTAATTAAAGAGATATGTATACTATTTCATATTCATTAAGCAAGGTTAGAACAATGCAGAAACTTAGAATTATGGAATAATTCAGGTTTGAAAAAATGTCAGGATATCTTGAATCCAACCTCCAGCTCAAAGACATAAGTTATAGGTCAGACCAGGTTGCTCAGAGTTTTATCCTTGTGGTGAGTTGACCCTGGCTGGATGTCAGGTACCAACCAAGACTCTCTGTCTCTTATCACTCACCTCCTCAGCTAGACTGGGGAGAGAAAATACAATGAAAGGCTCATGAGTCAAGGTATAGTCAGTTTAGTAAAGAAAAAGCAAAAGTCATTTGTGTAAGCAAAGGAAAACAAAATATTTGTTCTTTACTTCCCATCAGCAGGTAACATCCAGCCACTCCCCAGGAAGTAGGGTTTCAGTATGTGTAACAGTGTCTGGAAGACAGATGTCATAACACAAATGCTGCCACCCATCCCCTCCTCCTTTCCCTTAGCTTTTATTGCTGTACAGATGTTACATGGTATGGAATATCCCTTTGGTCAGTATCCCTTTGGTCAGCTTGAGTCAGCTGTTCCTTCTCCAAGATCTTGCACACTCCCAGCCTAGTGACCTTTGGGATTGAGGGTGGGGAAAGTTTAGAGACACAATCTTGATACCGTATGAGCACAGCTCAACAGCAGCCAAAACGCTGGTGTGTTATCAACACTTTTTTAGTTATTATACCAACACAAACCACAGAACTGTGAGGGCTGCTATGAGGAAAATTAACTCCCTCTCAATCAAACCAAACACAACCCTGTTGTGTCTTTAATACCTTGAAGACAGAGACTGCACAGCCTCTCTGAGTAACTGGCACCACTGCTGGACTGTCTGCATGGTGAACAAGTTCTTCCCTAAAAAGCTTTTATGAGATGATAGATAAATATTTTCAGCTAAAGAGGAAATAAATAATTTAAAATCTTTGGTGTTATTTCTTGTCACTCTTTGTATTCTTACTATATGGTTGAATGCATTACATACACATTTTTTAAGATGTGAGTCTGGTGTGCCAGCAGTTTAATCAGATAATTTATACTAAAAGACGATATGCTTTTGGTATGCAGTTTTATTTAGTTAAAAGCAATCTTTCAAATCGCAGTTGTGGCAGAATCCTTACCCTTTCTCCTACTGATCTTATTCACTTATAGAGCTCCCTTTCATCTAAATTTTAGGTGCTACTGTGTCGCATATTCCTGCATAAACCAGCACTATTTGTGTGAGTCTGATGAGATGATAGCTGCATTCCTGACATTTTGTATTTGACATCTTCAGCACAGTCAAAGAAGTGAGTTTTGCTGCTCTTTCTTCTATTGCAACTCTGTGGTGTTTGTAACCTGTCCCCCGCCTCTCCTGAACCACTTGACCATCTGGACATCAGAGCAGGTCAGACATGATTTGGGGAAAATAATTCACACTGTGCAAGTGCAGTAAGACAGGACACTGAAGCACCACCACCCATGCTTCTGTAGCTCCTGCCAAGAACAATTCACCATTGTGTGAGTGTAGTGAAGTTGGGAAACTGAGGCACAAGTGGGGTGAATCAAGACACGAAAGCATGTCCTCTGTGCTCTTGGAGCTCCTACCATATTGTAAAAGACCTCATTTCTGCCAGGGAAAGGTGGCTACTATCAGTCGCTTTTGACAGTTTGGTACACCTGTTACAGAGGATGCAACCTGAGCAAAACGGTAGCAGAACTACACAATCTGGAGAGTCTTAGACATTACCAGAATATGATCTTATTTTAAGAGTGGCTACAGTGGAAAAATACTGACTAAAAGTCAATGATCTTGTGACCTTATAAACAGTGATCCTAAAGTGCTGCCCTTAGAGCTCTCCTGGATTGTAGCAGGCTGTGACTCAGTTTCTCCCTCTGAGATGGAACACCCCTCAGAGACATCTCATGATGAATAGACATCACAAAGTCATGGGCTAGGACAGATTTCTCATGTCTCAAGGAATCGCCAGAACTGCACACAGTGCTCCAGGTGAGGCTGCACCAGTGAAGAGCAGAGCGGGGCAGTCACCTCCCTTGACAGTTAGGGGAGATGCTGTGCTTAATGGAGCCCAGGACATGGTTGGCCCTCTTGTCTGTGAGGGCACACTGTTGGCAAGTGTTCAACTTGCTGTCGACCAGAACCCCCAGATCCCTCTCTTCAGAGCTGCTTTCCAGTATCTCATTTCCCAGTCTATATGTACAGCCAGGGTTGTCGTGTCCCAGCTGTAAAATCTGGCACTTGCCCTGGTTGAACTTCATGCGATTGGTGATTGTCCAGTTCTCCAATTTGTCCAGCTCCCTCTGCAGGACCTCTCTGCCCTTGAGAGTGTCAACAGCTCCTCCCAATTTTGTGTGGTCAGTGACCATACTTAGCATTCCCTCAAATCCTGATTCTAAGTCACTTATAAAGACATTGAAGAGTACTGGCGCTAAGACGGATCCCTGTGGAACCCCATTAGTGACTGGTCACCAACCCAACATAATCCCATTTACTAGAACCCTTTGAGCCCGACCCATCAGCCAATTGCTCACTCACTATATTGTGTGTTTATCCAACTGTATGCTGGACATGCTGTGCAGGAGGATTCTGTGAGAGACAGTATCAAAGGTTTTACTGAAATCCAAAAATATCACATCAACAAGCTTCCCTTGGTCAACTAGGTTGGTAACCTTGTCATAGAAAGAAATTAAGTTTGTTAAGCAGGACTTTCGCCTCATGAACCCATGCTGGCTGGGACCAATGACTGCACTGTCATTCAGATGTTTTTCAATGACTCCCAGAATAATCTCCATGATTTTGCCAGGCACTCCAACTGCTTATAGCCATTCAGCCTGCAGGAACAGACTACAGTTAATCTGATATAAAAATGTCCAGAACTGCAGTGTGGATGCCTGGTCCTCCAAAATAACTATTTTACCCTATGGACATTGTCCCACACCATTTGTTAATATAGACACAATTATCTGTGTAATTTCAGTGGTCAAAACTCACAGATAGTGATATAATTTTCACTAGTGTGAAGCTGAATCAATCATTTGATTTAGCTAGAGAAAACTAGATGTTTTTTAATTACATCCATTGTTATTGTGTCTAAATACCTCCCACATGGAATAAACTGCAGACAATGAATTCTCTGCTGATTTCAAGGCATTCCCAGACCATATCAGGTAACAGAAATATCTGTTTGTGGCTTGTTTTTATTTGTGTATTGTTTTATGTATATGTATGTGTGTGCTTAATTATAAATGAATGCCCAGTCAATTAAGATTTTTTTGTTTGCCTGCAGATGGAGTATAAGCAGGAGGACTGTTGGTTTTGTTTTTTGGGGTTTTTTTGTGTGTTTTTTTTTGTGGGTTTTTTTTTTTTTTTTTAATTTCCACTTGAATTTCTTGGCTCTTTTCCCTGAACTAAACCTTAGTAATCGAAGCAATGTTTCACTCTGTTCCATGATTGACAAACTGAGTAAGGGACCTGAGAATTTTATTATTTTCTAGTGCTGACCAAAAAATGATTTTTCAATTTCATTAGGGGAAAAAAAAAAGACATGTGGTTTCAGAATATTTTATTATTGTTCTTATATAGAACCAAAATGACATTTCTGGAGAATGTTTTTGTGAGAAGACTATGACAGATACTATCTTAGGCCACCCAATGCCCTGATAAGGACCCACTGGCTAGAACATTTAACTTGGGTGTGGGAGTAACTGATCTGCTTGTTTATGACAGATTAGGCTCCCACAGACTCCATCCCACATACCAGGTAAGTTTCTTGCTCACCAAATTATAGCATCAACTTCTTTTAAAATGTCAGATTCTCCTCTTGCATATCTTCCTTTCTATATGAACAGCTAAATAGAAGACTGAGTCTACACTATGGTGATCATGGGTAATTTATAAGAAGAGGAGTTATGTTCCAATATCTGTTCTATCTGATTCAAAGTAGAGATTAGATTTTAGCTTCTCTATGCCCCTTGAATATTTTGTGACATTTTTTTCCCCAGAAATTGTTCTAGCCTGAAACAATAAATTGAAACATTTCAATGCAACATTCTTGATTCTTTTTTTTTTTTTTTTTTAAAGGGGAGGGGGAAGTTCTGTAAAGGTACTTTGATGCACCACTATGATACTCATCTCACCTGACTGAGTGCCAAAATGGAATCCATAGCCATCATTCCTGCATTATTTTGTAATGCTTCAGCAATAGTAAGCTTATGTATGAGAATATACCAGTGTAATTCTCTCCAGAAGCTAAAGTAGGTCTGAGGTAATATGGGAAACTAGAAGCTTTATGAAAATGAGTAAGGGATTACGTGAGACATTGTTAACTGGTATGTATAACACAACAAATTTTATGTCATGAAATGTATATTAATAAATGGAAATGTGATTAAAAGTTTGAAGCTGTGACTGGATGCAGATACATGTCATTAACAGAACTTTACTGAATGTGGCACTTGTGAGTACAACTTTTTCCTTAATGTTTATAGTGAGCATCACTTTGTATGTTAGCAAAAGGGCATTCCATTGCAAAATATACATAAAAAGGAAAGGATGAAGTTCATTAAAACAGACACTGAACACAAGGTCTTTAAAAGCAAAACATCAGCCTTTGAAACTAAAATATTGGAAATCAGTCAAAATTTATTTCTACAAAATATTGCTTTAGCACTAATCAGAAAACAGAACAGAGGGACAAAGAAATGTGTTACAACTACATAAATAAACACTTTCATGAATGTTAATGCCTAGTATGTAACAGGATGGTTAAATGCATTGAGAATATGCAAAACACACAGAAAGAGGACAAATTGCATAGTCCTGCAACTATCATTTTGGTTTCAACACACTAGTAACCAACAGTAGAAAATTAAAAATTAAGAACTAGTAATGGCTAAGGCAAATAAAACTATGATTAAAGAAAAAAAAACAACACACTATATACAAATCTTTCCAAATCACCTAGTGCAAAACATGTTGCTTGAAATGGCTTTGACACAGCTAGCTGAGGTGTGTTTCAAATACAGCTATATAGTGAAAAAATTGTGATAAATTACCACCAGTTCAAGTCCAAAGAAGCTTTAGAGAAGCCAGCTTCCTAACTTAGGTAAATGGTAAAAGAAAACAAGATTAAAAAAATGGCCATTCGAAGGTAACTAACTGGTATGTTGTTCAGGTACTTTTGTCTCCTGACAAACACAAAAGCCCGTTTTCCACCTATTTTCACATTGACTTTATGTAAGTCTGAAAAACAAGCAGTCCAGTTATGTTATCTCTCTCAGGTAATAGCTTCCATCCACAGAACTCAAAGTGGATCAAAAAGCTAAAGCTGCAAGGCAATGACTCCCCTCATGTGAAGTGTCTTGGCCGACACAGAAGCTTATTTTCAGGAAAGACTAAAGTGCTGGACACATTATGAGACTGCAGTGTAAGATGTCTGTGATAACAATTTGTCTTTATATTATAAGTATCTCTCAATCATGGAATTTAGTTCTCTGTAATAATGAGGACTGCAAATATGGCAATTATTTCTTCTTTCAAAAAAAACAAAAACAAAACAACAGGGTAAGATCTGAGTTCTTCAAAACACAAAGGACTTGTAGCAATTTCTTTAATATTTAATTCATGTAGGGAACAAGAGACTGTCTTCCTACTCCAGAACCAAAAATATTTAAATTAATCTTAAGAATTTTTCCAATGATGTGATTTCTAAAACAGGAAATGCCTTTTTTATGGAAGAAATGTCCATGGGAAAATTTCAGAGATGCAAAAATCATCATCATCATTAGCATCACTTTTATGCCCAGCTGGGAAAAATACACTGACATCTCCTTGGCTGTCCTCCTGGAATGGTCTTGTCACTTTCACTCTCTGCTTGCAGAGAAAAAGCAAAGTGAACATAAGCCTCCAAGGCAGGAAGCCACAAAATCAACACCCACTTTGAGCAAAGCTGGAGGGTAGCCCTGTGCTGGCAGTCAGGCTGCTGGCTTGGCAAAAAGGCAGAAAGCCTGTGTGCCAGTCCTGCTACCGACTGCCCGGGCACCCTGCTCAGTCCCACTCACCCTCCCTAAGACTAAAGAGACACCCACTAGAGTCTTCTAGGATGGTCCTTGTTAAACTAGTAATTCAATTACTTTTGCTCAGGAGTAAGTCTGTTTTGCAGATCCCAGCTGCTGAGAAGAGAGTCAATTTCATTTTAATCTTTGATTTTGATGTTTGATCTGGATTTTGGATATAATTCTTTGTCTTTCTTTTTTTGTCTTTTTTTTTCTGTCTTTTTTTTTTTTTTTCCCTCTTCTTAATATATTAGAGTCCTTAAAATGTCCAAAGTTTTTCTATTCATCTAGTTTTATTTTGTTTTGGGAAATGCTTTATTTGCGTAGGTCATGCATGTATACTTAATGCGCACATATTAAAATGTATGCATATAAAATACATATTGTATGTATATAAAATACATTTATTTATGTATTTATTTATAGGAAATAAGCTTGTACACTGATGAAGGGTATTATATCTATACAGCATATCATGCAGTGTCTACATAAAACTTCTGTTGTAATGTCTGGTCCCTTACAGAGAGCATAACTCTTGGTACTGATTTAAGTGAAGGCACGCTTAAAGAATTTCATATTAGATCTGAAGTAACAATTCTTTAGTTCAGTAAGTAGAACTAAAATTCAGGGAGAGGCAATTGTTTTGCATTGAACAGGAAAAAAATACCTCACACCTCATTTGACAAAATTCAAAATATAAGATGAAGAACTTTCCTCCTGGAAAAAAAAAAATAAAAAATAAACAGTTTCAAATATTCTGCGTCTTGTTTCAAAAGTTAAGGAAAAATTACTTTCAATATTAGTATTAATAATCGTAACACTAAAAGTAGAAAAGCAAAAGACACATTTCACAATACAAAATGAAAAATTTAAGCATTACCAACATGAAGCATTTATTTAGAATATGAAGAAATGAAAGACTTCCAGAAAAAAGTTTTTGCTGAGTATGGTATAATTACCTCCAAACTCCCAGTGATAAAATTCAGATTGCCTGGAGAGGAAAGCTAGATTCAAACTGTGTCCTTTTGAAGGCATATTCATATTTAGCTGTTTACTGCACTGAATAGCTATGCTCTACACAGAAATAGGGTAACTGTCAGAATTATTTTTAGTTTCATTTTATTTATTGTTGATTTGAGCTTTTATGTGGGCAGTTCATTTTGATTGGGAGTAATTTTATTCACATACATTATATGAGTAATTTCCATTTATTTTTAGCTTGATAAGATAAAAGTACTTCCATATTTTACACGAAGTGTTAACATCTGATGATACTGTTCCTTTGTTATCTATAGCTCAGCAGTGGTAAGAATAATTTATCATCATCAAAGTAATAAAAGTCTATTTATTCTTATAAAATTCTGTCATGTTGGAAGTGATGGGACTGCTCTTTCTACAGTTAAGCAAATTCTGGTTTTGTGCCACTAGTCTTCAATATTTAACCTACTCAGAGAAGGAACATTTGACAAGTCATAAAGTATTATCAACAAAGTTCTTACAGTATAAGGAATAGCTCTTTTATACAGTAAAGGGATGGAAAAAAATGTATATTTTTGTGCACACCTTTACTATAGTGTTTGTTGCTTAATGTATTAACAGACTAAGGTGTACACCATATGTTGAACACTGGCCAGCTCTTTGCTTGTTTCCAAATTCCCTCTCTGCTGAAATATGTAGATGGAAGTCTATGCATCTTGAGATGATGACATCATTGAACAGGATCATAACTGCATATGACCATCCATGTACATGCTGGGCACATCATGACAAATTTGATTACAATTTTATCATACCCACCTACATTTGCAGAGAGGTTCAAGGAGGTCTAGTGTCATTGTTAGAGCAAGATTTTACAATAAAGTTTTCTTGTTTCACTCATGAAATAGATACATAGGTTGTGATATCCAGAAAGAACGAATCTGATCTATTGAGCTTTCTTCAGACAGAACAATGTGTGGTTGAAGCACTTAATATTCTTTTTTTATTATTTTGGAAAGTGTCAAAATTTGACAGGTGGGTCCATTGTACAAGTCCACAGTGAACCATTTTTTTAGTATTTTTTGTTAAAAAAAATCTTTTAAATCTTTTTTTCTCTCAGGTAAGTTGAAGTACTTCAAATTCTTGAAGGCACTTTTGATCAGAACAGTACTGTATAAGGGAGATTACTGAGCCTTAGCTTGTTGAACGAAAAAAAAGCAAGCTAGCAAACAAGCAAGCAACCAAAAAAAAAAAAAAAAAAAAATACCCATAACATAAAAAGACAAAAAAACAAAACCAAAAACAAAAAACAAAACACCAGGTTACAGTCCAGTTCAGATAAGTTCTGGAAAACTCTGTATGTGCTCTCTGCAAAGCATGTGTGTGTGTAGAATCACTAGATAATACTTGTCTAAACAATAAATAAAACAAGAGATCATTTAGGAGGTTAAGTTCTAAAGATACTGCCTATGTAGCATTTTGTATGTATTTTCAGAATCACAGAACCACAGAATGGTTGAGGTTGGAAGGGGCCTCTGGATGTCACCTGGTTCAACACCCCTGCTCAGACAGAGCCACCTAGAACAGGTTAAATGACCATATCCAGATGACTCTTCCATATCTCCAAGGACCGAGACTCCACAACCTCCCTGGGCAACCTGTGCCAGTTTTTGGCTACCCTTACAGTGAAAAAGTGTTTCTTGTTGCTCAGATGTAATCTCCTGTTTTTCACCTTGTGCCCGTTGCCTCTTGTCCTGTCACTGCATACCACCGAAAGAGCCTGGGTCTGTCTTCTTCACACCCACCCTTCAGGTATTTGTACACATTGATGAGATTCTTCCTGAACCTTCCCTTCTCTAGGGTGAACAGTACCGGCTCTCTCAGCCTTTCTCATAGGTGAGATGCTCCAGACTCTTCATCATCTTCAAGGTCCTTCGCTGGACTGTCTCTTGCATATCTGTCTTTAACCAAGGAGCTCAGAACTGGAGAGAGTATTCCAGGTGGGACCTCACCAATCCTGAGTAGAACGAAGGCTTACCTCCGTAGACATTCTGGTAATGTTTTTCCTAATGCAGGCAAGGGTGCAATTAGCTGTGTAAGAGTTCAGTTTAAAGGTTAGTAAAATATAAAAATATAAGATTTTTTAAATTTAATTTTTGAAGACATAGTAGATCAAAATTCTTTACTCCTTTACAGGTTAAATATAACTTCTAATATATCCTATCAGGTACAAATCTGGACCTGGTATCTTAAAAGCATTTATTGAAAGCTTTGTTTTAGTATAAATTACATAACATATGTTTAAGCAGTTTCAGTCAAGGAATATTTTCTTTCATAATGTTGATGTCATAATATTCTAAATTTTTCTAACTTTAATAAAATATTTGGGTATATCTTAAAAACATTGTGGTTGACAGCAGTTTAGATCAGGCACTGAAGCATAGTTGCCTGTCAAAGACACACACTTATAGTAAAGAAAGTTAGTAATTTTTTAATATGCTCATTCTTCTGCAAGCTGTTTTTAGAGCTGAAATAATATATTCAGTGTTAAAAGATATATTTATGTTCACAAACACACACACTTTAAAAGCAGTTACCTTGAAAAAAGTGAGATAGTTCATCATTTTTAGATCTTCCTTCTGAAACCAGGCAATAATATGAGGAAGAAAAAAATCATATTGAAAAGATATGAGTGATGTGAGCAGAAGGCAGGTTTAAGGAAATATTTCCCAGTATAAAGTTACTGCCATTGAAACTAACCCTTGATTTCTTAAGATGCTTGAACCCTTTTCTGTTCCATGAAGGTGAGGGCTTCCCCTTCTATCAGGCACCAGGATGGAAACATTTGAGGTTGTTAAATTTCTTCATATTTTCAATTGATTTTGTGTTTTCTCCTGGATTTCACTTTAACAGAAGAAAAAAAGCATTATGTGTCATATGCTTTGTACAAAATGATGGTTGCATTTATTTGGTCTTCCAGTTATATGCTTCAGATTCCTAATAATTCTACTACCTCTGTAAAGATAAATGACATATTTAGAGATCAATCTGCAGATGTGTTTATGTGAATGTGACATAATTCATTTTCTTTCTAAGACCATCTGCAACTGAGATAAAGTGAAGATAAAAAAATTCTGCAGTGCCTGATGCATGTGTCTATGAGAACTCACAGAAAATGTCATAACATCTTATTTAGCATAGTTAGCAAATTAATCAATAATGAAAAAGTCTACATTTTTTTTCTGCACAGAACATATAATTCAATAATATTATACTAAATTCTATGCAAGTTTTAATTGTCAACAAATTATATAAAAGATAACTAATTGTTCTACTGACCATGTGTGCTTGATGAGTAGAACCTCTGTTTTAGATAATATAGGCTTGTGAGAAACTCTAGGCACCTTATCACTATGTCTGAGATGCCTGCTTTGTTGTGAGAAAGAGTGGGAGGCTGCACCTGCCTGAAGCCTTGAAATACAGATGAGCTCAGCAGACCTAGTGATCTTCCAGCAGGGCTGAACTGACCAGCGTCGGTGTCCCCGCTGGTGTCACCTCTGCCTGGGAGCTTAGGTGCTACTTCGGAGATCCCCCAGTAGAGAGGTAACTAAAATAAATCTTGCTCTTTGCAATGCATTCAGGCCTCTGTGTCTTCTTGCAACGTGCCTGCGTATGTGTACACAGTATCTCGTGTGAGTGGGATGACAGAAAACTTGTTTTCTTACCTTTAGCTTCAAAGAAAGAGAGAAAGATGTCCATCTTCTATTAATAAGTAAAGAAACTGAAATAAATTTCTGGTCCATCCATTTTACCTACTCGAATATACAGAATACAGACTATACAGAATAACAAATAAATATAATACTTAAACATTATTTGGATTTGTTTGCTATGTTATTCTATTCCAAGTCATTTTCTGAAAATTACTCTTTGTAATTCTGGGAATAGTTAGTATTTTTTGTCTGTACTTTCCCTTTGCCTGCTACATTATGATTATGTCTCACCACTACCTAGCACTTTCAGTCTGTGTGCAATGTGAAACCAATTCTCAGTAGGGAGTATGCATCTATGAGAATATTAAGATACAAGGCTGGCTGGTTTATTCATTGCAAACTACTTTCCTGACCAGTGATTCTGATCCTATTAATACAGCTGTTACAAGCAAATTTTGCCAAATTTTTTTTGAAAAGGCTGCCAGCTGGTAAATGGTTGAAGAATTATTCTTTTATCTGTTTTTCTTAATTGATCTAAAACAAAGCACATTAAAACAACGAGCTGAAGTCAGATTTTTTTTCACTGACATTGCTATAATTTGGAGGAGTAGTTGGCAACTTATTAGTTGATAAACAACATCCTGTTCTTTCCTGTCATTTCTTTACTTTATAGCAAGAGCTAATACCATCATGTGAATGTTTAAAGGTGAGATATGGAGAACTGTTCCATAATGAAGCTTTATGATTCAATCACAAAATCAGCAGATATGACTACATTTCTAGATACTATACTTTAATACAAATGTTTTGTATATTTCCCATTAAACAAATCAATTTATGGTTGTTGAGTTTTAAGTTCTGTGTTTTTAAATCACCAGGTGATTATTGTAATTGCCTGGGAAAACAAACCCCTGAACTTATTTTTTTCTTCATATCTAGATCTATTTGTACAGTCCTATGTTTGAAAGAAAAATAATTTGTTTCTGATCCCTGCAGTGATCAGTAAATTATCTTGAGCATCAGATGCATTATCTGCATCTGAAAAGGTTTATAAGTATAGAAAACTTAGGTTTAAACCAAATAAATGCTTATGTTTTCAAAAGTAACTCTTGATTTTGTGTATATAACTTTACAGATCCTTCAGAATAATTTTAAAAGATCAAATACATCATCAATGAATTGATCATCACTGAATCTGGGCATTGCTCCAGGAAGCTTACTGATTCCTACATTTGTTCCCACACAGAGAACCTTGTGTCTACAGCTCAGTCTGACTACAGAGTCCTTCGTCTTCCTTGCAGTTTTGAACTCTGGTATCCACATAGCATAGCTGTCCATTTTGAAGGTGATACAGAAAAAGAAGTTAATTGGAATTTATAAGATAGCTTCTGTCTTCAGAGAACAGAGATTCTGAAAGAGTGTGGTGGGTTGACATTGAATGGCTGCCATCTGCTCATCGAGCTACTCTAGCACTCCCATTCCATCAACAGAACAGGGGAAAAAATACAACAAAAAAACAGTGGGTCAAGATAAGGACAGGGAGATCACTTACTAATTACCATAATGTATACACCAGACTTGACTGAGGAAAAATAATTTAATTTATTGCTAATTAAACAGAGTAGGATAGTAAGAAATAAGAACATATCTACAAACTTTGTCCTCTCATCTCTCCCTTCTTCCCAGGCTCAGTTTCACTCCTGACTCTTCTGGCTCCTCCCCCCATAGCGGTAGGGGGACGAGGAATGGGTGTTGCAGTCAATTCATAATGCTTTGTCTCTACTGTTCCTTTCTCCTCACACTGTTCCCCTGCTCCATCATGGGGTCCCCTCCCATGTGATACAGTCCTTCATGAACTTCTACAACTTCAGTCCTTCGCACGACTTGCAGTTCATCACATGCTTCAGCACGGATTCTTTACACAGGATGCTGTCTTTCAGGAACAGGTTGATGTGGGGTCATAGGTCCTGCTCCGCTGTGCATTCTCTGTAGTCTGCAGCGTTATAAAAAGGTTTTAGAAAAAGACATGGTAGGAAAATGCAAGTATTTCAAGCTGGAACATCACAGTTATGTGAAAGTGCTTCTCTACTTTCAAGCAATAGTAGGGCACTAGACACAGTGGTGCAGATGATCCCTCATAGTGTATGCCACCACATTAATTTATACAGAAGTTTCAGCTTTAATTGTAAACGTATTTAAATATGTACTTCAAAATCATTACCCTATGTGTACTTTCTGATGACATGTAAAAATATACTGTACCCTTTACTTCAGTGTGCATAGTGTGGGGTTTCTGTTTGATATCTGGCCAGCCATTTTTACAAACAAAATAGAATTAAAAAATTGAACTTATTCAAAACCTCAGAGAATACAGTATCTATAAAGGCTGGGTTTTTTGTTTGGTTGGTTGTTTTTTTTTTTGTTTGGTTGGTTGGTTGTGTTTTTTTGGTTTGGTTTGGTTTTGGTTTTGGTTTGGTTTTGGTTTGGTTTGGTTTGGTTTGGTTTTTTTTCCACAATCAGTTGTAAATAGCCATTTTGTTTAAAAGTTATTTGAAAGACCATAAAGGTGCATGGGTAGGCTGGACCACTGGGACTCAACAGTTAACATGGCAGATTGTTATTTGCAGTTTTGGGCTGTTTCAGCACAAACCAGACATTGACATATGGTAGTAACTTCAGCAGAAGACACCAAGACAGTTGGAGGCTGGAGCACTTGCCCTGTGAGGAGATGCTGATGGAACAGGTCTCGCTCAGACTGGAAAAGACACAGCTTTGGGAGGGAACTGTAAAGCTGTTTGACAGCACAGATGGAGCCAAATTCTTCTCAGAGATGTGTAGTGATTCAATGAGAAGTAAGAGACACAAGTTGCAAAGCTAGAAATTTTAACATCTAACTGGAATTTTTTTTTCACTGTGTTGGTAGTCATACACTGGAACAGCTTGCGCGCAGTGTCTGTGGCATTCCATCCTCCACAACGGAACTGCATGAGACCTTGAACAGTATGCTCTGGGTTGGCCATGCTTCCAGGGAAGTGTTGAATTACACAACTTCTAGAGGTCTCTTCCTGCCTAAGTTACTCTATGGTTTTAACCTAATCCCTTTTTCATGAGGAAAAATCTTTTAAATAATGACTAAATGTAACGTTAATTTTTGTTGCTGTTGTTTTGTTATCTCTAAATCTGCATTACTAAATACAAAGAAGAACTTTCAAGTCCCAGTCTTGACACCATGGTTATAAAGGTGGTTGTAACTGCTTTTGTATCTGTTATGGCATTTGTGGATTTATAGAACACCTAGAAAAGTACATTAGTTATGTTTAGGAAGTTATATGAGCTAAGACATAAAGTTACTTCTTTGAAAACCAAACCTAATTTATTAGGAAAAAACATACCAATTTCAAGGCATGGTTGTTTTTTGTGGTTTGTTTTGTGTGTGTGTGTGTGTGTGTGTGTGTGTGTGTGTTTTTGTTGTTTGTTTTGGTTTGGTTTGGTTTTAAATTCTCTGGTACTTTTCTCCACTGCTTAATTCAACAGTAAAGTGACAAATAATGTCCAGGAGAGGGAGACTAAATTACGGAAAACCTTGACCTATTTTCTTGGAAGAATTTTAACATACTTATTATTTTAATGTCTCCTCATCAAAAGGCAGTATTCTTTCTTAAGTCACACTTGGTACAAAAAATTTAATTTAATGCTACAAATTTTCCAGGGTATTTCTGCATTTGAATTTTGAAATTTAATTTATGGCTATTTTGTCACAAAATTTTGAAAAAAAACACACTTGTTAATACCATTGATTACATATGTGCTCTCTATTAAGAACAAGCAAACAAACAAAGGCAATAACAACAACAAAAATATATTTTTCTCCTAAAGAAAATGCTTTAGCACTTGTTTTCTTCATTTTTTTCACTGTTGAGCATGCTTCTTCCTAGCTCTTCTTTCCACTACATTGAAATGTACACACAGAAAAAATCTGAGTGATTCAGCAAGTAAATGTAACTTTTATAAGAAAAAAAAATATGTTCAAAATATGAGGTAGCTGAAGAGCTGGTAGATTTACCTTGATGTCTAACAATATAGCAGCTGCACCTGAAATTATGGATTGACAAATCAGATCATTCCATTCAATTCTGTCTTTCATTTCTTAAAGTATTTCAGTACTAATCAGTATATTCAGTGCTAACATAGTCCAATACCATAAGCATTTTGATTTAAAATACTCAATACCTCAGTCTTCCTCTATTGCTAACAAGGGAAAGTAGATATGTTCCCACTGGTCAGATACGAACATGTCCTTTAGGATGAAATTAATAAAAAATGGCTTTATCAGCTTTCATCCATTGTGTGCAAAAGATTAGCTCAAATGTTAATATCTGTAAAGAATAAGCACATATTTGATCAGATGATAAATTTCATGTCTGAATAAAAATTAAGATTTCAAGACACTTTGTTAGCTGATCTCCTTCCTTGCTGGATCAGAAACAAATAGTCTATGAGTCACTTCAATCCAAAATCCCAAATCAAACCACTTCGAAGTTTTGAATTCAGCTGTTATAAAAACTGCAATTCAAGTTTTCAGGTAATGTTAACTAAAAGCTTTTCACATCTTTTTCTCTCATCAGGTATTCATTGACCCAAAATGTGTGTTCTAGGTTAAGCTGAACAGCTCTCTACACCCTGCTAATTGTACTGAATTCTCCACAGACTAATGAGATTTTAGATAGCTAGCTTTTTTTTGTAATCACCTTGTTACGCAAACTGGATCTCAGTCATGAACCTTTACTTAGCAGATGCCTTTGTGAAGAAGTTCGTTATGTTTTACTAATTCTAAGAGGGGAAAAAAAGAGTATTTGCCAGAGGTGAATGTGACATATTCAGACAATCTTTCAGATTAGTTGTGTCTGTGCCCATTTATTAGCTTTATCTATTCTTGATCTTATGAGCAGATTGAATTCTATTGCATCTGTCTTTTCATTCCGTCTAGGGTGAGACAAACTTTTTAATGAAACCTTTTTCTAATCTTCTATTACTTTTCTTCATCTGAGGTTTTCTTTGTATCTTAGGACTTGCAAAAGAAATGGCTACCTATCTTACAGTATAGTATAAAAGCTTGGTTGCTGTAGATACCTGGGTTTGTTTTGCCTTTTTTTTTTTTTTTTTTAATCTTTATCTTCAACATTTAATTTCAGCATTATCCATGGCCACCTAGAACAATCTTTCGGCCTTGTTCACCTTAAACCTACATATTACTGTTTAGTGGAAAGAAAAAAAAAAAACAACACAACAAACAACAACAACAACAACAACAACAAAAAAAAAAAAAAAACCCAAAACAAACAGGAATGTGACTATACCTCTACCCACAGAACAGATAAACCGATGTTGATGCAATTCTTCTTGCATAGCTGATTAATTCTTATTTTGCATGCTTGTAAGAGATTTCTGAGTTCTCAAGCATTCTCAGATCCAATATTGATGTTTCTGGCCTAATTTTTATATAATTTTTTTTTTTTACTTAACCCTCAGAAAGATTTTCTCAGCTTTAATGTATGGGTTCGAGCCCCCCTCTATCTAGGTTACTATTTTTACATTGGTAACATATCACCACTTATACGTTATCTGTCAGTATTTCAGTGAGATGTTTTAATTTTATATGCTGAAGTAGGCAACATTGGGACAAAGTCTATTTTCTGAAATAAGAGGAAGAAGATTAATGGAGGAAGTCTTACTGGGCTGAAAGACTAACTGAAAGCTTCTGTTAGGAATTGTGACAAGTGTTCTTTACAGCATAGACACAATTAAAACATAAATTCATTACTTGCCTCTAAGAAAATATTTTAGTGCAACAGCAATCTCTCTTTCTTTAATTGGCTTCTTCAGCAATTCCCTTTCATTTATAAAAAGACAGAGAAATTTATAATATATTTTGTATATCACCTCTGGGTTCTGACCTACATACATTTTAGGAGAAGCTCTTAAAAATTTGACTAGGATGTCTACTAATGTTGCTATTGGAATTGTGCCCGGAACAACTCATGACTGGCAATTCTGGGTGCTATAACAATAGCAGTAAATGTTCCTTCTGCATTTTCCATACAGTATTGCATTATCTGAGCTTCCTGAATTATATTTAATTAATTTTATATTTATCATATTTAATTAAATCTTGTGTTAGAGTTTTTGATGATATGGTTAAACATAACCCTATGTTGAACGTTCCTCCCAAATATATTTTATTTATTGATCTTGGAAAATTGTACTCCCAGTGTTTGTTTTGTGTTGTGTTTTGTTTTGTTTTGTTTTGTTTTGTTTTGTTTCATGAAATGTTATAATTGAATGGAGCAGCAGATGAAATTCCCCTTCTTTTGAAGGTACAGTGTGTCAACAGCGTATCCTGTCCCACTCAGTGGGGTGAGGACAGAGTTAAATTTTGAATACTCTGTGCAATAAGCAGAAGTAACAATTACTCAAGAGGTTCAATGAAATCATTAATTTACTTAAATCTCAGCGGAATTAGAGTGAAGAGTGTCTTGGCAAAATTTTTTAACTATATCATAAAACTGAACAAGACTTCCACAAAAAAGCTCACAATGATATTACCCATATGTTCCTGGAATAAAGTTAGACAGAGAGAAAGAGAGAGAAAAGAGAGATAAACTAAGATATCAGAAGAAAGGTAAGATTTCACCACTCCAAGGGTCCATCAGTCCAGCAATGATCTCTGTAGCTCTCCTGGTGGCTAGTGCAATGAAATTTCATTACTAGTGTCCTGAGTGTGCAGCTTTTTATACTTTAGCTCATCTGCATGTGAGATAGGAAAGGGTGGCTCATCTCCTCCCTCTGCTCACTCCTCATGCAATTGTTCCAGAAATGCATCACTGGTTCCAGAAATGAGTCCCACAAGTGCCCAGATGTAAGTTGGCTGGTCTTTTAGGGGTGGCTGGTGGTTCATTATTTCCCCTCTCCCATCACAGAGAGGAACTCACTTAGTGAAGATCTTAATGTGTAACCAGCTGTTAAGCAGTTTTACCTTTTTTACCTTTTCTTCAACAATCAAACACCGGCTAATAACAAAGTACTTTCTTACTCAGTTTCCATCATTTGGCAAAATTGTTCTACGGATTCTAGATTGTGGCCCGTCTTTTATCAATGGCTGTGTCTCTGTCACATGGGGTTTGTGATAAGACAAACTTTTTGGACAGTACAAATGTCAAAGGGAAAACACCTCTCTAGACACCATCCTGGAGAAGGTATGGGGATTTTGGTTATATCAGCCAGTAAAGATTCCTCTGGTTTTCATGGACTCATTCATCTTCTATAAATACATATATATCAGCTTGTTTTCCACTTGTCCTCGGTTAATATCTATGGACAATACAAGGCATAAGTCTATACTGTGAGATAAGGAGCTTGTCACTGCTCTCCTGGTGTAGATTCAGTCTGCTATACTTATGCTCACTGAAAGGAAAACAAATTATTTCCTTATGTGGAGTCCTGGAGCTGAGTAACTCAGATTTTTCTGTCAGTACTTCTGATTTTGGCTTGCAAAGTAATCATGGAATTGTCTACCATTGGTATTTGAAACTATGCCTACTTCATTTAAACTGAGTACTTGCAAGGAGGGGCAGACAGAACAGGTGACCAAAACTGGTCAACTAAATATTCCACCCCATCCACCGCATACACCATATAAAATTAGAAGATCATGAGGGTCTTGCTATCTTCATTCATGTCTGGCATCTGAAGAGGACCCTGTCTGTTCTGCCTGCTGTCCTGGGCCTGGTTATAGGCCACGAATCCCTAAATCCAGTTCTGGTTTACTGCCAAATCCAGCCCAAGACTTCCAGGTACCTGACCTGCAGCTGCTGCCAGCTCTGCCATGGGCCATGACTGAACTACTCCAGGAAATTCAATTTTGGTTTTGTATATTTTACATTATTTCTCTCTCATTATTAGCATTATTAGTAAAGCATTTTTAACTTTCCAACTTGTAAGTCTCTCTCCCTTTTCCCCCTGTTCCCTTTCCGAAATGGGGATGGCAAGGGGTTAACAGAGAGCATCCACCACAGTTTATTGTCACCCTGCAATAAACAGTGACATACACCTTTCTTTTACCTTTAGTGTGTTGTAGGAGCGTAGGAGTTTGTGTGAATAAAGTCTTTGGTCTATGCCCTGCCAAAGTCCCTGTCTTCATCCTCCACAGTTTATTGTTTCATTGGTTTTATTTTCTTTTTAAAATATTTCTCTAGTCCCACCTCAAGATTTATAGGACTACTGGTGATGTTAGTATTTGTGATTAAAATTTAGATTCCATATCGACCATCTTTGAGGAATGTCATAATCTAATGCAATTTGTCTTTAGACAACTAGACAGAAGTAGTCTCAGTGTTTTTCAGTTTCCTTTCAAGTCTTCTCCTTTTTGTTTAATACTATTATTTCTTTCAGGGTGGTGAGAACTATCCATATCTTTAAAGTAATTTGATTATTTTATGTTTTGAACAGTCCTACTCCTTAGCACTTTTAAACTCTTTCTTGAATCTAGTATAGAGAGGTTAAATCATTGTGTCGTTAATATTTAAGGCAGGCTAAATGGAAAGAGATTCGTATAAAGTCCAGACATCTTTGTCACTGATATAATAGCACAAAGAGACAATTTTCTTCATGAGGACAGGAAGATGGTTCTCTCTGTTCCATGTTGGATCATTTATTTCTGTTACACTGATGAATTAATTTTGGTGACAAAACTTTGTCTGAATAATGAAAAGCTGGATAAGATAGCCTGACAGTCAAGATGGAATACTTAAATTTTCTCCCAGTTACAGGAAACCTTACTTTTAAGATTCACACTTCAGGTAACCTTTCTCATTTTCCTCCCTGTCTTTCACTCTGTACATTCTGGGTCTTTCACCATGATTCTAGAGAATCCATTATCATAATATTTATAGCCATTGGTTTACTATTTTGTTAAACAACAGTTCTCCTCGCCCTCATCAACTAGTAGTTTTATCTGTGCCAGAAATTCTTGAAAACCAGGTATTATATTTTACTGTAGCATTTGTGCACATTATTTTGTCAGTTACACCAAGTTTATCACTATACACAGAGCAGAATTTGATGACAATATTTTTTCTTTTGAAGAAGCTAACACTTCAGCAACAGTGCTAAGCATTTGATTTAACGGGATGATAAACAGATTTATATAGTCTACAAATGTTTAACTCTTAGAAGACACAATTGGGTTATCTAATTTGACTTGCTGATTAACATAAACTGTACAAATGGATGCCTTTAGTCCTATATTAAATTCACTGACTTACGGATGACTAAAGCACTTCCAAAGAATGACATCCATTCATAAATTCAAGGTGTCAAAAGATACATAATTGACAACAATTTCAGTAAATGCTAAATTAGCAACTCAATTAAAAGTTTATCCCAATGTATATTTGTCTGACCTTCACTTTGTTATGCTTTTCTCTCATGGACTACAGACCTTTTCAGTACTCAGATTTGTCCCTCTGTAAAGGTACTGAGTAATAGTAAAGCTGTTAAATGTACTTCTTCACTGAAATGAAGAGTTTTCTTGAGAAGCAAGATGTCAAATTCTTTGACTTGTTAGAGCTGAAGATGTAGAATAAAAGAGATATTAAGATATAAGGAAAAACCAAAATCAAAACCAAACCACAGAAAACAATCACACCTCCCTATTTCCACTTATTTACCTCTTAAAAAAAATCACATTTGGTAGTATTGGTATCATGTGCTCAGTGGTACAAATATTTAACTTCTGTAAACCTCAGTAGCCCTAGGTAACATATATCTCCATAGATTTACACTATCTTAGCCTATTCACTAATGACAGAGAGAGACTGCCTTGCCTGATGTGGCAGTTCTCCTCCTCCCTTGAATTAAGTTTTCGATGATTTTAATTAGAATATCTCATCATCATACAGATAAATCTGTTAATGTGTATAAAGGGGACAACTACAGCTGGAGATTTGTGAAGCAAAGCTATTCACAGAGTGAGAAAGAAGATGGAAGAAAGGGTGATTTATAGATGTTTATATTTTTCCTGCAGTGTTGAAACAGTAGTACTGCTAGTGGGACTGAAATGTACAAACTCAAAGATTTCACAAATCTTAGAACTAATCTTGGTAAACAGCAACTGCCTAACTAAATGAAGTAATCCAAATAAAAGTAGTGACAAAGGTGCTTTTGGAAATAATAATTTAAAAATTGACTCAAATCAACCATCTTAAACTGAAAGTGCTTTACGTAGGGTTACCATGGTGGGTTTAGTTTTAAATTGAAGTCATTCTTCAAAAAAGAGTACAAATTTTGTTGCTTTTATTTGATCTAATACATAGGGATTATAAGACTCCCTTTACTGTAACGTCTTGATTTTGTCTTCTCTGTGTATTCAAAAATATGTTTAGTTCATATAGAATGTGATTTATTAATAGAATGACCTCTTGAAAACACTGGAAAGAACAATCTCTGTTAAATCCTGGATTTAGCCAAATGCAGCTAAAACATATCTCTCAGCCTAGGCTATTGCAGAGTACTCATGTGGTCAACAGGACTATTCAGATTCTCAAAGAGAGGCATATGCTCTGCAGAACATGATGCCAACAGCTCTTTTGTATTAAGTAATTTAAGATTTCATGTAACTGATATTCTCTCTCACTGCTGACACTTCCTGAAATAGGAATTTGAACATACGATTGACCACACGCAGCCTGCTAAGCAACCTTTAACCAAATTGTCTGAGTAGTGTCAGCCTCTGTTTGACAGGCTTTCTAGGGCATACTAAAAACACAGATAAACTTCACCTTTAGAAAACTGAGCATCAGAGGTATTTTAGATAACATACCAACTAAACCCTATGGTTTCCCTGTTTAGGAAGATGAATGCATTCCTGATATTTGTCAAATACCATTGCACAGAGTTGAAATTTTCTCTCGTGGAATGGTTGCATACAATGCTTTGAACAGTAATTTTTTCTTGGCCAGTTAATTGAAGATTCAGAGGGACAATTAGAATCCAGTCATTAAAGTTTCAGCATAATTCCAGATAGGTGTTTCATAGAGGTCCCTTCCAATCCCAAACATACTGTGATACTGTGTGTGTGAAAATCCCATCCTAGCCTCAACTCTCCTAAGTGGATAAAATCCACTTAGAAGCTGAGACTTCAAAAACCACTATTTCTCTTCTTCAGACAATTTTGTTTAGAAGAGGCAGTTCTCCGGGAACTGTTTTTTAACATAGAATGTTTTAAAAGCCTGTTTCACTGGATAGTATTAGATAATCTCTAATATTTTTCTACTGTGTAAAATAACCCTAAAACTGATACTCATTAAGATCTTGTATCTTCAGTTGCCTGCTGCTATGTGTCATCATCACTGACTTCATCTATCTCATCCTTTGAAGCTGTGCCCTAATTCTCTCTCAAGACATCAGCACCAACCCACAGACTGGGTTGAAGTCATTCATGCGAGTGCCCTGCTTGTACCCTCCTCCTATGAATTTTAAGTAGTCTCCTTCTTCCTACCAGCACTTCTGTTTGAGCTGTGATCACAATCTTTAGTACTAATTGGTTACCCAATATAGGGAAATATATAAAAATATGGACATGGATGTCTATACTTATTTCTTGTGTACTTCTGTCTGGCCTTTATGCTTGTTGATTTAATCATGAAAAGCTTCAAGTTACAAAGTCCAACCTTAGACATTTCTTATTAACTTTAAAGTTTCAACATCAATCCAAAATTTACTGCAGATCAGTCTCTTCCAGTTAAAAGTGGATCCACATTTAATATCAGAGAAAAATTGTTATTTAATTCTGGAATAATCACCCTTTTTATTTTTTCATAATTCATTCTAACAATAGAAACTTTCTTATCTAGAACTTTAAGTATAACAATATTGTCTTTGACAAAATTCTGTATGACACGTATTTCCTTTTTAATGATACTGTTATATGTTCTATGATTAAAGCTCATTTTAGATCTATTCATCTGAATTAATTTAGTATAAGTTCCTATAAAATGATATTAAGGAGAAAGAATAAATCTACTATGAAACTTAATTTTTTTATTTCCATAATTTGAATTAGTCTTATTCTTAGGATAATCATTATTAATAACATTCAGAAGTTGGATTTAGCAAGATTTTGACTGAAAATCCTTTCAGACTGTCATCTCAGAGCTGAAACAAGTATCTTCTCAAAATATTAAGTACATAATAGAAGACTGAGTAAAGCTTGATTTGCAGTGATAAATTGCTTTCTTGTTTTTCTTCTAGAAAATGACAAAGGTTTTATTCAACTTAGATAAAAGTGAGATATATGATGACATGGTAGTGTCACAACCATTGTGAACATATTAAAATATATACAAATCCAGTATTAGCTAAAATAAATCTTAGAAAAGGATGCAGAAGTTAACCTAGCCAAGGATAAATTGGAGGTAGAAAGCAAAACTTGAATTTTTTTACCTTGTGGACAAGTGAACAACTTATGCTGCAGCAAATCAATACATATTGATTTTTTAAAAGGTCTGAGCATGTCATAACCCTTACAGTCAGTACCACTGTACCCTGATTCCTGCATTAGTCACGCCTTCATGCTTACCTTACTGTACTGTTTATCACAAACTTAATTTTCCTGTTCGTGAGCCCTACAGCAAATAGTCAGTACATTCATTCCTCAGAGAGACTGAATTGGTTTTAAGTTGGGAAATGTTTGTCTCTTAACCAGAAAAAGAGGTAATTATACCTATAATAAACTTGCCCCACACTTTTTTTCCCAGATAAGATCTCCCTCTAGATATGTATAGGAGATTCAATTTGCCTGAAATGCATGAGACCAAACAGTATGTATTAGTATGTATTTTACTTGCAAGTCATGTTAGTGACATACATACATAAAGGCTACAAATAATTTCATAGCATTAATGAATCCTGTGCTATGTATAGTATATGCACAAATCATTTAAAAAAATGGTGTTACTTTGTCCAAAAATGTTTTGAGTCCTAACAGGAAAAAAAAAAAAAAAAAAGTAGTTTTGTCGCTGTTGTTGGTTTGTTTTCTGATTTTTTTTTTAATTACTTTCCATTTGAATCATCATTCAACACATCTGACATCACTGAAAGGAACTATCTATGTCTGCTAATGAACATTTACAAATGCTCAGTGTAGAAAACACATAAATTCCTTAGATATCCCTGCCAGGATTGTCTTAATAAAAAACTATCAACTTATTGATATCTTCTGCTCAATAATCATATTTAAAAATCATTTTATGATATGCCTCATCAAGCTGCTGCTTCACTTCTCACTACATAATTTTGACAGAATCATTTGGAAAATCAATTCCCCAGAGCTTTATTTGGATTTACTCTGTATCCAATTACAGTGTATTATCATAAAAAACATCGAAGTGAAATTTATTGATGGTGCTTGTTTAGCCACTGTGCAACTGTTAACTCTAAATATAAATATTTTAATGGCGTTATTTCTTACCATAACAAAAGAGCAAAGAGAAAGATATTCTGTAATCTGGCACAACAGACCACTTACTTTGAGATATAAAGAAAGACTTTAGGAGGGAGCACTGTACTATACAAGAGTCTGCTCTTACCTCTGACTACATTTCCAGACAGAAGCACAAGCCTTAAGAATGTTACCATTATTTTTTTTTTTTATTATTTCTGTTACTGATTTTTGTCTAAATAAGATACATCAAGTATATGCTACTAATTATAATAATGAAAAATTACTATTTTATATTTGTAGATTGAAGAGCACTTGAAGCAACGTGATTTATCCGTCCAAAATCCCAGATGAGACTGATAAGTTTTTGCCTCAGATGGCCATCGACTTAATTGCTATTCAAAATTAAAAACTAGCTTATAAGGTTCAGTCACTTAGTATATTAAGAAATTGGGTTATGGGGTTTGTTTTCATGTATCTCTGAGGTGCCTTAGCAGTCTATGCTATGCTAGCTTTGATTCTGTGGATCTTTGTAAAATGACAAATAATTATCTTTTCATAAGGATGACAGTAAGAAACATTATAGTTTCCATCTCAGCATTAAAGTGAATGAAGGATCTTGCACAGGTGCTAGAATAACCTGAGATCTTAAAATGTTAGAGCAAACAGGAAAAGGAAAACAAAATTGAATATAAACTTGAATTACATTATAATTTTTAATTTCTTTTAATATCTATGTAAGATACCTTTTCAGATTAGTCTAATACTTGGGATTTTTTTTTTTAATTTCTCATAGGAAGAATAAATATGTTTGGTGGTGAGGAGGATTGTTTTTTGGTTTTGTGTGTTTCTTTGTTTGGTTAATTTTTATATACACACCAGTATGTTATATAGTCATTTCAAAGGAAAATTTCAAAGATAGACATTTATTAAAACAAACAAAAACAAAAAAAGAACCAACCACCAATAACAAAACAATAAATTCTGATGTTTTGTGTTGTTCATACTTCTGTGTTAATAAAATCCACTTGCTATGTTATCAAATGAATAGAGTCTAACAAATCGTTTGATGACTAGATAATTTCTTAGTTCTACCCAAATGTGTTCATTTCAATGTTAAAGTTTTACATTTACTTTTCACTTAGTTCGTTTATTTTTACTTTTGACTTCTCTGTTCTGGTTCTCAACTGCTGTATTTATGACTTTGCATCTCTGTTGAAGATTCCTTGTACTTCTAGGTTCTCTAAATGGAGGTGGAAAATAAATTTCGGGTCTAAAATCCTTTTAAACTCCCTGAAAAATCTAAAATCATATAAATAGCTAACCTGATAAATGCAACAGTCAGAATAGGGCATTTAAAACATCTAATAGTAACTCAGGCTGTGATTACATACTCGTAAAGATAAACATGAAATTCGAAAGGTTTGTCTGGAGCTTTGTAAGAAAAATTATCTTCCTTGAGAGTCACTTTTTGACTACAAAGTCATATTGCTTTTCATAGTATTATGATGGAGCAACAATGTCAACCAGTGTTTAGGGTTATAAATCCCCTGCTAAATAGTACAATTTATAACTCAGAATATGTTCCCAGTTTAAAGGCTAAATTTGAGTAAAAATGTATTTTATGCTTTCTATTGATTAATTTATACTAGCAATGTTTACCTATTTGTTTGTTACCAAGGATTACCTGGATCCAAACATGGCTTGCTCACTGTCTGCTTATGACTATTAAAATACAAGAGTAAACCTTTACTTTGATGAGTTTTAACTTGCTACATGTTTTGTCTCTTAGAGGATTGTGTTGATTAAGGGAAAGAAGCCAGATGTTGGAAATCAGGAATGGAATAGCACTTCTAAATTATAATAAAACAATGTGTAACTTCTTATGGTATGTAGTTACTTCTTTAGTAAAATCAACATTTACAGGATTTGAGCAAGTCACCTAAATGGCAGTAACTTAAAAATTCTAAATGCCTTAAACACAAACAATTGAACTCCTCAAAAGTACTTCCTACGTTGTGTGGGAGTCTACATCCTCATCCATAAAAAATAAACAAAATTTTTTATTCAGTCATCTGTTGAGATTTAGCAACTTAAAACAATGCCTGCCAGACAGTATTTATTCATTAAAATTGCACTGCACAACAGTGGCACAAGCCCAAAACTTCTCGTTACTTCCTTTGCAGAGTCACATAACAATAACCAGACCATGCACATATCACAGATCAAAAACATTTATCCTCTCACTACTTCCACCAAAGATGATCAGAAGTCTCAGTGCTGGTGTCAGCAAAGAGTTATACTTAGCGGGATTTGGTAGTGGATTGGACCTTATAATTTATATTCTTTTATGAAGTACCAAAGTTAAAGATATCCGAAGTTACACAAGTGTGACAGCTAAAATTGTGAATAATAGACACCGAAAACACTAACCCCCTCTGCAAAAGTCTCTGCTTTTATTTTCACACCAATGAAGGCAAAGAAACTTGAATTTTAAAGGTCTAAGGTGAATGACCTTTCTCTCTCTGTTTTTTCTAAGTTCATCTAATTACAGATGGTCCTAGTGATTAAAACAAATAATATCTGTACAAATGCATACAACGATAAATCCTATTAAAGTATTTCAATGTGGAACAAAAGATAGAAAGAGCAGCAGAAGATCTGAAGGATAAAATTTTTAAAGTATCATTCATTCAAAGAAGAACTGGGAAAGCTTACAGGAAGGGCTGGATGACAATACAAAATGCTCTGGTATTAAATTAAGTATTATAAAATGTAGGAAGATGCATATAGGGAATAATTATGCAAATTAAATTAACAGCTTGGAATGTCATGTTCTTACACAGGTGGTTCTTGGACAGTTTCAGTACTCAGTACTTAGTACAATAAATAAGATGAGTCTTTAGGGCATAATATTTAACCTAACAAATGCTTAAGAAAGATTTTAACAAGGCAGGAGCTGGATCTATAGGTCTTGTCTTTTCAAAGGTCAGCATACCTCTACAAACCCACCAAACGAGTCTACTGGAAATTTTGTGAAATGTCATATTTCTCTACTAATGAACATTAGCAGTTGGTAACACTGAGGAAGACCTCAGAATAGTAACCAGTTAGAAAATTATTGTAACTGTAAGGCACAATAGTAACATGTCTGTGAGAAAGGCAAATGTGGGCCAATGTTGTATCATTGAAGGTATTACTACAAAGAAAATTACAAAGCCATGTCACAAAGGTCAGTGAGATCTCACTTTCCAGGAAGACTGCAATTCTCCATCTGCAAAGGTTAAGCTGGATAACAATGCTAGATTGTTTTTATGTTACTTAAATACTTTCCTCACAATGTTTACAAACCAAGTATTTAATATGAAAATTTCTCAGTCATGCACAACTTACAATTGATGGAAAACCAGGAACAATATTAATAATATATTTTCTATACCATTCTATTTATATCAGTTTTACTTAGCCTTATCTAATTAAATTTTATGCATTGATGAGATAGAAAACAGGTGTGTTTTTTCTCATTATAAAACATACTGTATACTTCATAGTATACTGTACTATACACTTACACTGTACTATATGCAATTAGGCTGTTAACATGGCTTTATGAAAGGCAGGTCCTGTTTGACCAACCTGATCTCTTTGTACAGCAAGGTGACCAACAAAGCAGATGAGGAAAAGGCTGTGGATGTTGTGTACTTAGACTTCAGTAAAGCCTTTGACACCGCATCCCACAGCATTCTCCTGAAGAAACTGGCAGCCTATGGCCTGGATGGGTGTAATCTTTGATGCATAAAGAACTGGTTGGCGGGTTGGGCCCAAAGAGTCGTGGTGAACAGAGCTGAATCCAGTTGATGGCCAGTCGTGAGTGCTGTTTCCCAGAGCTCAGTATTAGGGCCAGTTCTGCTTAATCTATTTATCAGTGGTCTGGATGAGGGGATTGAGTGCACCCTTAGGAAGTTTGCAGATGACACCAAATTGGGTGGGAGTGTTGATTGTCTGGAGGGTAGGAAGGCCATATAGAGGGATCTGGACCAGCTGGATCACTGGGCTGAGGCCAATTGTATGAGGTTTAACAAGGCCAAGTGCTGGGTGCTGCACTTGGGTCACAAGAACCCCAGGCAGCACTACAGGCTTGGGTAAGAGTGGCTGGAAAGCTGCCTGGCAGAGAGGGATCTGGGGGTGATGATTGACAGCTAGCTGAATAGGAGTCAGCAGTGTGCCCAGGTGGCCAAAAAGGCCTTCAGCATCCTGATTCGTATCAGGAATAGTGTGGCCAGCAAGACTAGAGTGATCATGCCACTGTACTTGGTCCTGGTGGGGCTGCACCTTGAATCCTGTGTTCAGTTTTGAGCCCCTTATCATCAGAAGGCCATTGAGGTATTAGAGAAGGTGCAGAGGAGGGCAACAAAGCTGATAAGGGGCCTGGAGCACAAGTCTTATGAAGAGCAGTTGATGGAATTTAGGCTGTTTAGCCTTGAGAAAAGGAGGCTGAGGACAGACTCTACTGCTGTCTACAATTACCTGAAAGAAGGTTCTATCACAGAGGGTGTTAGTCTCTTCTCCCAAGTAGCAAGTGATAAAACAAGGGGAAATGGCCTCAAGTTGCACGAGGGCAGGTTTAGATTGGATATTAGGAAAAAATTCTTTACAGAAAGGGTTATCATGCATTGGAACAAGCTGCCCAGGGAAGTGGTGTAGTCACCATCCCTGGAGGTGTTTGAAATGCATTTAGGTGAGGTTCTTAGGGATATGGTTTAGTGCTAGAGCTAGGTTATGATTGGACTCATTGATCCTGAGGGTCTCTTCCAACTGAAGTGGTTCTATGATTCTATATATATAGTATACTAGATTCTAGTATATGTACTATATAGCGTACTATAGGGCATAAAACTGACCTCTTTGAAAGCTGCAGAGGTAAGAATGTCTCACCCTGTGATGTAAATGGAACAGCAGAACAGCAAAGTGTGGTAGTAAGACACACAAGCTGCCTCTGCACATTTCACTTCAGAAATAGCAAAATTTTTCCCATAGTGATCTTCATGCCTGTTTTGAAGTGGAAGAAAATGTTTATTAGCCAAACTGCATGTAATAGTACAGGGAAAAGGCAAAGAAAGAAATATTTTGCTCAGTATCAGTGTAAGGACAGAGTCAGAATGTTAGTCATCTCATTCAGATACCTCTCATTAAAAAAATTCAAGTGTTTGCAGAAATATTTGCCTTCTTGACCTAATACACAGATCCCTAGTTTTTTATGTCATTATGGAAGATCTCTTTGAAAAGACGTTCTTAAACATATATATATTTTTGTATGTAGCTATTCTGGATTTTGAAATGCTTGTTCTTGAAAAAATAACATCAAGATATCTTTAAGAATTGGTGGTAAAATTTTGTGTTACATTACGTCTTAGAATATGACTCAGTCTTAAAAGCTTTTGACTTTATGTCTACCCTGACATTAATGATAATTAAGAAGGCTCTGTATTTTGTAATATGAGGATAGACATTATAAAATAAAAATTTATACATATCATGTTAATTAGTACACATTCTCAGTGACCTCTTTACCAATTTGCATGATGTAAAGGTTGAAATACGATGCATTTTTTGCATTCTTTAAACATGGTGCACTATAGGAGACCTTAGGGAGGGCACAGAAACAGGAATCTCCCATATCATGGTAGATACATTCCTTGGGTTTCACCTGTTTTTAGCTCATACAGGTAATATGCAAAGCTAAAGATTCCTTGCCTTATGAGAACCTTGTTCTGAAGGATTTTGTGACTTTAGCACTGAGTTAGAGCCAAATCACATCATTGGATGTTGACTGAAATTTTTCACACTACACCAGTTAATGAGCAATTCAGATATCCAAAAAACACATGGTTGTGGTTGATTTCACCTGTGACTAAATGACAATTTTGATAGATTCAGAGGTTCTTTAGTAATGTCCAATACATAAGACAATCTGAGCTTTAGGACCAATCTTGTCTAACTTACAGCAATTAAGAGTGACATCTCCTAGTGGCTTGTACATTAATATTTTTCAGGACATCGTGATAAAGAAGTCTCAGGGAGGGCATATTAAGTTTGAAACACAGATTAATCCATTAGTACTACTTCAGTAATAAATGGATTTACTACTCACCTTTGCTGCAGCAGTTCCAGAACTGTACAGAACAATCATAAACTCCACAGAGTAGAAATTAACAGACATCACATGAGTCTGGCCACATGACCAGCTTTTTCCAAAACATGATAAGAGGTCATGCCTGAGATTTTGCTGTCTACAAGGACTCCAGTTTCAAAAACATTCCTGGGTGACTTAATATTTGCTTTCTTCAGTAGCTCTGTGTCTGGCAGAGATTGTTTGCAAATCAAACACCTCTGAAGTGTTTAAATGAACAGTTTGAGTACAGTAAAAGTAATTATTGTGAAAATCTCAATATTGCCTAAAAGATTCTTTTCTCTTCAAGCTGATGAATCTATGAATTTGACCACTGTTATTTAGTTTGAATCATACATAAGAACTGATGTGTTGTAAAATGAAAGAGTTCAAAGAAATTCTGAAAATAATGGCTAATGAACAGTACTCCAACAATCAAGAAGAAAAAAATAAGACATAAGTAGTTAACTGTTTTTTCTATCATTCTCAGTTCCAGAAACCTGGTTTACTGTTCTTGAACCTCCCCAAACTTCGTGCATAATACTGTATTTTTATTAGATATTTATGTGTTCCATATTTATTAGGAAACAACAAGCTTAATAGTTTCTTAAAAAGTGAAAGCCATACATTAAGAGGAGTTCTTACTTGTGAAAAATGTATTACAGTCTCACATGAACGTATGTTAAAACAGACCTGCTTAGTAATGCATTAAAATTAATAAACTGGCAGTTACATAAAATATGCCAATAAAATATTTATTTATCTAGGAATCTTACTCCTACTCTGTCTATATAGATCCCAGAGGTCCTCCATTTTACTCTTGCATCTTTTGACATGCATATTTTTAGGAACTCTAGATATGTATTAATAAAGAAAAAGTTTTATGCTTTAAAATTCATGATACAGTAAAACTTCCCTGGCATGTAAACCATCTATTCTTTTAGGTACTGTTATCGTGGTATATTTTTGAGCTTCATAGAGAAGCTTTAGAAAGGGAATACAATAAATAGTTCAGGGTATGTATAGCTAGGTCAAAGACCAAAGTTCTGAGTTAACAAAGTGTCATGTTCAGTTTGCAACCCAAAGTCTGTTTATGTCCCAGATGGTCCATGTTTAAACAGAGGAATTACAAGTATGCATCAAACTATTGCCATTATTGTCAGCACTGTAGAATGAACTGCCAAATATTTTAGTACACTATTGCACAGTAATTAGTATTTGACTGTTGATGTTCACCTACCACTGCTGAACAGTTTATGTAGTTCAAATGGTGAGCTTTGATGATGGAGGCAGCCCATATGGGAAGGGGAGGGCAAAGAGTAATGTGGAATGAAACTGAAAAAGAAGACAAATAGTGGAAGCAACAAAATTTTAAACCAACCTTTCTTTGTAAAGTCTTAATTCTCAATGCCCTTCTGAAAGCTATAGGAAGGCATATTATAACTAATTTTCAGAAGTATCCTAACATTTAATTTAAAGCTCCACAGATCCTTTTTATTACATGACTTGAATAATCTTTCAACTGCTTGTTTTTTGTTTTTTGGTTTTTTTTAAGTGACAGATGAATACTGGAAAGAATGTACTAGCAGCTGTCCAAGGGGAAGCGGGAAACAGACTGCTTATGAATGGAAAGCAGAAGCAAAACATGCCACTGAAAAGGCAGCTTAGGTTAGCATGTTCCAGTAGTAAAGGAAACTAAAGAGCTTTGTACAAGTTTGCCCAGCCTGGTATGATTCCTCACTCTGAAAAAACAGAAGGTTTTGAAATACATCATCATGATAGTCACTCAAGTCTTAGGTTCTGAGCTGGGCATACGTAGCTCTACTGAGACAAGAATGACTATGGGGACTGCTTCCTTCAATATGTTTACATTGTACTTTCTTATTTCTCTGTTTAAATGAATAAAAAAACATAGTAAGAGAGTATATACACTGCAAGTTAACTGTGAAACAGGTAGAAATGACTAGAAAACAGTAACAAGCTATGCATGTTAAACTTTTTTCAGGTAAAATATAAGTATGTTTTCTATTTAAAAGTCAAATTTTTAAATGTTATATTTTTCTCCTCAACCATGGCAGGCAGATCAAAAGATACCAGTCCTGTGATAAAATCCATGTTATAAAAATATGCCTCACATAGATTTCCTTTCATATGTTCAGTGTCATAGTGTGTGTTAAAATGCACTGAGGGATAGAAAAATGTCTTGACTCTGAAAACAGAAAGGATACGTTTGGACTGTCTTCCATGGATGTGAAACTTTGTGTCTAAAAACATAACAAAACAAAACCAAAACAAAACCCAAACCACCACAACAACAAAAAAAACCCACAGCTAATTCAAGAAGATTTTGATGATTTTGGTATATTTTTAAAAATCTGTAGTATTTTATATTTTTTTTAATGTATCCCATCTGCATAGATGTCTACTGAGAATGTATAAAGGCATACACAAACACACAGCAACAGATGCTCTCTTTATTAAATCACAACCATCTAATTAGACAAGAGATTCACAAACCAAAAAAACCCCAGAACTTTGCAAGCAGAATGAAGAACATAAGTGATGTAAATTGTTTATCCATCCAAACTTGTATATCCATTAACTCAAATCTTTTTAATCACTCTGACCAGGATATTCAGAAACAGGAAAACACAAAAGATTTGACAATTAGAAGAGGAGCAGAGATGAACATGAAGGCATCATCCATCAGAGCCTGTCCATCCCTATTTTGGTTCTTCCTTGTTTGTTTGTGGTATTTCCTGAAATATTACCTGGTTCCCCACAGCATTGTTCTCACCAATAGAGAATTAGAGTAAAAAGAGAAACCCCAACTGAGGACAGGTTAATAAAATGCACTCTTCCCGGTTCTGCTGTCCAGTTAGTACTATTCTAATATAATCCAAATCTTGCAATGAATTCTTTACTTAAAAATAGTAATGTAAAATCACATTCTCTACAAGATCGGGGCCATAGATTTTCATTCATTAAAACCACATTAATAAACTTGGAATATAGGATAATTGTTTTATTTTATTCCTTAATTTTCGTAACAGGAAAAAGATATTTTTTTTAGTGGGAAAGAGATTGTTTTTAAGTGAATATCATCAAACTGATTATTTGTCTTTTCATGTACTCTCACAACCTTGTCTTTCTAAGTTATTTTGTTTGGACAACTATTACTGTGAATCAAAAGGCTTTACAAGTAGGACATATGCAGCTTTAAAGAATAAAACAAGTATCTATTTACTAATTAACAAGCTAAGCATTAATATGCTCACCACCCATGGTAGGACACTTCATCAATCATTTTTGGCCAGACACCCTTCAAGCAGATGAGTAAAGGTTGGCTGCTGTTATTTTTTGGACTGCACAGCTCCTTGTAATTCTGCTGAATTGCTGTTTTGCAGTTCTCTGTTTTTTTCCTTAGGTTTTTACACCTTTTCAAGTCAGTGTTTCGTTCCTGAATCCTTGAGCTGCTAACTACAGTCTCAAGAGTCTTCTCACTGTCTGAAATTTTACCTTTTTTACCTTGAATGACTGTGGTTTATACACTTTCTTATGACTCCTTCCCACATTTGAGCAGTTTTCTCAGAAACCTAAACCAAGGTTGTACAGCTGTGCTCTGTCAAAACCAAGCCTTGTACTACAGCCAACTGAACCCCTGTGAGAAGGGTTACATACAGGTTACACCTATACTGGATTATTTAACTGGGTCAGGGACCATCCCAAGGCATTGGAAGACAGCCACAGTTTGGTCAGGTCAACTAGCACTCCTCAGGTAGTGCCTACGCGTGCTTTGAGAAGTTAATACTGCACAGGAACTGTTAACACCAGGCAGTTTTGATGTGACTTCCCAGTAGTAGGGTGTGAGGGGGTACAATAATGCAGGCTCCAACACCAGAGAATAAATACAGGCATGTTTAATTTAATAGTGTTGATTAAGCCTATATTTCCACAAATCTGGCATCAGCAACAATGCAAAAGAGGAGTCATATAATCTAAAATCAGAATTGTTAATACATTATCCTTGACACCAGCTATAGTGTATATATATATATATTATAGTGAGACACTTAAGGGAGACTGGAGTAGTTAGAATATTTGCCTGTTCAAAATCACCAATTTCGCTGCAATTCAACAGCAAAATCCACAAAGCAATGAAAAAAAAATCAGTTTAGCAAAAGAGGACAATATGTATTCTAAGCCACATATAACTTTTTTTTTTTTTTTCTTTTCTGTATAAATATGTATGCACAGACATACAGGCACACATGAAACTAGGTATGTTCTGGTGCAGGTTGCTAACACAGTCTTCCCAAAATAACTTCAAAGAATTAATACAATGAACGTGTAAACTAAAGCAGAAATACATTACATTTTCAGTACCCTAGAAGTTGAAGGCAGCTTGGCTGATTTACTTTGAACTTTCAAAATATTCATCTTTTGTAGTTTTAAACTAGGCAAAAGAATTTACAGGCCAGACAGAATAGGTTGTGTTTGTTCTCCAAACAACGACAGAACTGCTGAAAAGTAGGCTAACAAATAGAATACTGGTTGCATCCTTAAATAGTCCCATTCTTTCAAGATCTGCAGACTCATTTCATAGTCTGTAGAAACACAGAACACTTAAGTTCTTACACAGGTTTTCTTAGCACTGACACAATTGAAATTGGAAGATTCCTCTCAAATTGCAATGTATTTTACCCCCCAGAGTATTCTGCATTCTTTATCTACAGAAGGGGAATTTCATGTTTCCTTCCCTTGCTCCAGTTTTACTCTGTTACTTCATAAAAAGTATCAACAGAGGAAAAAATATCATTCTCAATACGTCAATGAATGTTCTCCTTGTTCTGGGTGTTCTAGTGGTCTTCCCAAAATGTGGATTTTTCGTTACATGCATACTTCTTCTACCTCAAGAGAAAGAAGAAGATATGAAAGAACATTCATATACCCAGTGTCAATACTAGGTAAAATCTGAGCTAACAAGCACCAGACCACCAAGGATATACATGTGTTTTTGTCCAATATGTGCTATTTCATATTTCTTGATTCTGAAAGAAAATGTTATCCCTTCTAAAATCTCATAGCTTTCACAGAGGCATCTTCTCTTCCTATTTTGTGCTGGTTGGGATAATACTTATCTCCATTCAACTCATCTGTTGCACTGTTAACATTGCAAGAGTTTAAAAAAAAAAAAAGGGACATGAGAAAATAAAAATGAATAGGAAAAAGAAAAAAAGAAAAAAGAAAGAGAAAAAGCAAAATAAGAAGAAAAAAGAAAAAGAAAAAGAAGAAGAAAAAGAAGAAGAAAAAGAAAAAGAAAAAGAAAAAAGAAAAAGAAAAAGAAAAAGAAAAAAGAAAAAGAAAAAGAAAAAGAAAAAGAAAAAGAAAAAGAAAAAGAAAAAGAAAAAGAAAAAGAAGAAGAAAAAGAAAAAGAAAAAGAAAAAGAAAAAGAAAAAGAAAAAGAAAAAGAAAAAGAAAAAGAAAAAGAAAAAGAAAAAGAAAAAGAAAAAGAAATGGAAAAGGAAAAGAAAAATATAATAATTTTGTTAATAACTATTCCATGTTTACCCAATGGGAAAACAAATAATCTATATAACAATGCAGTTTACAGAGAAGGAAACAGAAGTATATTAAAGTCAAAGAGTAGAGACTCCATATGCCATGGACTGTTGAACACCTGCTTTTCTGTAACACCCTGGAATCAAACAAGAGAGCAATGTTAAAGTTGTGGTGGGGGAGCTGGTGATGTATTCTAATCTAAAGAAAATAGACAGGTAAAACCACAAAATATATTTCATACACATTTTGTTTTTATGGCTAGAACTGGCACATCATCCTATTATGAGACAAAAGAGCAGAAATGTTGAAGTTCACAGGTTTATGATGGTTGGTTGTGTATTATTGTTATTGTTTTTATTGTTGTTATTGTTGTCCTTTTACGTATTTTCCTATTTTGTTTCCAAGCAGTTTTTCCACTGGTGTCTTTATTGTGCTTTTATACATTGCCATGAATGATCTTGCTTCCTTATCTAGCCCTACAGGAGACCTATGTTCCCTCACTCCATCTGTCATCAGCCTCTCTCAGGTAACAAATGAGAGAGATTTTGAGCACTCTGCTTGTGTCCCTCAGGTGCTGTTGACTCACCCTCCTGGAAGCACTTTTCACTTGAGGGATCCTGGCTGCTAGTACTTTCCTCCTTCTTTCTCTCTCCTGCACCAATGAACCACCAGAAGCAGACCACAGGACCATAACTGTCAGCTATCTGCTTTCTCTGAAGACTAGAAAAATCACACACCCACACAAAGACAGAAATAATTCACTCTGTGTTTTGATTTATTAAAAGGGCTATGCTCTGATTATGCACAAAGCAAGGGGAGCAGGGGAGAAACAGAGAACAAAAGAGAGTTATTATTTATCCCTGCAATTTTCCAACTGTGAAGGAATCAGAAAACAAAAAGAAAAATTAAGTAGTCTGAGCAAATTCACTATGAATTTTGCAAACAAATACTCTCTGTCAGCTGCTCTGATTACCATTTTATTATGAGTATTATTTTACAGACATGTGTGTGCATGTTTTGAAAGATACAAAGGGTACCTATGAAAGGTATTAGCTGACGATTCTGTTTAATTGTCATGGACACTCACATCCAGAAAGTTTTACAAAATAATCAATAAAACAGAGACACATTAGAAGATGAACCTTTGGCTCACAAGTTGTCAATGGAATACATCTTGTTGCCTAATCTTCATGAGGGGCAATACATGGTTTTGGCTGATACTTCAACTGAATCACTAATTTAGCTATATTTAGAAAATAAAAATGGCCAAAGAACCTGTTCTGCATCTAATATCTATTTCAAAAAGTTAAAAATCATCTGTCTGCAAATAAGCCTAAAAAAATAAAATGGACTAGACAAGATGGAATTTCTAGGGTAATTTTAATATTGTGGTAGTACTTTGATAAAGAAATAGGGAATTTAAAGGTAAATTTCAAGTATATTTTCTAAAAATAATGTAGTAACTGTAGACATGTATTCTAATTTTAAATATTTTCTGAAAACAAGAAAGCTCAACGAACATGTGGAGGTGATGGCCAAAAACCAGACTTAGAATGAGAACTAACTTCATCTTCAATACCATGCTATATACACTTTTCTTTTATGCAGAGAAAAACAAAACCAAACTCTTCCAAGGAAGACTGGAGGACTATTTTGTTTTCAGTAGAAATAATTTTGCATTCAAAAATTAAGGACAGACCCAAAGGAAGACGTAAGCAGGTATTTACAATGATTTGAACTGATTTGTTAGTGTCTTGGAGTGTTATGAAAGTATTTCGTATGACAACTTATTCTATTTAGTCTCACACCAGTTCTACCAATGCATGGCTGATTTCATGGCTGCCATTATCCTAGGAAGTAGCTGGAAGCTGGGGTATTATAGAAAAGGCCAGAAGGGGACTGAAATTTTCTTACAGGAATTCTGATGTTGTCACTTGCTAGCTGATGAAACAATAAGTAATAGCTTATTGGTCAGAGTGAGAGGGAGTCCTGAATTATAACGAGACCAGGTAAAACATCAGAATACTGTGTCTCTCATCACCAGGAAAAAAAAAAAAAAAAAAAAAAAGTTGAATTACTTTTTCTGATTTCTGGTTTTATTGATTATTGATTCTGGGTTCTGGGAGCAGAGAACAACCAGACAGGGATTTTATGTGTAGAAACTGGTCACTGCTAAACATGGAAAGTGTTATTTGAGGTATCTTTATATAACAGGTGATGAAAGTTTGGGTCACCTTATACAAGGTTGAGGATTGGCACTCCCACGTTTTCAGAGACAGATTAATGTTGGTCATTACCATTGTTGTGTGAGGTCTCAGCCAGGAGCTCTAGCACATCTTGAAACTGGCCAGTACTTATCAGCTCTGGGTATGAGTCTAGCTGGCCTTTAGGAAAATATATCAGTTGTGGGAAGCCTGCTAAGCTGAAATTGGAAATGATCCATGGACAATTTGGAAGGGTCTCTGTGTGTAGTTTCCCTCTTAGGACAGAATTGTTACCAACATTGTTTCAGTTTTTGTGTCAGGTGTTTATGAATGTACAAATTTATTCAGGCAGATCTTCCATTTCGACAGGGGTTGTCCTTTTTTTTTATGCTGATCTGGTGGGTTCACCCTGGCTGGTGCTCACCAAAGCTGCTCTATCACTTCCTTCCTTGGCAAGACAAGGGAAAGAAAATATAACAGAAGGCATGTAGGTCAAGATAAGAACAGGGAGATCACTCACTGTCTAGGCCAATACAGGCTAATGGCGGGAAGAGCCAGAGGCCAAGAATGCAATTGCAAAATGCAAATTTTATTTTAGTTACCTCTCTATTGGGGGATCTCCAAAGCAGCATCTAAGCTCCCAGGCAGAGGTGACACAACTGGGGGTACAGGCACTACAGAATTCAGCCCTGGTAGAAGATCACTGGACCTGCTGCATTTGCCTGTATTTCAAGGCTTCAAGAAGGCACAAGAAGGCTCTTTCTCACACAAAGCAGGAATCTCAGGCATAATGATAAGGTGCCCCAGAGTTTCTCACAGGTCTATGTTATCTAAAACAGAGGTTTTACTTGTCAAGCACACAAGGGCAGTAAAACAATTAGTGTGATGCATATGCTTTTTCTACACCCCAGCTGCAGTTGCTTGAGCCTATTTACAATTAGCCTCTTCGCTATTCTTGTGTAATTCCCATACACTCACCAGCTACCATAATCGGTGAAACAGACTCAATTTGGGCGCAATTAGTTTAATTTATTATCAATCAAAACAGAGTAGGATAATGAGAAATAAAATATGTTGCCTCTGCCACTCCGTCCTCCTCTGGGGGAGGACTCATCACACTCTTTTCCTGCTACAGCATGGAGTCCTTCCCATGGGAGACAGTTTTCAGTGAAGTTCTCCACTATGAGTCTTTCCCACGGTCTGGTGTTCTTCATGAACTGCTCCAACGTGGGTCCCTTTGGTGGGGTGCAGTCCTCCAGGAACAGACTGATTCAGTATGAGTCCCCCACAGAGTCACAAGTCCTGCCAGCAAACCTGCTCCAGTGTGGGCTCCTCTCTCCACAGGTCCACAGGTCATGCCAAGAGCCTGTTCCAGGCTGGTCTTCCCATAGAGTCGCAGCCTCCTTCAGACACATCCACCTGCTCCGGCATGGGGTCCTCCACGGACTGCAGGTGGGTGTCTGCTTCACCATTAACCTCCATGTGCTGCAGAGGGACAGCCTGCCTCATCATGGTCTACTTCAAAGGCTGCAGGGGAATCTCTGCTCTGGTGTTAAGAGCACATCTTCCCCTCCTTCACTGACCTTGGTGTCTGCAGTCTTGTTTCTCTCACATATTCCCACTCCTCTATCCATCTCTAGTTGCTGTTGCACAGCATCATTTTCCCCTTCTTAAATGTTATTCCAGGGGCACGACCACCATCACTAATGGGCTCAGCCTTGGTCAGTGGTGGGTCTATCTTGAAGCCAGCTTTTTTTAGCATTGTGGGACACAGGGGAAGCTTCTAGCAGCTTCTCACAGAAGCCACCCCTGTAGCTCCCCTTGCTATGGAAACCTTGACATGTAAACCAAATACAACTAAAAGAAGATGATCAATTTACCTCAGAAGTATGGATTTTTAGTGACTTGGACTTTCATATCAAGATTTCTTTTGAAGGATTCCAAACCAGACTCAAACAGAAGGACATTGGGAACACATTATTTTGCCAGTTCATTTCATTACCAGTACACATGGAACTAGTACCTTTAAAAAAAAGAAAAAAAAACACAACAAAACAACCAACCAACCAAACACAAGAGCAATTGCTCCTATCAAATGCAACAAACACACTTCTCTGTCACACAATGCATGCAGTCATGCAGAAACAGTACTTTAGCAAAAGAACTCAGGAAAGGCAAGTGAGGATGGTAGTTAATTAGCCTTATTGTTTAAATATAAGCATGGATATTTAGCTAAACACAGAACCATATTAATGTAACCATATTGTGTCTTGTTCTATGTCAGCCAGCACTGGTATGGTTCATTTCTCTTCATGGTGGCCTAAGGCATATTACTGAAATACTGATAGGCAGTTCAAAATACTGAATAGCCTGTTGGTAGGGTAAAATACCTGCAAGGTTGAAGATTTGACTGACATGAAATAGTGGCTAGATACTGTTTCTACTACATTAATAAATTACCAATGAAATAATAATTCTCTCTCAGTTTCTCTGATCAGAAATTCACACTGTACCCTATGACTAAATGCTAACTAAGGATCTTCCAGATGAGTTACTGCCTGAAAAAGCTTGTTTTTTTCACTCCTTTATTACAATAGCATTTTCTGAAAGACCAAAGACAGCTGTTGCAGTAGGTATCATGGGAGTTCATGTGAGTAGAAAATCATGTAGAAAGTTTCTGATGAAAGCTTCTGTGAAGATGTATTTCCTTGAGCATGTTTGATTTTCAAATTTCATTCTCACATGTTGTTGAAAGCTGTTAAGGAGGTGATGTTGAAAGAATATAGTGTTTGGGGAAAAGGGCAGGACAGTACTAATGAGGCTACTTTCTAGCTGTTATATTGAACTATATTAAGGTGAAGAATTAAGTAAATGTCTCTCATTAGTAATGTTTTTATTGCTTATTTATACTTACTTTCAAAATATTATTAACTTTTCACTTGCTTCAACTTTTCACCTGCTTCAACTTTTCACCTGCTTCAACTTGCTTCAACTGTTCTCAATCCCTATACGAACCTTAGAAACCTTTGAAGCATGCTTATTTTATTAGACATATTACAAAGAAAAAAATTTTGAAAACTTTTGTCTTTTGTGAGAGCACACATTCTATTTCTAGATGTTCTTTTTAGTCAAAACAGAAGATAAGAAAACAAAACTTTTTTTTTTTTAATCATGAAATTATTTTTGTGTCCCAATTCTTTTTCTGTTAATGTCTTTCAAGACTTGATAAATATGTCACTGTACTTTGCAGCTAGGTTTACAACTATGAGTCAAATTCTACGAATCTGCATAAACTACACTTATATACAGTTTTTACTAAGAATTCAGGGCTAGACATGCCTCCCAGTAAATGATGTGGTGATAATGTCAGTGAAGATAATAAGAATTAGGTCAGGTTGCTTACTAATAGGATAGCCCTTAGACTATTTAGTAGAAGACATTTCATGAACTTCAAGAGCTAGTAGTGCTAGGGACTATATTACCATTCCCCTTTTTGTTATAATATTTTTTATTCACCATATTCTTAGACCTGAAACTAATAATGGAGTCTGAATATTTGGACTACGCAATTAACTCTGATGTATAACTGATGGATCTTGTTTTCTTGTTCTTAAGATCGACATTATTTTGTTTTTACATAATTCATCTCAGCTATGAGTCCATCTTGAACTAAATTTTTCATATGGTGTTCTGAACACAGATTTCAATGACCATTCACTAATCTTTTTGACATTTAATCTTATAAATGTAGAACCTTTCTTTGTCTTGCTTAGGACTTACCCTTCACTAAATAATGAAGTCACAGGTAAACTCTGCATAGAGTTACAAAGACAGTATATTCACTGAGGCTAGTGTCATTAAGTATATTAAACATATTTTATTCTGGAAGAATAAAGTATTTACAGAGGCAGAGGCCCATGGTGTCATACGAAGAGCTTTTAATGACAATTATAAACAAAATCCTTCATAGAAGCACATGCTAACGTTTGGCATGTATCCCAACAAATCAAAAGTCAGAGTCCTGAAGGAGGAAATACAGAGCTGAATACCAGCAAATGCTTTTGTGTTTGTGTTTGCATTGTGAGCTATAGACTATTTGTTTTATCTTAACACAGAGATAGTATTCATCAAAAAAAGATTGGTCATTTTCTTGACAATATATCCTGAACTAGAAGAATCTATTTTCATTTCTTAGACTGATGACATTCAAGAGATATTGTTACTGAGAGCTGTCAACTATAAAATACTACATTGTATTTTTAAAACAACTGTATTAGAGAGACATTAGCACTTAAACATGTGCCAATAACAGTTCTTTGTCAGAGGTACCCAAGAACAACCGAAATGCGTAATTTAAGTGTGTTTTTTTGTTTTTGTTTGTTTGTTTGTTTTTGGTTTTGTTTTTTGTTTTTGTTTGTTTGGTTGTTTTTTTCTGGTCACAAAGCCTGATTTATAGTTCAGCCTAACTTTAATATGTTTTGCCACTGAGCTAAGATAATTTTGGATGACAGATTTTCCTAGATGACTTTGTCTGGACCTGGTGTTTCAGATTTTCTGGCAAAAAAGGAATTAATTATTCTACAATCACTTTTGTTAAAAATATGTGTATATATATACAAACTCACGTTAGACAAACTATTCTTTGAATTGTTGTTTCCTGAGAATTAAGTCGAGTTTGCAAATAAAATGTAAGATAAAAGCACAAGTTTGTTCTAAAGGTTGTGATGCTCACATAGGAGGAGATTCTAGTACCTGTTTCCAGATTTGCCTAGACTTTTTATGATACATATTCATTGGATTTGAACAAGTCTGGAGGAAGGATTGAAGCTTGTTTACTGAATATGAAAAACTTAGATGATATCTTAAATTAGAAACTGAGTTTTTTCTAAGGTAGATGGAGAAAGTGACCTTCATGAAAAATTAATTTAATCCAAAGATAAGTGTGGTAACTTGTTTTGAGGGACCTGTCTTAATTTACTGAGTACAGAGGAAGCCAAGATTAATATTTCAAAGAAGACCTGTAATGCTGGATAGCTAATATGGATAAGAGAAATATTATCTATCGTGTACTTCATTCTGAATTGGACCCCTAACCTTGATGTAACCACCACTTTCAGCTGGCTGTTTAAGTGTTGGCAAGTTTGGTTATTTAAGTTGGCAATTTTAAAAATCTTTGCCATGTTAAGGATGTACTTTTTCATGTTCTTCTGGTAGACTGAACAATTAGATTACATGTCTACACATTTTATAATTATGAAGCCTGAGCTGGGCCTATGTTGAAGAAAGGCGTTGGTCTTAAAATTTGGAGAAATAGGTGCTCATTTTTTTAAATATTGCTCTATTTTTTTTTCTTTTAATACTAGTTTAAATAATTGAAAGAAAACAACTGAAGACATTGTGATCGTCAGAAGATGGATTTTATTCCTTATTTACTCTCTCATAGAGGGGAAAAAAACTAAAAAAACTAAAAAAAAAGAAATCTAAACTGTATTTGCATAAATTAGAGGATCCCACTTCTAAGACCTGTAACCAATGAATAAATATATAACATCTTTCTACAGCTTTACTTGTATTTTGTGTTAGGTGATGAATAAAATACTTTTCTTCTCCTCTCTTTTATAGCTATATTGAATTTGTTCTTTTCTTACCAGAATTCCAGTCAGGATAGTGCATGTTCTGCTAATAACAACTAGCATTTAATTGGATCCTGTGCAACTGCTGCTTCTTTGGATTTTGTACAAGTTATGCCAGATTCCTTTTTATTGTATAGAAAAAGAAGTAGAATCTTGATTCTTTATGAATTTTCAGTCCATCATTGTATCTTTTTACACTTGGAACACGTAGACCAGCATTTGGTTATTAATTCCAGCATTAATTCCATTCTGAACTCATGCACCTATATTTTATTCATTTTTTAATACTGAAAATAAATGACAGTATAAACAGTTTAGCAACACTACAATTTTAAATACTAATATACTATTTGAAATTTTTCAAGTAGCAAAAACACAGTCGGAAAAAAGGGAGACTATGAAGTACAACTGTAATGCAAGAATCTCAAAATAATTGCTCATCTGTGGGGTTTCTGTGTTAATGAACAAATATTTACTATGATATGCAGAAATGATAACTGCAAAGTCATTCTGTGTTATTATGACTTATCTAAATTTTGCACTCAGAAAAACCTGTGATGATTGCGTGTAAACTGCACATCTATCTCTACATCAAGCAATCAGAATTAAATTGTATTCACAGTATCACAGTATCACAGTATGTTTGGGATTGGAAGGGACCTCAAAAGATCATCTAGTCCAATCCCCCTGCTGGAGCAGGAACGCCTAGGTGAGGTTGCACAGGAATGTGTCCAGGCGGGCTTTGAATGTCTCCAGAGTAGGAGACTCCACAACCTCCCTGGGTAGCCTGTTCCAGTGCTCTGTTACCCTCACTGAGAAGAAGTTATTTCTCAAATTTAAGTGGAACCTCTTGTGTTCCAGCTTGATCCCATTGCCCCTTGTCCTATCATTGTTTGCCACTGAGAAGAGCCTGACTCCATCCTCGTGGCACTCACCCTTTATATATTTATAAACATTAATAAGGTCACCCCTCAGTCTCCTCCAAACTAAAGAGCCCCAGCTCCCTCAGCCTTTCTTCATAAGGGAGGTGCTCCACTCCCTTAATCATCTTTGTTGCCCTACGCTGGACCCTCTCCAGCAGTTCCCTGTCCTTCTTGAACTAAGGGGCCCAGAACTGGACACAATATTCCAGATGGGGTCTCACCAGGACGGAGTAGAGGGGAAGGAGGACCTCTCTGGATCTACTGACCACCCCTCTTGTAATACACCCAAGGATGCCATTGGCCTTCCTGGCCACAAGGGCACAGTGCTGGCTCATGGTCATCCTGTTGTCCACCAGGACCCCCAGGTCCCTTTCCCCTACACTGCTCTCTAATAGGTCATTCCCCAACCTATACTGGAACCTGGGGTTGTTCCTGCCCAGATGCAGGACTCTACACTTTCCCTTGTTAAATTCCATCAGGTTATCCCCCGCCCAACTCTCCAGCCTGTCCAGGTCCCACTGGATGGCAGCACAGCCTTCTGGCATGTCAGCCACTCCTCCCAGTTTAGTGTCATCAGCAAACTTGCTGATAGTACACTCAATTCCCTCGTCTAAATCGTTAATGAATATATTGAATAATATTGGCCCCAGTACTGACCCCTGAGGCACTCCACTAGATACCGGCCTCCAACTGGACTCCGCACCATTGACCACCACTCTCTGGCTTCTCTCTTTAAGCCAGTTTGCAACCCACCTCACTACTCTATTGTCTAGACCACACCTCCTCAATTTAGCTGTGAGGATGCTGTGAGGGACTGTGTCAAAGGCTTTACTGAAGTCAAGGTAGACCACATGCACCGCTCTGCCATCATCCATCCACCTTGTTACATTCTCATAAAAGGCTATGAGGTTGGTCAAGCATAACTTACCCTTGGTAAAGCCATGCTGACTGCCCCTAATGACCCTCTTATCCCTGATATGCCTTGAGATGACACCAAGGATAAGCTGTTCCATTACTTTCCCAGGGACAGAGGTGAGGCTGACCGGTCTATAATTACCCGGGTCCTCCTTGTTGCCCTTTTTGAAGACTGGAGTGACATTTGCTTTCCTCCAATCCTCAGGCACCTCTCCCGTTTCCCAAGACTTGGCAAAAATGATGGAGAGCAGTCTAGCAATGACTTCAGCCAGCTCCCTCAGCACCCGCGGATGCATCCCATCTGGACCCATGGATTTATGGATGTCCAGACTATTTAATTGTTCCCTAACCCAGTCCTCATCGACTAAAGCAAACTCCTCCATTAACCTGGCTTCATACGGGGTCTCAGGGGTACAGGGTTTCCCAGGACAGCCTCCAGCAGAGTAGACAGAGACAAAGAAGGCATTCAGCAATTCTGCCTTCTCTTTGTCTTCTGCCACCAGGGCACCCACCTCATTCATCAGTGGGTCTACATTGCCTCTGGTATTAGTTTTATCTGCTATGTATTTGAAAAAGTTCTTCTTGCTGTCCTTGACCCCTCTCGCCAGCTGTAATTCTAAGGAGGCCTTGGCTACCCTAGCTGCCTTCCTACATCCTCTAACAGCAGCCTTATATTCCTCCCAAGTGGCCAGTCCCTGCTTCCATGACCTGTAAACTCACCTCTTCTGCTTGAGCATACCCAACAGATCCCTATTCAACCACGCAGGCCTTCTGGCTCCCTTCCTCGACTTCCTACGTGTGGGGATGCTCTGATCCTGAGCATGGAAGAAGCAATCTCGGAATGCAATCCAGCTCTCTTGGGCCCCTTTTCCTTCAAGCAGTCTTGCCTATGGGATTTCCCCCAGCAATTGCTTGAAAAGGCCAAAGTTAGCCCTGCCAAAGTCCAGGGTTGCAATTGTACTTGCTATTCTGTTCCTGCCACACGAGATGCTGAACTCCACCATCTCGTGGTCACTGCAACCCAGGCAACCCTCAACCTTTACTGCTTCAACCAGACCCTCTTTGTTAGTGAGGATGAGATCCAGCAGTGCACCTCTCCTAGTCGGCTCCTCCACCATCTGCATGAGAAAGTTATCATCAATGCACTGGAGGAACCTCCTGGACTGTGGCTGGCTGGCTGAATGGTCCTTCCAGCAAACATCAGGGAAGTTAAAATCACCCACAACAACCAGGGCCTGTGACTGTGAGGTCACTCTCAGCTGCGCATAGAAGGCCTCATCAACTTCCTCAGCCTGATCAGGTGGCCTGTAATAGACACCTGCAGCAGTATCACCCCTGCCAGCCTGTCCCTTGATCCTGACCCATACACTCTCAACTCGTTCCTCATCCGCTCCTGGGCAGAATTTAGTACATTGCAGTTGCTCTCTCACATAGAGAGCAACTCCACCACCACGCCTGGCTGGCCTGTCTTTCCTGAAAAGGGTGTAGCCATCCATGACCACATTCCAGTCATGTGAACTGTCCCACCACGTTTCTGTAATTGCCACCAGATCATAATCTCCCGATCAAACACAGGATTCTAACTCCTCCTGCTTATTCCCCATGCTGCGTGCATTGGTGTACAGGCATTTCAGGGAGCGAGCAGAGCACACCAATTTCTCCCTAGGGGCACAGGAGGCCACCCGGTCCTCATCTGTTTTAGAATGCTGCCCCACTGGGGCAAGCCCAACTACAACCCCATCCCCCTTCGAGCCTAGTTTAAAGCTCTCCAAATGAGCCCAGCTAATTCCTGCCCCAGCATCCTTTTGCCTCTGCGAGATAAGCCTTTCCCGCATAACACTGTCCGGACTGGAGTCTTATAAAACCAGTCATTATCAAAAAAACCAAAGCCCTGCCTGTAGCACCAGTCTTGGAGCCAACCATTTAGAGATTGAATTTTCCCATTCCACCCCACATCGTCACTTGAAGAGGGAAGGAGTGAAGAGAAGATCACTTGAGCCCCTGAATCTTTCACCATCCTTCCCAAGACCTTGAAGTCATTCTTCATTCCCCTCAGACTACGGGAAGCAACTTCCTCCCCATCTGTCTGAAGACCAGCAGCGGGTAGTAGTCTGTCGGGTGCACCAGTCTGGTCAGGATGTATGCCTAAGTCCACAGCTCACAGTAACTGCAAAGATTTTCATTGACATAATGGGTCAATAGTTCAGGCTTTGCTTCCTTTTTAACTAGAAACATTCCTTAATTCCTTGATATGACATAGGGTCATCCCTTAAATAAAAAATAGATAGCCATGTGACTCAATTGTAATGAATTAGGAAAAAAATAATACATGTGTCTTTTCAGTATTTTACCAAACAGACAGGTTTAAGGCAAAACTCAGGGGTGTTGTTGGAGTTAATCAAACAGATTTTAAGAACTGGATTTCAAATAGCTTAGTCAAATTATTTTCCATTAATATTTTCATATATTTCTGCTTTTAAAACTTCCCTACTGTAAGGCAAGACAAATTTTAATATATATGCAAGTGTGTTTAAATTTGGGTGGGTGTACAAGTATGCACAATATCTGTTGATTTCATAGTAGCTGTCAACTGCAAATGCCTTAAGGTTTTTGTGCTGGATTTTACCTTTCCATTTTTATTTAATTTTTTAGAAATATGTTTTCCTTCTCTCGCCTTTTTCTCCAGGCTGTTGTTTATCCTGATGGAAAAAAAACTTGTAGAACCGGGATTTATATCTTCAACATAAATACTGACAACTTGCCTATGACTATAATGCCTATGGAAACAATTACAAAAAGACTGGATTGCACAAAAGCAGTCTAGAATCAACTTTTTATTGCAAATTTATTTTAAATAGAAACACATTACCATTAAAACAATGTTGGTTTTGTCTGCACAGTTAAAGGCAGAACATCAACAAATCTCAAATGCTTTCAGCCCTGAGGGAAGGGAATATTCAATTTCACAAAATAAGAGTGGGCAAGTTAAAAAAAGCAGTTCATAAAAGTCACTGGCTAACCATGTCTGTTTTCCCATATCAAGCAACCTCCCCTCACTCTTCCACTTCCTTGGAACTTAAACAATGCTCACCATTTATTTTTAGTATTTTGGGCAACAATTTCCTTAACCCATTGTAGTTTTTTCCTCCAAATCAGCTGGATGCAGTTTGTGTTTACTTCAAAATTGTTTTGAACAAAAGATGAATTCTGCTATGCCTTTTTACACTCCCTTGGAGCCAAAGCTTCCCCTTATGTCTCTGTAAGATAAAAAACAATAAGACAACAGAGGCTTACTTTCATCATACTACAAGCACAGCAGTGATTAATATTATAGAGAAAATGCTTCAAAGCACAAGTCTTTCTTAGAAGATACTGCAAATCCAGATTTCTCATCTTTCAAAGAATTTCTCCCTCTGTGACGCTGAAGGTGTTACTTAGGCTGGTGAAAAATAACAAGTTAACATTTATAAAATTATTAAATTATTTTATAAATGTGTATATAGTTATAGACATTTTGTCTGGTTTTGTATTTTTTTTCAGAATGATCTGTTCTCTTGAAATTTTTTTGTCATTTTATTTTATATTAATATACTTAATTTAATTTAAATTAATATTTCTGTTTAAGATAGATAGAATACCCTGGTAATTACTGTTGCATGCAGTATTTTGTTCTCTATGTTATTTTTAAATTAACATTGTATGAACTATGCCCAGATAGGCAACCTTGTTAATATACAACCTGATTTACTTCAACACAGTGTTGTGCAGAAATTGCTGATATATGCAAAAAGATTGTTGTAGAATCAGGATCTTTGAAACATATTGAACTGTCAAGAATATACCTTTCCATTTAAGTAGTTTCTACATTTCTTTATCAGGTAGCTTGTTTCCTCACATGAACAACAGTCAGTGTTCAAGTATATGCATCTGGTTGTGGTTAGATGAAGAAGGAAAGAAAGAGAATTTGTAAATTATTTTTGGGAGGAAATTTTAACATAAAAAGTATCAGATTCAACCATCTTTTTGAACTGTACTTGACAAATATAGCTAGGAAAACAGTTTATTAATAATAAAGTCAACAAATGATTGATAACTGAGATTTTATTTTTCAACATTATTTCAGATAAATTTCCCAAACTGTTTATAAACCCTTAATTAAAATATTTCTGATATTAACAACCCACATACATTAGCTCAGATCTTGTCAGGCAGCTCTGAACAGAAGAGTCACAAGCCTACATTTTAAAGAACATTCCCATGAGTAACAGAATTCAGCTTTACAAAAAATCAAATTGGAAACAGGACTTTCAAAGAAAGATGAAGTCCTAAAGGACTTCCCACTTTTTCAATTATTTGTAACTTTTTAAACATTCATAACTTTCAGTTCAGATCTGTGTCTATTATTTATAATTGATATGTATAACAGATCTAAAAAAAAAAACCCACCCAAAACAAATAAAGCACCATGTACTTTCTTTTTTCCCCCTGCATTTCACAGAGTCCATTGGCGATAACTCATTTTAGAGAGAGAAGTCAGTGTTCTTTAAATGTCAGTAAGGCTTCCTCTGTTAGCTCCACTTTCACCTCCATGCTAAATTATTTAAACGCAGAGAGCTTCATTTGTAGTTACCCTGGATACTATTCAAAACACCCTGAAAAGACTGTTTACATGATATTTAAAATCTCCATTGCTTCCCATTGAATAAAACCCTTTATGGTTTATTAAAAAAAGTATGACTTGAAGATCAAACTGGAGATCAAAGTGTTACGTTAAATATCCAGGGATTTGATCATGGTTCTTGGTGTTAACAAGTGAAAGTTAAAGAAAATAAAATTTCTCAGTCTAACTCATGAAGTTGAGAACTAGGTTTGCTAATTTGAGTGAAGCTTGATGATGGGTTGTGTAGCACTATAGTGGCACACATGATTGAGACAACGGTGTGGCTAAAAGCATTTGGAGTGAGTCCCACAGCATTATCAGATAAGTTTAGTTTCTCTTTTGGAAGCTCCACAAGTATTTTAAACAGCTAGACAGCCAGTTAGAACTTGCCAGTCTCATGAATACTCAGACCCTATCAGTATGTGGTTGCATTAAATTAATACAAAATACTCACAAGAGACTTTGAAGGCAGGGAGGATCACAACACTATCAAGAAATCCACACATCCTGACTGAAGATTTTCAACTGACTGTTGATTTACCTTTAGATTTTGCAGGCCGTGGGAGGGTGAGCTGAAGAAGGGCTAATGGTAGCCTGATCATTATTATTCCTGTATTGCCCAGTTAACAAGAATTTTGTAGATCCTCATGTTGTTTATTCATTTGGCCCTGGGAAGCATCTCCTTAGAAGGTTACAAATGGCAACAGTGTCAGGTAGTCAAGGTCCTATTAATCTTGGTGTTCAGAACTGCAGATTTTGAAATAACAAAACAATTCAAAAATCAAAACAGATAGTATTATTACAAAATTATAATACATACAAATAATATTTAATTGTCTCTAAGACATTTTGTTTACTTTTGTTGGGAAGAAATTTTGATAAAATAGTAAAAATATTAGCTGACATTACAATGTCTACCAAGTCTTCTCTCTAGTGCAGATTGACTTTAGAGGTTTATGTATTGGAGTCATTAAACAAACACTTATGATGCAGCTTTACTCTACAATAATACATAAACATACTCTATTTTCTTCAGAAAGTTAGATTGTCTTCATGTATGATAGATTAGTAATTATGATGTTGTTTCTGTAAGAGTATTGGTGATATATGAAACTTTTGCATGAATCTATGAATATGTCTTGCAAATTCACTATAAAAAGACTGAATCATATTCTGTGTAATTATTTAAGAAATATTCCAAGAGGGGTGAATTAGTTCTATAAAATAGTATTATCTGAAAGATGGTTGATCTTTCTTTTAAGACTTCTTGCCTGGGTGACTTTTTAGAAATACCTTGCAATGTGAGAAACTGAACTCAACTACCAGGTTGAAAGCATCAATTGCTGCTTTACTGGCTTCTGATGTTTTGATACATATTATTTACATGACAACTAGTATCACTGCCTTCTGGTATAATTTTGTTTTCCCAAGCAGCTAAAAGTCATGGCATCTACCTTGTAACAGAAGCAAGAAGTATTATCAAGCAGAAGACTTTCAATTTTATTTGTGAAAGACAGTGTGTGAGTCTATGCATATTTGTACCGATAGTTTACTTCCGAGGTATAGTAACGGGATCCTTAGGACTAAACCGTGTAAAGTAGCTTAATACTCTTTGAAGTAAATAGCTACGTAGTAACTATATCAGCTAAAGTAAATGTCAGCCTTCACATAAACCGTTGTGCTGTGACTACTCACACACTGTGCAACTGACCCTGTGGAGCCCCTGTGATTTCCTGTCTCTGTCAATGATGCAACAAGCAGCTGTAATTTCACAGTCTGCACCCAGACTCGTGATTCTGACTGATACCCGTGGGTCTGGCACTGTGCTTGGGCTGATTGCCCTCTTCACAGTCCTCCACTACAAAACCATACCCCCAGCTTGATTTCCTACCTGAGTTTCCCTTTACTTTTGTTAGTGCCTCCAAGTTTTCAGTTCTGAATGCCAACACTCAATTTCATTCTGGTCTGTGGAGAAATTCCATTTTTTCTAGCACAGAGATTCAGAGATTCAAGCAAAAAACTGTTCTTTCCAGTGTCAGAAGAGCTAGAACAATTCAGATAATTGGCTTCACTGCTTGGATACACACCTTTCCTTGCTGAGACTGCCTGAAAGAACTGAGGTATGTGGCTTGTGACATACTGCCGTGGAGAAGAGATAAAAAGAGATCAGAATATGAGCCTTAATTTTTTGTTAGTCAGGAAGGGAGCAATGACGTTGTTGGAAATAAAACTTCAAACTAAGATTATCTGTAGTGAAATCCTAAGAAGATCTATTCTGGTACTGATTTTAGCTTTCAAATTATTCATAAATAATCTTCTTAATTTCCATTTGAGAACTTTTAAGAAACTAGTCCAGTTATAAAGAAAGACAATGAAACAGCATCCACTTTTTACATTTGTAAAAAAAAAAAAAAAAAAAAAAAACAAGCAAAACAACTTTCTGTGCTTTCTCTGAGTCAAAGACACTGTTCTTTTTTTCTTCCATATTCCAAAGCATGTCAAAATGTAGATGAAAAAAAGTACAAATAAGAATTCTGAGAGTCAAATAAATTAACTACATTAAAACACACTCTAAATAACAGTTTACAGTTGTTCCTCATTAACATGCTACATACTATTTGAAAAATGATGTAAGATTTTTTAAAATAATTTATTATGTTTCTTGCACAAAAAGCTACAACTGTTTTATAAAACATGTAAGAGTGTGGCTCATTTCTGTGGTATTTCTGATCAAATACTGTGATACTACAATTGTACCTGAGTAATTTTATACATCACTAATCCCTGTCTTGATGTCAATAATGTTGTTCATACAAATAATGTTTGAAATTTTGCTTTTAAATAGGAAATCAGACCACAGCAACAAAGAGAGAAGACAATGCAGTAGAAACTATAATAAAGGAAAACAAAGCAAAACAAAAGCCACTAGAAAGAGTAGCAAACCCACAAACAAAACCCTGCTCTGGGGTCTGAGTTCAGTTTTTTAAACACCTTGACAATTTTGTCCTTTCATGTTCCCTACACATAAGAAAGATATTAGCTACCCTTTATTAAGCCTCAACCCTGCAAATATGCATAAAATTTACAGGTGATCAGATTACCAACAAAATCAAAACACAGAATTTTGCCGGAAGAATCAGCAATTTCGTTTGTTTGTGGTTTTGTTTGGTTTTGTAAAAAGTTTTTGTTAATATTTACTTGCAATAATCTGAAAAAGCACCTCATAAAATAAATGTTTGTAAAATTATTTAAGAATAGCCCCATATATGTTATATTAACAAGCATTTTTAGTTTTCCACAAAAATATAATTTTAACCAAGTTAAAGTAATTGGCATTTATCTTTTCAGGAGTTATATCTGTGTGACAGGTTATCTCTCTGTTTGAAGATATAGTAATTGCATTTGGCAAAGCATAAATTTAAAAATGTCCAGTTGTAAAGGTAAATAAAAATACTGCTTTTATATACTAAAAAAATACATTTAACTTTTTGCATGTAAAGTAACTGAAGGAAGATTTGAATGAATGATAGCTGTAAATTTTAAACAAACAAACAAAAACTAAAAAACACATCATAAGCCTCAAAAGTTATTTTAAAAAGTTTTTTTTGATAGAAATCACGAAATTTGTATTTTTAACCGAGAAGGGTTTTATCTGAAAAAATAACCCATCTCCTTAAGCTATTAATATCTATGTTCAACCCAGATTCTGCTTTTTGCCTGCTATCAATACATTATTATTTCAACTTAGTGTATCCAGGAGTTCATAGTCAAAGATTTTTATTCAAGGAAAAGGGACAAAAAAATAGAGTTATAATGAAAAAAACAACAACCAAAAAAAAAGTGCTCTGTTTTATAACACCTATCTAAATCTGGTGTAGGATTTGAGATCCTGAAGACGCAAGAGCATCCTTCATGGCTATGCATCTTGCAGTGTTTGAAAAACTCTGATCTCATACATTAAAAAATTATTTTAATTTTCATTTATTCAGATTATAAATGGTTTAACTTCTGTATGGAAATCTACAATAGTATCTCCTGGTTTGATTAGAGCTTCAGAGTTTTTTGACTGTTACGAACTGAGTGATGAAGAAGAAAGTGAATTTACACTAGTCTTCTCCAGGAATGAAAAATACTTGCACAGGCTGGGTTCACCTACTGAACAGAGAAGACCTGCAAGCCTGTAGTGCTCATGAGCTGGAATGAAGCATTCAGTTTTCATTCACTGCTATTGAATTCTGCATCGTCTCTTCCATAACTGTCACTACCCTAGATAGGTCATCAATATGTCAATCAACAACAAAATGTAATAAGAAAGAGGAAGCATTATGTCTGAAGAACTAGACTTTATTGAAAAAAAAAAAAAAAAAACAAACAAAAAAAAACCAAACAAACAATTTCTACTCAGTCTAACAAGAAATGTTGTATTGTGCTCTCAACTATATTCGATAACTGGGTTGAAGGTTGGGCACAAAGGAATCAGTTTCCTTTTCACAGCTGTATACAAGTTAATGAACTCAAAAGGTCATACAACTTTAGTATACATGTTTGTTTTAAACATGGCTTTTGAGAATTCCTCACATGAGTAGAAATGATGCATGAATAAATGTCCTGGGTGGCCAGATAGCATCTGGCTAATGACATGAAGACAAAGCAGTCTAAAGAAGGGGATGAAAGGTGATATTTTCTCCTGTTTGTAAACCCTTACTGTATCCGATGTTACCTTAAATAGGCATTCCAATACCTTCATAGACTCATGCTTTAAAAATAACATTTACTTAGTAATATTACCTTGGTAAACAACCCATGGATTGAGCTGGAGACTGGCATCTTGCAGTATTGCTGGAGTAGGGACTGAGGTCCAGGGCTAGGCTGAAATGGAACTTTTGGGCCCATGGGCAGCATGGGAAGAGATCCCAGGGAGGGATCAGCAGAAATAGTCAGGTCTCTGTAGCACTTTCAAGGCCCTGGCAAACATCTGAATAAAAATGGTGAGTGATTTCCTAAACTGAGGTGTCTTGTCTTGACGAAGTTAGCGAAACTCTGTTAGATCTAGTTTATGACTCTTCTTTGTAAGTACAAATCTCTATTGCAGTTGTTGAGCATGTCACAGGGTTTTTTCACTTTGAACAAGTCAAAGCTTGTACTGTTTCAGTCATAGAGCAGTTTATTTGGATTAAAGAACAAGCTAAGGTAGTGTAGTAAAGTCAGTTTTATGCATTTGACTGCAAAATCAAAATGTATAAACTTGACATATTTTCTTACTTTTACTTTAGGAAACTTATTACTGTAGAAAGGTATTATAAAGTCAAAAAAACTCCATATTTATTCCCAATTATTTATTTCAAGAGTATAAAGTATAAATTGCTAGCATTTCAAACAGGAAGTTAAGGATCAGAATAAATACAGATCCCTTTCACTAACAGTTTACTGGATTTAAAAAAAAAAAAGATGTTTTATACATTACCATTTTTCCTCTTACATACACTTCTCTTCACAGGTGTAACGTCTCAGAGAGAGAAGTTGAAATTCTTTGTACAAATAAGTGTATAACCTTTAGTAGTTATGTTAACATCTATAATTATGAGGTTAATGGTCACCAGTCAGATGCTTCTGTGACCAAATTCAGTCACTAATATATTTTACGTTTCAGAAGTAGAAAAGTGAAGGACACTATCAAGGTGTGGAATCTTCTCAAAACAAACAAACCAACCCCCCAAAACAACCCCCCAAAACAACACCAAAACAAAACCAAGCCAAACAAACAAACAAAAAAAAGTATAGAAAAGTATAGAAATAACTAATGTCTACTGTTTTCTGATAGAAGGACCAGAGGAGTGACTGCTAGGACAGTATCAGATCCTGTGCAGAAACATGGCCCTGAAGTGTTAAAAGGGAGGTAATGATACATTTACCTACCCATGACTGTCAGTCACTATTCATCAGTAATGTAAGATAAAGTAGGTCTCCTATTAGTCCTCATATTATTGACAAAACGAAAATATGAAAGCAAAATTACTTCGCCAAGGGGCACTCTATTTGCAAAAAGTACTAGCAGAAAAATGCTTTGGGTAGCCTGGAAGACTCTAATAGTAAAGCCAACTGCAGTCCATTAATGACATGATTACTGTATCCTTCTTAACGCATAGATGAAATGTTCTGTGACTCCTTTGCCAAGGACCTTGAACTTGGCTCAGTAGTTCTTTCTGTGATGCTGACTGCACAGTCCATTTATGCATTCCCTGTTTATCTTTCTTTTGCAATCAAAATGAAAGAAATAGGATTATTTGGCTCATTCTGTGCAGAAGGTGGTTGCTCTGGGCATGTTTCAAGACAATGACATTTTGCTGTCTTTTGTTTATTATGAAAGTCACCTCCTAAGTTAAAATACCTCATTATCATTATGATCTGAGACAAAGTTTGTAGGCCTAGAAAGGTAGCAGCTGAAAAACAGACAGGCAGACAGACAGACAGACAGACAGATAGATAGATAGATAGATAGATAGATAGAATGTTGAAAACAATTTTTTTGTGGTTAGCTTGATTGTGCTCATCAGTCAGAGTAAAAAGTTAAGTAGTAGCTGTAGACCAGAGACATTTGCAATTGAGAAAATGATAATACTATTAGTTTGTGTATGGCAAAAAAGAGAGATCATCTGTCCTGAGTAAGGAAGGAATAAAGTGGGCAATCTAAACCCATGAAACAAACATTTCTAATGATTTTTTTTTCTCCCCTGACACTCAAGTGTGATATGAATTTTAATTATCAGGCTCTTTTGAAGATGTTCTGCTGAATTCCATTGAAGTACAGTACTGAGAAGTCAAATATTAAATAGATATTTTGTGAAAGATGTTTCCCCATTGGTAACCAGGCATCTCTACAATTTATTTTACTTTTTTTTGTATTTTTTTAAGTTCGTTTAGGTATCTAATGGTTACATCTTCAACAAAATTATTCAGTGCTCTATGTTGCATTCTCATGCTTCATGTATATCGATTCTGAAAATGAGTTTAGTAAGACCAGGGATTGCTTGAATGTTAGGAGTAAACCTCGTTCCAAGATAGGATCTCCTTTTAGTGAATATTATAATTGATATCTTTGGGAGGAAAAAGATTACAGCATCCAGCATACAACAATATCAGTTTAGTAACAGTTTGTTTTTCTTCTTCACTTCTGTCAGTTTACAGAAGGAATATAATTTCTTTAAAGGTGTTACCATAGAGAAAGACCTCTTATGAGCAAAGATGATTTTTAGCCTTTTCAGATTTCTGAGAGAAACTATCCCTAACTAGGATATGTCATCAGCACTGTAATCAAAGTTAGAATAGTAACATCCAAAATCCTATGTATAACATTGATTGACAAATACCAGAAGCTCAAAAAATATTTTTAATATATAACTAGAGTCTTAGGTACCAGCACCCCTTCATATGAGGATAATACCCAACACAATTACCCTGTCAGTTTAGTTGTGGTTTATTAGTAGGTAAAACTAACCTTGTGGTCCTCGGAAGCAATGTAGTGACTTTGTTACTTGCAAAGTAGCTGCCAATAAAAACTCTACATAAATAATTAGTATAGTCCTTGCCAATTAGCTATGACATCTTTTGAGAAAGAAACTTTAGCAATTTTACAATTGTAATGTTAATGCTAAGTCAAGTCTCTTGAATTATTTGTTAATCACATTACATTTTTTCCAGTTTTAAAGACTTAAACAGAGTGACACAAATCACTTATCCTCCTGAAAAAAAGATAATTTTAGATAAACTATAAACCAAAAATGTTGATTGTCATGGCGCTACACCTCTTCAAACTAAAATCAGGGGAAAACCATAGAACAGTTTTAGTTTCATTTTTTAAAAAATATATAAAAATAAAATTTAAAATATCAATAAATACAAAGTCAAAATAAGATCACTAAAGCATTTCATTAAAATAAAAAGGAAGGGAGAATAGAGCTCTAAGTTGTGAGGGTATACTAAGTAAGTATAAAATGTAATTAAAGCAGAGATTTTTCCTATGAAAATTTGTACTTTTAGTTTTTCAGTTGACAATATTGATCATCAAGCTGAAATTCAGCAGTTCAGATTCCTAGAAATGTCAGTACAAAGAGGAGCACCACTTTTTTCTCTCACTGCTTCCAAATATCCAAATCTGTTCAGAAAAAAAAAAAAAAAGTACTTAAATTATTCTAACAACCTCTACAAGCAGTTTCAATATAAAAGTTCTCATCAGTGAATTTATTTAATTATTTAAAGCATAGCATTTTCATTTATGTTTATTTACATTAGTCATTTTTTAGTGTATTAATTTTGATTATTCCTATTTCATCAAATTAAACTTAAAGTCTGTGTTACTGCAAACAGAGTAAATGAAGAATTTACATTAATGTTTTAGTTCCAATCAGGACCGTTATTTTGAAGTGAATCTCCTTATTATCCTCACCACACACATTTTTTCACAACACGGTGGTTTCAGAGAGAGTCACCTGGATTTATTTTGGATGAAAATGAGGTCAAACACAGAACAGAAACATTTATAATGTTCTTTAGCAGCTAAAATTAGTTAAATACAGGGTACCAGTCAAGAACTAGTAAAAATAGAACATCATTTGATATGGACATTGGATCATCAGTATTTACTGTTTCAGCCTGAAGGGTAGCACCCATTGAACAGCATTACTTACTAGTGTAGACATACACACTAACTACCTCAAGTAGAAAGCTAGTCCACTCAATGAATAATTCACTCAAATGAAATCATTTCAGAATCATTTCCATAATCCTGATACAAGTATGCATTTGCAGTATTGGTATCGAGGCTTAATATTGACCATGCAAGCAAAAGGCAAGAAATCTTTGTTTGGGGACTTCAAAAAGGATTTTAAACCATTATATTTCATCACCCAACGTCCAGTGTATTTGGAATCATACTTTTCAAATATATATTTGCTTATTCTGTCTTGTACCAGATGCAGACCTTACTTTTAACCTGCCTATTTACTGAGAACATGATGCTCTAGTTCCTCATTTGCCACATATAAAATGCCTTGCAGATTAAGTGTATGGGTTCCTTTGCCTTTGCATGCTAGAATCATGTGGTTCAGCAACACCAGAAAACGATTTCTCAGGTGTTGCTATTTTTTTTTTTTTTTTAATAAACAAAATCCCCAAAAGTACATCATGTAGGGCAGAGAAGAAAAACAAAGAAAACCTAGAAATATTATTTTATTATCTAGGTTTTAAGTGTTCAAATTATAGTAAGTTCCAGTTATCCAAGTTATTGATATTTCCTGGGGAAAAAAAGAAACAGACTATACTTCTGTAATATGCTTTCTCTGTTTGTCTGCTTGAGATTCATATCAGTCTCTTGTTATCAGCTTGAGCAATATCTTTTCCCTGTGAAGAAACCTTTAGTGGTTTTAGCAGTACTCTCTTGCAGGCTTGTCCTGAAGTGGAACTTTCAAATAAAGACATTCTCTTCTCTGATAAGGCTCTCTCTCTTTAAGTAGTATCATTGCTGTCCTCTCTTTTTTTGCTTTCTGTTTTCTCTAATCACATCATTTATTTCTGTGTTTATAATCAGGGAGCGTTAATACTAATCAGGTGAACTGTAGGTGATGTGTGTGTTGAAACAATGCATTGTTTTCATAGTCTCTTTCCTTACATTGGAGCTGAATAGTAATTTGAGTATTTGGAAAGGTAGTCTATCGTTAAATTATAGAAGTGATATACAAAAAAGTCCTCAAACTGTTGTTATGGAAGGCATAAAGCACATATAAATATTGAATGCTACTAGCAGAAAAGCCTTCCAACCTGCACAGGAATATCTGGAATAAGCAGGCAAAGGTTGCTCAGGGTAACATGTTGCAGACTAAGCAGTGATACATCCTGCTTTGTGACCCTTGGGAATGGGGTTTTAGCGACATAGTGGTAATATAAGTACAACTCAAATATTTTATTTGACTATTGCTCCCTCTTCTCTAGCTTCATATATACTTCCCCATCTAAAGAGCCATACTAAGGGTTCTAGTTCAGCAAGGCACTTCAGCAGGTGCCTAAGTATAAATATTGAAGTTATCCCACTGAAGACTAATGATGTACTTAAAATCAGGTACCTGCTGAAGAAATGTTTTGAATTCTGGCCTGAGTGATTGCACATGCAAATTGTAACTGATATCAACAGCAATGACAAGAATCCATCTTGGCATCCAAGGGGTTTGTCTATGCCTGAAAGCTTCTTCTGACTGTTATATTCATTTTATAAATGCAGACAATGGTAGTTACATGTTTTGGACGTGATAACAAAGCTTTGAGTAAGAAATGCTGTTTCCAAAATCATTACACCCCAGATTTTTACTTTGAAAAAAGAAGAAAATCAATGCAACTGTTAATATAAAGGTATGCTACAAATAAATCCTGGGTTTTGGCAAGTGACTGTGCATTAAAATAAACTATAGCATATAACAAGTGAAATATTATTCCCACAGTCCAGCATCCAAATACTTAAAATGGTTTACCATAAGCATATGATCATATATTTAAGCACATTTATACAGCAAAAGATTCTAAAAGAACCCAGGAATTTTGAACCTATTTTAAAGACTGAGTTGAATCAGAAAAGATACATTAAGGAAAATCTGAACTGGCAGAGAAAATGCATGCAATTAGGCAATTTTAGAAGAAAGCACCTGAAAAACTTATCTCAACTCCAATCACATTACATATTTCATATTGTAATCTTGCTGAGATGAGAAATGTTTGGATGGCACATGAAGGTAGGAGGTATGGAACAATTTACAAACACATGCTACCTTCAAATTATAACGGTCTACTAAGTAATTATTTGCACATTGTCTCTGTCAATATTGATTACACTAAATATAGTATTAAAAGACCTCATTTTCTGAGAAGAAGAACATGGGTCAGTGGATAAACTTTTCATCTCTAGAAACAGAAGTTCACTGTGTGAGCATTTGAAAATTTATAGTAATTTGTTATATTTTGGTTGAAATTCAACTACAGCATAGAATCTGTACACAGTTAAAATTATTGGCTAGCGATAGGTTTTTCCAGTCACTGTAAGGTTATGATGTAAATAATAATGGCAGAAATAAATGATGTACAGATTAACTACATATGTTTGAGAGATTAAGAAACATGAAATAGTGTTTGCAGAACTGGTGATAACTAAAATAATTTTAAAGCATACGATTTTATTTTCTGTGCAACTATTTATGCTTAGGTTAACAACTGACATGAATACTGAGTCCCTTCGCCTTATACCCCACTAAATGTAACAAAAGTTACTTCACTGAATTCAATAAAGCTACGATTTCACCTCAAGGAAATATAAAACACATTATTCAAGCTGTCCATCATGTCTGAAATAATTAGCTGAATTTTAGGGTAGGTTGTTTCTTTTTTTTAAATCTCCAAATGTTTTCATCTTGTTTTCAGTATGAAACAAAGCCAGTTTTAATGACAGTTAGTTTGGCTATAGGAACTGTCTATAGAGCTTGTAAAGCTCCTGACACAATGAAAATTCAGTATGAGTTTTGTGTGGAACATTGCATGTAGGTAGTACATCACAAAAAACAAAACAACAACAACAACAACAAACACATGCATGCCGTATTTGACTCTATGAATCAAAATTTTTGCCTTATGACTATATATTTGTCACAGTTCTATTTCTGTGACAGATTTTCCAATGTGTTTATCAGGAATACGTATTTCAATTAAATGAGTCTTTAATGTAAGGAATTCAATTTGGAAAGAAAAGTTTAAGAAGGTGTTAACTGTTGTTGTTCTTGTGATTGCTGAGAATGATATTTGTTAAGCATTTCATTTAGAACATCATATCACCTGAAAAAAAAAAAAACAAACCAAAACAAAACAAAAAAAAAAAAAAAACAAAACAAAAAAAAACCACAACAGAAAAAGTTTCTCGAATCCATAAAATATGTGCATCAAGTTTTTAGTTAAAATGCTGGTAATACCTACCTTATTCACATATTGAAAGTGTAGTTCAGTGTCTAAAATACCTGTTTTACAAGGTCCAAAAATAATCCCATAAAGGTATCACATGTGGTAACTTAAAAAGTATGCTAAGGTAAGTATGTGTCAATATATTACACAACTGATTACTTAATGTCTAACTGTAGACTGGGATTATAGTCAATGGAATACTGTAAGTTGCTATTTTTGCTGGCCATCTATCCTCTCCTAGACAGCTCTCTTAAAGTGAATGTCCTGCTTGATTGGTTGGTTCTCATTAATTGTATTGAGAATACATGTTCTTCAGCTTGGAAAAGGGCATAGCTTTCAGAAGGTTGAAGTTAGAATTCCGTCTTTTTTCTTACAGTTAAAATTAATGCTAAAATCTCCTTGCTAGATGAATTGTTTGGCAATATCACAAGTCAGAGTATAAGAACTCTTCTGGTCTACAAGGTATGAAAAATGTATAGGCATGACATGGGCAGTGTTAGGTTTTGTACAAACTCAGATGGATGAAACTAGTCAAGATGAAGAGGACTGTGAGACTGGAAAAGAAACAGACAAAGCTTTTTTGGTGATGTACAGCACCCTGTACATAGATGAAGTGAGAAAATTCTCCTTTCAAATGATTGTGTTTTAATGTTGAAGTGTTCAAATTTCTCATGGTGACTTTGTATCATTAACTTCCACTAAAAGGCAATTTAAAGAATCAGTTACAACTCCCTTAGATCTGAAACATAAGGCTAATATGGAAAAGGAAAAATACTTTTAAAAGGATAGTGCAAGGCATATGAAACACAAAAGTTGAATTACCTGTAGAACAAGTGACTGCACCGAGGCAATATTTGTACTGTCTAGATTTTTGTATGGCTGTAGAATAATGTCATTGTGTTTCCATGCATTCTCTTTGCATGCAATGGGAAGTAAAAAAATTTAACTATTTGCAAGTCTCTCCTGCTTTTCATATTTATGTTAATATTTATGAGAGAGAATGTTCTAGAACTACAAACACTTCAACTCTGAGATTTAATATTAATGTATTACAAAAATCTTTAACAGTCATGACTGCAGATGAAATCTTCTTGGTGCTATTAACTTCCTAATTATTTACTTAATCCTGATTATGATGTGTGCAAATTGCAAGGAATTGGCACGTCTGATGTCTTTTACGCAAACAAGAGCTAATGTGTCTCATTTCTTTGGAAAGCATCCAGAATGGACTAAGGAATCTAGCCACACCCTTACCATATAATTTTGAGGACATTTGGTGGAAATATTCATCTAAAGTGTATGACTTCTGGATATATATTCTCTTCTGTTTGCCTTCTATATGGAGATGACTGTGGGAGATTTGAAGGATTTTCTTGAGGTTGTTGTGTGGATGGGTTTCTATTAGATGGAGGTTTATTTCTGAACTAGCCAAAGGAATCTCAAGGTCAGCTCGAAGGCTGAAAAACAGCACCCTGAAAAACAGCAGTGAGCCTTGGGCACATGGACAGCTCATGAACATGGACAATATCCAATCAGCTAATGCATGCTTGGAGCGTGGACGTGTGATCAGGAAATAACTGCATATATAAGGAGGCTTGTCTTTGTAATAAATGGCTTCGCTTGAATTCATATTGGATTGTGTGGAGTCCATGATTTTTCGCCCTCGCAGATGACGGCGATTTTGACTACACTTACATCCGTACAGTGATAGATGTAGTATTAGGTTAAACAATTAAAGGCTTGTCTCCACACACTAGAAAGAGTCCACTGGTACAATGGTAGGCAGTAGCAGCCCAGTCAGAGACATGAGTCCTACCCCTGAGCCACTAGAGCTATCCAAGGGACCCTCAGCCTCAGGGGTCAGAGGACAACCTGCACTATGAATCAGCATTAGAGGCTCCCCTGGGGCATCTTACAAAGGGGAGACACTGTTCTTAGGTATGGTGCTCATCATGCGAAGAACATTTTGGGATTGGAGACAGGGATGGATTGAGGCAGTTTGGGGAGCAAAAAATGTGGGGAACCAGAGGGCTAAAGTGATAGTAATGGCAGGTTGCATGTAAATGGGGACTAGTCAATACACATATATGCATGGAGGTATAGCAACTAGAGCACAAAGTGGGACCACAGGTCACAGGGTCCTTAGTGTCTGGGTGCCAGCAACTAGAGAGCAACCAGAGTGCATGCATACTGTGTGGTTATTTATGTCAGTGAATCAGGTATCCAGATAGTCCAGCTGACAAGTAAAATGAGAGACTTAGTAGCCAGGTATCAAAGTTTCCATAAGTTGTCGGCTACTGGAGAGACTAGTCAGTCCAAGCCAGCTACTGAGGTGACTAGTGGTCAGCTGGAAATCCCATTTTCATGTATCTGTGCATTAGGCAATTGGAGACCAGAGAATATGGAGACTAGCTACTGGATAGACTGTTTAAGGCCAGCTGTAGGAGAGATCCATATTATGTAAATAGACATTCATATTCATATTTTCCATTATTGGGCCTTCATTCTTAGCAGTCAGAAGGAGAATAAGATCAGGCCATTGCTGCTGTTTGTGTTTCTCTGAATGCTGTGCATTCCATGTGTGTTGATCTGTGTAACCAGCCATGTGTATGTGCATGTGTATTGTGTTTCTGTATGCATGTGTGCCTGCTTTGGACACACTCTCGGATTCACTATTTGTTACTAACACCTTGGGGCAGGTGGCTGCTTCAGCCTTGTGTTTATTCTGCATTATTATACTTCATTCAGTACCTCCTAGAAGTAGGAATGACAGAAAAAATGACTGATAAATATGTGTACCACTGAAATGTTAAATAAATGCATATAAAATAGTAAGATTTTTGCTTCCATTTCTTTCCCAAGATTTTTTACAATCCATTACTATGGCTATACATCACTGAATGCTATATATTGTTCTTCCTCATATCTGGCAGTGGCCTTCTGCAAGATAATTTGTGCTATTGCAGAATGAAATTAGGCAACTTGAAGCACACCATTAACACTGTACAAGGTTTTCCAGATGTCCAAGTATTGAAATGATTTATATATAGTCTGTGGTTCTTACAAGCCAAATGTTATGAATCAGTTGTAAAGCAGGCAGAGATTAAGAGACTGTGACCAGGTTCTCCGGAAATATTTGTTCTTTCTTGTAAGAATGAAAGTCCATCCTGTCTATCATAGATGTAAATAGCAGTTAGAGCTGACTAAATGTATAGGTTCCTGAGGGAAATATCTGATTAATTCATATTTCTAACACAAATGGAATATGTACACTTATTAGATGGAACCAAGATGCTTGCCTGGTAACAGTGAGATTCTGTATTTGGCACACGATAATGATTTCTCTGTTTCAGCTGTTTTAATTCATGTATTACAGAAGGCAAAAAGAAGGCTTTTGAGTATAAGATGCAGTAAGAACTTGCAGAAAACAAGGAGGAGAAATTGAATACCAGCTTGGTCCTCAATGTGAAAGGGAAGATGTCATGTTAGCAACAGAGAAACAGTAGCCAAAAAAAGCAGATAAGTGAATAGAGCTGGTAACAAATGTAGGTAGGAGATTGCAGGTATGTTATTATTTCTCTTTCAGACCAAGAAAACCGCATAAAAAAGTACTAAAATTAGTGATGATGAGTACAGAAAAAGCTCATATTAAATGCTAACATTGGACACACAAAAAAAAAAAAAAAAAAAAAAGGAGAGGGCTTTGACTTCCAAAATAATTATGGAGAAAACATGAAACTGTCTTACAAGGTGATTCAACCCACCTGAGATCTGAACCATCCTTCAGAGATGCCTGTGAATGTGCATTAACTGTACAAGAATTCTAACATGATTATGCTCCAACTTGGAAGCCTCATTTTAATGCCATATTTAGAAGAGATGCATCCTGAATTCTTTACTCAATCCTTCTCTAGAGGGAGCTGATGACAAAGCTCTTACTGTCTTTGCTGATGACAGAGCTATTATTGTTTTCATCGTAGGATCTTCAGATATATCCTACTCATTTTCTGCAGTCTGCACTTGTAGTGCTGTAATTGATATGTCATCTTTGAAATATACGAAATCTTGCTGGTTCTGCCGAGCACAGTATACACACCCTATCTTGTCCTTTACCACTTTATGACATTAGCTGATAACACTGAATGGAAAAAGATGTTTGGATTATTTGGCTATTTTGCACTTTCTAATTGCAAAGAACCCAGTAAAATTAAGTGTTATATAAACAAAACACACTTTTAGACAATAAAACATTACACATGACATATCACAATGAACTGGAAACAATTACGGTGTAAGAAAAGATGAATCAAATTCAAACTGACTTAATTTTTTTGACATAGAACAGTGAGGAAGAAAAGAATTATACTGTTGCACTCTTAAATGTCAGGCCCACTGAATGCATTTGCTTGTATGTTTATGAATATTGCCTGGGAACAGATTTTTAAAGTGTCACATGCCAATTAACACAGTACATGTGAACAGAAGCATAATGAATTTGAAAGGATAATATTCCCACATGCAGAAAATGTCAACAAGAACATAATCGGCAGCTATAGCATATGGTATATTGAGCTCAACAACTTGTTTATATCACCTTGAATCTCCCACTAATAAGATGTCTCTTTATTAGCAAAATACAACAGAACATAGATGAAGTGCCACTCAGAGGTGTTCCTTCCTTTTTGACATTCAAGAATTAAAATTGATTGATGTGTTTCGTAACATCAAGCTCGATATCATATAGTTTGAAGGGTTTTGTATAGCATTAATATTATGGAATTTAATCTATAATTTACTGAAGTTGCATAAAACTGCTCAATAGCTAAAAAAGATGTCGATCAAGGCATTTATGTTTATGGGTGCATGTGGCTGAATATTTCTGAACTCATAGTATCTAAAATCACAGTAATCAGTATTTTCAAAAACAAACATGCAGAGCTGAATTTATAACTCTTTTGGATGCTAATCCAGTCATAGCTCATTCCTACTGAACACAAATGACCAAAACAATATTTCTCCAGTGTTCTAGGAAGGAAGTTCCAGCTAGAAAATAAAGTTCTTGAGCAAAACAATTTTTTATTCATTTAGACTTGATTGTCAAAGGAATATAAAGCTGGTGGTAATGAAATGTCTGTGTTACATTGGATGATCTCTTTTTGACCTTGATCTTTCAAAATGTTTCATGTCAGGGAGATGATGAGCATATCAACAGTGTCCTAAAAAAACGTGAAACCATGAACAAAGAAAATAATTAGTTATTAGATGGACATGACATCTGAGCCCTAAAATCAGACTGTTGATAATTCTTTCTACATTTCTGACTCTTTACTTTTATAAATTCTTAAGAGACATGAACTTATAGTCAAGTAACTTAATTATTATAATTCTCATTTTTTTAAATAGCTGAAATGAAACAAGCTTTAATCAAAACCCTGGGATGTTTCCCTCTAATTTGATCAGAAATTTTCAGTAAACCATTCTCTTCCATCTTCTGTTTTTCTTAATCCAACATCCCTATTAACAGTATTAGTGAAATGTAGTTATTAATTCCTATTAAAGCCATGCAAGCACCACTGTCAATCACTCAATTTCTCTCCAAAGATTCCTTTTCTTGAACGGATTAGTCCAGTTGAATTTACATATAATTTAAAAATTCTGTCCATGAAAGTGCATCCAGGTTAGGCTCAGATGCAGTATTTAAACACTCTGCTGAACTGAAAGAACCCTACTTTTCAAATTTGATATAAAGAGGTGGACAGTGCCAGAAGCTAATGTAGATTCATCTTATCTACGGCTAATGCTTAGTTATGGTGCCTTTTCCTGAGCTGGAAAGGGATTTCCAAAGACAATCAGATCTTAGAGGCTCTCAAATTTCCCTCTGAAAATGTTTCTTTACCTCCACTGAATACAGAGAGTCCTAAGACTTCTTTCTTAAACTAAGCTCTTAATTTAACAATGTCAGACTATGAAGTTAATACAAGTTCATTTTTAAAAATTCTTGTTCTTACTTTCACTCTCTCCAGTAGCCCTGGTCAGAGGTCCCCTATCTAATGAAACTTCAATAAAAAATACCATAGCTTCCTTTTACTCTGTCTCTGCTATAGTGTCTTTTCTGAATAAATATATTTAGAAATAACAAAAAAGCAAAGCATGTTCTGAGACTTGTTTGAAGCTATGCAAATCATCACGGAAATGTATATTAAAACAAAAATCAAGAATACTTTTAAAAACACCAATTTAATAGAGAAGTTACATATTTATTCTATTTGAGAGGTTATGCTTTTTGTAACTTTGTGGTTACGCAATCCTACATATTTGGATAATCTTTTTTTTATTTTTTTTTTATTGTGAATGTAAAGGAAATAAAGAAATCCAAAGAAATTTTCTTTTAGGTCTATAACCAATTTTTTACAAAGTTGATGGCAATCACAATGATTATGTAAAGATAGTGGAAATACAGAAGGATCCAATATCCAGCTGAAATTGCAAATTGTAGATAAATTGAATTGGTCTTTTAAGTTCATGATCAGGATAACACTAAAGATAAGTGTCTGCATTTTTTAGAAAACTAAATGTTTGCACCTACTGGTTTTACAGGTCTTATGATATTTTCCACAACTTCTTAACCACATTTCATTGGCTAATTAAGAACTGTTTAAGGAAATAATATAATTAATTACTGTCATGGTTCCTGATAGTTTTTTCCAGTTGTTTTTAGCAGTTTTGCATCCAGTGCTGTAAGACAACCTAGTTTGTGAAGACTACCTAGAAAATATTTGAAATTATGTTAAAACAAAAACTACTATGTTCAAGAAATGGCTGTAGTCTTATACTACACATAGCCAAGGACCTTGGTGGCTTTCATCTGATGCTTAGCTCCACCAGGATAAACAAATGCCCACATTTCTTTACATATTCCTCACTAGACTGGGGATAATCTATTATATATTCATAAAGTTTCCATTGCAGGTTCTCTTCAAGAAAGGAGAAGCAGTGATATTCTTTGAACCAATAGCTAAATACTTAAAGAATTCATATGCTTTAAGCCTACTGTTGATTAAAATCTGTATTGCCACTGTAACAGAACAGTTGACAGACTTAGTGAGTTCTGGTGAATTTCTTCTCCTTTGCATTTGAAAAAAAAAAAAAATCTAAAGTTAACTGGGCCAAGATCACAAACAGAGGGAAGCTCCACAAAGAATACAGCAGGCTCAGTTGAAGTATTTGTTTAATGTTCTGTGTTCAATGGAGCAGAAAATAAAATCCCTATCCCAGAGAAGTGTCTCGGTTAAGTTTTTTAAGTTTATTTGCACTCTATGGTCCACTGTATCAGAGCAGATCATCTTCGTCCTTATCATGCATGAAAAAGAAAAAGGAAAGTTTGTAACTGAGGATTTATTACTCAAGTTTGAATTCATTGGTAACAATAAAATGACTTTTAATTCACACATGAGCAACTAGTTTTGGCTGATAAAACAGTGTGAGGGATTATTAACATCTGTTAGAGTTGCTCTCCAAGGCTTTCTGTCTTTTCAGTTTCCTCCAGTTCTTTCAAAGTGTCATCATTGTGCTCTTTTTTTCTCATGCTTTCACCAAATAAAGACTTGTTACAGATTTCATAATTAGCCACTTCTCTCAGTTGTCGTCATTTTTTCTTAGTAATTTATTTTTAAACTTTCAAGCACTGGTAGACACCTGGTTTCTGTGGTGGTTCTGGAGGCTTAACTAAGTCACTTTTATTATTCTGATTGTTTGATCTTCCCATTTTGATGTACTTCAAGTGCTTATTTGATAATCAAGTTCAGGCCTCTGTTACTATTTAGTGACCTCCCTTGAATGCATTTTGTATGAAAAGAGTCTCCTGGAATTTGTGAGTGCCAGCACTCTCTTAGATTCTTCTGAGAACTTTGGTGCTCTTCAAAAAGTTGCACTCTCACTGCTGTGCCTGGCAGTATGTAATAGATTAGATTACATTGTATACTGAATATTACTAAATATTCTTCATGTTGCATAAATGGTAACTCCAACCTGCAAAGCAGATAGTTCCCAACTTCTCCCAACAAGCGGAAATTTTTACTTAAGATAAGGAGAAAAACTGTTTGAAAACAAAGCATTAGAGCAGCTTGTCATTCAGGACGATCCCATGGGAGATACAGGTTCGAATCTCCCTAAAAAAAAAGCAGATCTAAGCCCACGATTTTCATATCAGGCAAATTTTTTAAACACTGGCCAAATAGCAAATGTGTTCTGAAAAAAGTCTGGACCTTTTTCAAAAGATCTGATGCCTCCATTTTGCAACAAAAAGATAGTTATAACTCCATAATGATTATGAACCCTTGAGCTGAGAAGATTATTCTTACCTTATTTCTGACTGTCCAAATCAGGACAAACATCACAGAATTAATTAACATGTTCTTGTTATTTTTAAAGTTTATGGCTTTCGGTGGTTATTGGCAAACATATATCTTTGAAAATAGTTATTGCAACATTATTTGGTAGTGATTTTATCATCATGATGAGATCTTTGCTTGTGAGATCTTTCTTCTTAGGGAGGCAGTTTTCTTATACAAATGCCATATAATTCTCCAGAGGAATTGTTTGCACTGTAAATATTTTGTTCTTAGCTAAATTATTGCTTCGTTTTGTTTGCAAAATTTAAAGAAAACACAAAATCAAAATAGATCACACCAAGACAAACATGAAAGAAAAATATATGTTTGGGAGATGTTAATTTATATGTTTCAGAATATAGCTGAATTTCATATTAAAATAAAAAATAAAATATCGCTGAAACTGGGGAGTAACTCTCATGGTTGACATCTCTCTAGGTCTTACCATGTTACACTGGTAAGCTCCAGTTCCAATTGCTCCTAGGGACTCATCTAGTGTTTTACTGGAAGCTAAAATCATATTATACTAAAGCTCAAAGTCTGAAAGAGACTTTGCTTATCATTCTATGCTATAAAGATTTACAAGTTTCCATGATGTGGTAGAATTAGCAAACACCTATTAACATAACACTCAGTCTTGATAATATGAGCCTAATATTTATTTTTTACTAAATATGCACAGATAAGATGTAAGAGATGAAGAATTACCCAACAAATATCTCTGTTTCTGAAAAATGTGTTATCTGTAGACAATAGAGGAAGGAAGGAGGGAAGGAAGGAGGGAAAGAGGGAAGGAGGGAAGGAAGAAAGGAAGGAGGGAAGGAAGGAGGGAAGGAAGGAGGGAAGGAAGGAGGGAAGGAGGGAAGGAAGGAGGGAGGGAAGGAAGGAGGGAGGGAAGGAAGGAAGGAGGGAGGGAAGGAAGGAGGGAGGGAAGGAGGGAAGGAGGGAGGGAAGGAGGGAGGGAAGGAAGGAGGGAAGGAGGGAGGGAAGGAAGGAGGGAAGGAGGGAGGGAAGGAGGGAGGGAAGGAGGGAGGGAAGGAGGGAAAGAGAACGAGAGAAAGAAAGAGAAAGTGAGAAAGCAAGAAAGAAAAAAATAGCATAAATATTTAAACCTTATTCTAGATACATGAACGCATTGTATTCTAGATATATGAATGGGAAAAGGTGGTCTTTTGCTTCTTTTGAGACACGAAAGTAATTTTAGTGTATTTTTATCAATATGTTCTAAACATGGTTTTATTGGCAAACAGAATTATCTAATTAATCAGCTGCATTAGGCATCCGAATGCTTTTAGTAAATGTTCAACCCAAATGTTCCCTTTCGCCAGTAAATTTTTTCCTGCTTAAGGGCTAAGGGAAGAAGGAAAATTCCCCTTTCTTATCAATTACATTTGCTAATGTCCCTTCGTAGCAGGGTGACCAGCAATACTCAACGCTTTCCCTGTTAGTGCCTCTCCTGTTTTGTTCTTATTCTTAGATTTTTAATGAATACATGAAATTAAATCTTTGTCTCCATTAAAGGTAATTGAAACTTCTCATTTTGCAATATATTGTTACAATTTGCTATTGAGAAAGAAAGTCATAGCACAGATCCATTACACTATCTCAGCATGCACTTACTGCTGCTACAGATAATATTTAGGCCAGTGTGTAAGGAAAGGAAAAGCAATGGGAATGCATGTTACCAAAAACTATCCATCACTTTATGGATGTAGTAATGATGATACAGAATGTAGAATTTAGACAGTATCAACTGAGTAATTCTTTGTGTCCCCTAAGGAATCTCTGTGCACATTCCATTCCATTATTTGTCTTTTACTATTGTCTAGTTCTCTGAGAGAAAATTTGGCCCAACCATGCAAAACAATGCTACCTGCAATCTCTTGAATGCAAATAATCTAGGCCATATGCAAAAAACATGAAGATACTGTTAATCTGAGCAATACCACAAGAAACTTTTCAAAAGCTATTTGTGTGCAAGCTAATCATTATAAGCATATGCACAGTCATGTTGTAAGAAGGATGATCTTATCTGAATACTAGGCCAAGCTGTTGACCCAGTTTCTTCGCAAGAAAAAAAAAAAAAAGAAAAAAGTGTGGACGTAGTTTGTTGATATGCTCTACACGAGCCTTCTAAGTCATTAGATCATTGGAGTGACACTTAATAAAAGATCATCTTTTTCTTATTGGTTTAAATTATATTACCCAGCTACAAAAGCTGCAAACATGCTGGCACGGGCATTGCATTTGAAAAAAAAATGGCTTTATCAGTAACATTAATACCCACAAGAAAACTACATTAGAGTAAAATAAAACCAAGTTGCAACTACTGAACAGTTAGCAGATAATGGCATTCTTGTCACAATGCTGTTGTTTTAGAACAGCCTTAGAAAGACTAACGTCTAAAGGAAAGTGTTGTTTTTAAAAGGTTTCTAAAGGTGAAAGAGAAATACCAGGCATGATATGAAGATCATAAGAAAAGCCAAAAGACAAAGCAAATACACAGATAATGGTCCAAAAACCCCACTCTCAAAGTAAAGGTACTGATGAAGGTTCCTCTAACTGGTGAAAAGAGCAGCCAACTGTCAATAGCTCCGCCCACTAGTACAATATCATATATCTATATAAGCAGAATCGTCACATAACCTGAATAAGATATGGTTACTTTAAAAACTGGAGGAAAATACAGAAGTAGTGACTGCATTATGTGAGATAAGAGCAGTTAAAATGGTGTCCCTGGGGAAAAGTAAAATCAAGAAAATAATGTCCAATAATGTTGCATAAAATAACTAAGATATCTAAATCTGTGGTCCCTTAGTCTGGACATGAAATTTTACTGCATTTTAATAGCACAGATAGCTGGGAACTGGGAAGATATGGTGAGGGAAACATTATAGTATGCCTGTTCCATTCTTATATACTTCACAGGCATTTATTTCTGACTGTGTTCAGAAACAGAATGCCAAGCTAAAGTTACCTTTAATCTTACCCCTTAACACTGTTCATGCTTACTGTAACATACTTCTATGAATCTTCATACAAACAAAACCTTCTGATGGTCTTAAGAATCTGAGTATGTGTTGTTTCTGTACTGTTTTTCATTAAGTTCATGGCTTTCATCCAACTTTGTTTTCATTCTGTTGTTTGTATGTGTGCATGTGTATGTGCACTTATTTGCATCAATATCTACTCCAAAAACTCAAGCCAAAACCCACTTTATTTTTTTAGCTTAAAGTATTGAAAATTTTATGACATCTTTGCAAAATATGCAATTTTTATGTATTTTGAATATATTAACTCAAAGAATATATGTATTGCTCTAAAAATTTAGCAAAATTCACAGACTGATAACAATTTCTAATTTCTTTCACCACTATGGCTCTGTTCACTTAGTATGCTTTAGAAGTTGTACTACTATGCAATATTTTCATCTAACAAACATCTGTACCAGCTGTATAAAATTAATAAAACTGTGAAATAAGTATAAATATTAGCATGAATATGTTAATTATTAATATAAATAATCATTAACATTTTAGAAGTTTGGCAGTATCATTAATATGTATTTAATAACTGTTGGAAAAATATAGTAATGCGATCTTCTAATGTTATAAATAATACAGAGTAGGGTGATTTACAGAATCATGATATGATGTAAAGTTTAGTTATCCCTAATTTTTGCTATATATTTTTTGTGAATTGAGGATTTCACCCAAAATATTTACTCCAGTGCTGAATAACTCTGTCATAATATAGATGAGACAGCTTTGATGAGGACTTGGATAAGAAATCATTCCATGTAAAAAACCTATTGATTAACAGACAAATTTTGTACTTCACCAACAAGGCAAGTGACATTTTAAATCTTTTACCCTTTTTACTGTTTTCAAACACTTGCTCTGATGTTAGATTTTGAAGAGTTGTCACCAGTATTGTAAAAGATTAACACAGCTGGGATGTTTGACATATAAAAATATCAGCACCAATTAGTGATAAACACCATGTTCTTTCCTCTCCTGATGGATTATATGTTCTTTCATTAAATGTAAAGGAAAGATGACAGGAACAAGCAATAATCTAGATTTTTCTCTTAAAATGTTACTGGCAACTGAGATGGCTTTTTATATTTTTCTAAAAGAAAAGGTGTCATTGGTAATTGATTCTGTTGGGAAAAGTATGATGAAAAGTGTCTTCACTCCCATAGCTAAGGGAACTGTCAAACTGTGACTCCATCAATTCTCCTCTAGACTTGCTAAACAGAAGTGTTAACAAGAAAATGGTAAATAATTTAAACCTTTTAAACTGATGTTTAGGGAAAGAAAGGTTGTAAATAGCAGCATGGACCATACCAATAAACCAGAAATTGAGATTTTGTAATTAGAAGAATTTGAAGAACTCATAATGCACAAGTAACTTAGTGTCATGAACCTAATGTGGAATTACAGCTCTGTCTTGGGTTTAACAACTGTAATTGTGAATCTATACAGTTTGTAACTTAATTATTATCTGATTTTTTACTATTTCTGTCCCAGATTATCCTTGTTTGTCTGGGGAAGAAGTTAGAAGTGTAATCTTGGGGAAATGGATCTGGTTTAACTATGATTTTTTCTAGATGAAACATCTCTGCCAACTTCATTAAGATAAATCTTGCATGTTCTGAACTGCAAAATTGAACAAACTAAAAAAATCTAATTCTTTATGCAGCTTTGGCAGTTATTCCACACTCTGGTACAAAGTAGGTCATCTACAATTTTTTTAGTGTAATGGATATTCTGTTGTACAATAACATCCTTTACCTCCCCATTTACTCTAATTGAGGGTAGTTTAATTTAAATTAAATTTTGTTTTATGACTGGAGCACCATGATAGCAGAAAAGTCAAGGTGAACATGGTCGTTTTTTGTTTACTTGATTAAAGTGCATTCTTATGCACTTCCAAGTAAAGAACAGAAATGCTACATACAGCACTTACCAAAGGCAATATTAATAAAGCAGAGGTTATTTGAATGAATCCTGATTAAAGAAAGGAGACCTACAGGAATATTTTATCACAGTGAAGTATTTCTCCCACAAAGTGTCACTGCTGCTCAAATGGTTGAGATGATATTAAAGATTAAATAATTATAATGGTTGGACCATATATTAACAGACAGAAGTAAAGAATTGAGACTGTTGCTTTTGCAAATCCATCTGTTTTTAAGTATACCATCAACATCTGTATCACTAAATACCTCTATTAGTCAGATAAATGTTATTCTAATTGACAATCTTCTACCTCTACAGTCACCTCTCTCTTTTTGCCCCTTCTTGTTGCCATCAGATAGTATGTCATACCTACACTTTTTCCCTCATTGTTTTATAAGACAAATTAAGAATAAACTGGCCACTGCAGACTCCCTGTGACGAAGCTGCAAGTTCCCTCTGAATCAGTACAAGGAGATGACAAATTAGAGTACCAAATTAAGCTCTAGAAGTGGAGTTTTGTGGCTCTATGCAAAGGAAAGCAGTAGGACGGCTGAGAACTGTATCTGGCATCAAAGGTCTTCTATTGATTTCTTCAAGTAGCTTTATGTCTTTATCTCTTCTGGCTGATTTTTTTTTTTTTTTTTTAAATTTTCCACTAAGTTTCTCCAGGTCTCAATCCTCCGCTATAATTTCATATATATGCCTTGCAGTTCTGCATTTTTCTGACCTCTTTATTGATATCTTTTTCTTCTTTCTCAGCACTTATTCCTGCTTGATGCTTCTCGAATGTTGTTACAAGCTCGCTTTGCTTTTTCCTTGCACCATTTTTCCAGCTTCCATTTTGACATGTGATATCCCTTTTTACTTTTCTGAAGTTTCTCCTTACAAGATCTCTGTTTCAGCTCTCTCTCTTCCTTTGCAAGCTTCCATTATACCAGGTACAATGAAGTAGTGACCTTCAGTGTTTCCCACAAATTCTAATGAAGAATAAATACTATGTAAAATAAGCATTTATTCATGGCTTATTTTTCTGTCCTTATTACCAGCAGCCTCCAGCTTGTGATAGGCTTTTTTCTCTTCTTTCCACTTTTAAAATTAAATTCTAAAATGTTACCTTTTAAAAATTAATTTCCATAGGTATCTTCACCAGCAGAAAGTCCCTTAGCATCATGAAGAAGTGATTTGTCAGATACCCTTTAGCAAAATAATTTTACTGCATATGCTTACTGCATATGCTTACTGCAAGTCTCCTCATGGTACAATGGAGGGACTGACGAGACTGTGAGAGTCTCAGTACTAGAAGCTATAGTTCATGTTACCAGGAAAATTATTTCTTTTGCAAGGAAATTTGAAATGTTTCGTGGACTAAGGAGCTAATTCACAAGTGATTTTTTTCCTATTCAGTTTGTAAGTGCAGTTATCTCACTACTGACCTTCACACGCTGGAAAGATAAAATTGCACATGGAGACCAGACCTGTTTCAGCTTTTCTATTGGCTTTAGGAGGACAAAATGCAATCTTCAGCTAGGATTTATATAAGGATGACACTTGTAAGGTAACTTGTTGCCCTGGAACATGGTAGCAAGTACACAACACAATAAACTGTGCTAATTAGAAAGAAAAGTATCCTAGACTTCTTAATTGCCCTTAGATGTGCCTAGCTGCAGTCCTTTAAGTTCCTCACATACAGAAAAATCTGCTGTGTTGAAACATCAGAGTTATACTTACAAAGGTGATTTGTCAATGCTCCTTCTCTTGCCATTAAACTCAAGTAGTGTTCCAAAATAAACATTTATTTATCAGATCACTGGAAGGTGATTACGATGTGTAGTTTTAAAAAATTATTTAATTTTAATATCATAATTTAATTTTTATGAAATCATGCTTGCAGATTGTCTGATAAACTGTCCTGGTCAGAATAATGTAAGAATCAGCTTCAGCATGGCCGAGTCTAGATATTTTTCAATGAGCTTTAAATTCTAACACAGAATTACCTATGGATAACTTTTTTTTTTTTTTTTTAATGAAAGCAGTAATTCATAGGTGTTCAGCAGTCTGCATTGTTAGTGTAGGACTACCAGAACTAGTTATTTCTACAAAAAGGAAGATGAAGGATTAGCTTATCATCTCCTTGCCGGAAAGGTCTATGCAAAGTATGTCTTTCAGGACTTCTTTACATTTATATCTTTGGTATGAGATTCCAGGATGCCAATAGATGCCCAGTCTGCTCTTTTCAATTTGCTAATTATGATATATACTAACAGCAGTCTGGACACTTATAAGTTTTATCCAGTGGAAGGATTAATGTCAGGATGTAACACATAAGCAGTATTTCAAAGTGAATATATATATATATATATATATATATATATATATATATATATATATATTAAAACCCTGGTACTTACAAAAACTGATTTAAAATATCAGACAAGTGTCCTACTGTCCTATCTTACCTGTGCTCGTTAAAGCACATCTCCTATCATAACATGTGTGTTCTCTGCTGGGAAACAAGTTATAGACATTGTTTTCCAGCTCAGGCTCTTGGTTAGTTGTCAGTCTCATGCTTCTAATTTTTCTTACCTTTGTTCTTCTTGAATAATCTTTCTCTCCATCTGTAACCATGATTTACAATGATGATATAGAGATTAAAAATATCTAATAGTCCAATGTCAATGAAGTTAAAATTGTATTTGTCCTGTGCCTAGACAACTACACTTCTTTTAAAAAATAATAATATTATTTTAAGCAACAGTTGCTACTGTTTGGGATTGTTCTTGAAAAAACATGGTGAAAATGAGCCATTAGAAGTATTTAAAGGAATATATGACCATGACTTTATGGATCCAATTGAAAACAGGGTATCAGGGAGCTAATGAGATCATTTATACTTAGACTCTATAAGATGCAGCATAAGGAAAGTGCAGACCTGATGCACAGCCTATTATAACTTGGAAATCATAGGCATTATACAGAAGCTTTCACATTTCTATTGTAAGCAGCTGGTAAATAAGCCAAATATTAGTCTTATCTTAAAATATGGATATATGAGTCTTTGTAAATTCTCTACAATTAATATTCATTCTTTTATTGACCTTTTGTTATTGAATGCATTTTAAGATTTTATTTGTCTTCCTGTCTTTCTACTCTGCCCTGTTTGTCAGGCTCTACTTTCATTTCACCCCTCTCTTTTTTGTTCCTCTGGCCTCTTTTTGTCTGTCTTCTCTCTTGCTTTTATTTTTCCCTCCCTGGAGATACTCACAGATCACTTCAGAAATGTAGGTTGTATTTCTAATGTTATTCTTGAAAAAGATATTACAACCTTAGTGCTCAAGGTTATATATGGAAATCCTTACACGTCCTCTTACGTGTCTCCATAGCAATGTTTTTTCGTGATCCTCAGATTCTTGAATATGTATTTGTGGGTAGGTAAAAATGCAAACTTTTGGAAATTATCTCTTTCCAGTGTCTGACAATTAGACACAGTTACTTGTCTGATTATAGAGTTAGTGTTTTTCTAGCCATCAAGTGGGAATAGATTTCAGAAATGTCACTTAAAAATAATTGAATACACTGAGTTTGGGATTTAAGATGCATTTATTCCCTCAGCTCTTCCTAGTTAGGGCTGTGCTGTATGCTATGAATCCCATAATGAGATCCTTCGATCCTCACAGTTACTACAGGGACTGTAGGTGCCTGTCTTAGTTTCATAGATTCTCTCGCAAAACCTAAAGGAATGAAATTTAGGGCAGTCAGGTTCTTTCTGTGTCAGACATCTTTCTGAATAGCAATAGATGGTCTTCAGAGACTGAGTTGTACAGGTGGTTTTGTCAGGTCAGGGTCAAATCTTACTGTTGAATGATACAAGAGATTTTACATTACTGTATTTCTGTAATAAATGTTCCATACATCAGAGCATCAGTCCCTTATACATTAACACAACCCTTTTCAAAACCAAAGATCTCATATTAGGCTGTTATTCTTTTCTAATTGTCATAATTATGCATTACTCATATGATTGTTGCATGGCTTATTAAATTTTACAAAACATATTGTACATCATCCTCTGAAGTACACAATGCAAAGCATTCTTTTCCATTCTCTATTTTAATTGCTGCACTCCCATGAGAAAAGAAACTTTGTTTCTAACAGTTCACTAGTTAGACAGAAGATGTTACTTTGTTGTAGAAAGTGATCAGGTTAGTCTGGCATGATTTGCCTTTAGTAAATCTGTATTGGCTTTTTCCAATCAGCTTTATTTGTTTTGTATGGTGCCTCAAGAGTTTAAAATAGGAAATCTTTAAATCTCAGGCATGTCAGTGGCTAGGCAGGGAGAGGGTTTTTTTAATGCTGTTCAGTTTAAACACTTATAATTTTGCCTAAAATCTATCATAATCACCTCCATGTTATTTTAAATTGTGTATTTTGTATGTAATCCTCTTGCCAATATAGTCTGTTCAGCTGGGCCTAGTCAGTGAGGTAGCGCCCTTTGTAATCAACTGTAGTCCCTGTAAATCTATAAGCTGCATTCCGCATTTCCCATTTACCTTCACGCTAGTAAATTTGGATGTACAGGCAGAGCTGTAGTTTGGTTTAGTACACTATCTGGCCTGGACTACAGAATACTTTACCCACCCCTATCAACCTCAGCTGTATGCATCACAAAACAAACTGTCTGTAGAAATTACAAGTAAACAAGCTTTTCAAAAAACTATTCCTAATTACCATAGGTATTTTTATTACTTGCTTCTATTATTGGAGAACCTTGTAACCCTATATGTGCAAACTCCCATGTGACAGAGCAATGCTTTGTTTAATTTGTTCTCTCAAAGATGCAGTGATAGGAAGATAATCTGGTCACACAAAAAGACTCTGAAGGAGCTGTGAAGGCCTTCATGAGAGTGTAGAATCAGTCCTAAGCAAGATAGACTAAGAGGAAAAATTAGAGAAATCCACAAGAATATATTCATATGGCTTTTTCACATTGACTTTATTATAATAAATAATATCAACTATGAAGTTAATATTATAGAAAGCTACACACAATGTATTTGAAAATGCTTTTTAATCAAGCGCAATTTTATCTAATGAATCTGAATAAAATTATTTAACTGCCGGAGGAAAAAGTCATTAATCTTTTATCAGTGATGTTTTTAACTAATCCAAATTACGTTGATTTTGATGCAACAGCTTTTTTCATTCTAGCCTGAGTGAATTACTATAATGGAATGTTGCTTTATAAATTTGTCACCTAAGCTCACTCATTTTCTTGTTCAGTTCCGATACCAGATGATGATTTCCACATGTCAATCAAGTATTCCTCTGAAATATTAGGAAAGGTCTAGGTAGTTGTTATAAACAAGATTGCTCTGTGAAGCAGTAGAGAATTCCACCTTGTATTCACAAGCTTCTGAAACTGAAAATATTGAGATAGTTTGACTTATTACCTGCAGAGTATCATTTTCTGGTGCTTTGACTTCTTTCTTGATATTGCTTCCATATAAAAAAAAAAAAAATATTTGATCAAAATAGCAAGAAACAATATGAGTATCGTTTCATGCACATATGTATTAGTTTCCAAGAGAAAAGTAAGCAGAAGATGAGTTATGGCTATATATGCAGTAGCTGGATTTCTAAAGCAGTCTTAATCTATAGTTTAAACAAGATTGTTTGAAGAAGTCAAGATGGTCACATCATCATTTGTCCTCAAGCAAAGATATATCTAGGTGATTACAGAGTATAATAAAACAACACAGGTATTCAGAGATGTTTTCAGACCAAATAATTTACCTCATATACCCTGTCTGTTTTGGAATGCCTTGTAAAGTTAATGTTCTGTATGGCTGATATTAACATTGGATAGAAAATCTATACACTGGTAGAAGCAAAAGATTACATGGAGTGGCTAGATTGATAAGGTTCAGTATAAGATGTGCTTAAACTTGACCAAACAAACAAATAAACAAAAACCCAGAAGTCAATACAAGTTACCTTCTTGTAGTTTTAGTTATTTTACCACAATAAGACTACATAAAACATGTACTTTTTTGTTAATGAAAAGTTTTAGATATCTGTTATAGCGTCTTTCTATTACAATATAACTGTCTCTTTTTTCATTGATTTGAAATTATTATTGAAATTAACAAATATCTTCTCTTCTAATGTCTCTTTTCCAAAGAAAACTTGAGTTGTCGTTACAAAGTTGCTAGGTATTTTAAATTTCTATTTGTCTGTCAATCCCAACAGTGTTGACAAATATGATACTTACTGCCGAATCCCTATGGTGGAAAATAAATCAGGTGTTAACATTTCTGTAAAACAGTTACTTCACAGAAGTTTCAACTTTAGGGTAGGCAATTAATGTAATATAAAGGAACTTCAGTTATAATCCCATCACAGAACTGCTTGAAAACATAGTGAGAAGCTGTCTTAATTGAATGCTCTAAGTTCTGACTTTAGGCATCCTGTAAGATTGACTGTTACTGGTGGTCACCTGGCTGGAAAATCCCATTTTATGTAGGGATTGTTTTGAAAGCAGGCAAGCATGGAGGTGAAAAAGTAATAACTGCTGATTTCGTTTTTCCTGGCATCTTCCAGGGGAGGATCCAAGGCTCCCTGAGCACATTTGGTGAGTTATGGCACATTAATAGCTTCAAGTTGTGAAGTACAGAAGGAAGTTATCAACGATCAGGCTGCAGTCTTACTCTGGATTTATCAGGGCTTATTATTTTAGTGAGTCTAATCAAAATGTTTTAGAGGAACATGTAAATTCCAATCAGCTTTTTAGTGAAGAGACCAGCCTGTGCAGCACTTGGACTTAAGGTGAGAAAGGAATGTAGTTCAATTTAGTCTGTTGAAATTCAATGTATAAGATTTCAGAATAGCAAGTGAAAAATGAACTGCTTTCTTTTCAAATGTAGAAACTTCTGAACAGTTTGAAAATGTTGTGTTATGTTTTCTGTGACTCACTCAAATGGGCTTGGACTGAAGGTGTTTAAGCAGGATGCTTCAGTGGAAAATAAATAATAATTTTTGTTTAGTGTGTAGAACACAGGACTGAGGACTATAAAAGAGACCAGCTTTGCTTTTTCTTCTACCAGTGGTTTCTTATATGATCTGTTATGTTTTATTAGCATACCTTCTTATAACAAGCTATAAAATTAAGATATAGAACTCACTTTTATTATCTGCTGTTTTATTTTTCAGTATCATATATATTATGTTGAAGTTAAGTGTTGATATTATTTTTACATATTTTAAGTTTCTAGCCACTTAAGAAATTCAAAAGGCTACAATCTTGGAAAAGTCTGTAAAAGGGGGTGATACCTAGGTATGGGGTTGAACTAATAAAGAAAATGTCATTCAGCTGAGAAAAAAAAAAATCTATAATAAAATATATATTTTTTTTTCTTCACTTCTATGAGTAATTTCATGCTCTGAGGGTATACTAGGTGCAGGTGCCCAGGCTCTGGCAGTGAGGACTGCAGGGGGTCTCTGTGAGGAGAGGTCAGGGCTGCCCTGTGCCAGAGACAGCCAGATCCAGCAGCTCCCCATTGCAGGGTGCAGCTGAGTCCCCAGCCAAGTTGGTGAAACAGGGAAACATATTTAAGAAAGTGCAAAATGCTACTCAGCAGAGAGGGGTGAAGAAAAATAGAGTGAGAATCAAATCTACAAACACCTAAGTGAGATAAGAAGGAGGAGGAGCAGGTGCTCAAGGGCCAGAGCAGAGATTCTGCTGCTGTCCCTGGAGGAGATCATGGTGAAGCAAAGTGTAAGCAGAAGAAAGAGGAGGAGACATGAACTGTTACAGACTGACTGCAGACCCTGTTTGAAGGGGTGGTACAGGATTCTCGAGAAAATGAGTGAACTTAAGTCTAGGAAAAGGGAGAGGAAAGATGATGTTTTAATGGGACTCTTTTGTTTGTTTCCCAGTACTAAAACTAGTAATTACATTTTTATTTTAATTAACAGTAACTTTTCCCCAAGTCATGTTGACCACAAAAGCAATTGCAAAGTGATTTCACTGTCTGTGTCTCTGTGATGGACATGGTATGTTATGCCTTAAACAGCTGTTTTTCTCAACTACTGTCAGGGAGGAAGAGATGAGTGCTGTGGAGACAAGACTTATCTCTTCCTTGAGGCCTCCCTATTCTTTGCCAAACAAAGACCTCATTAATGGTATCTCTCGAGCCCTTGTTAATTGGGCTTGAACAAGGACAGGGTCTTTCAGTGATCACTGAACAGCTAGGGGAAAAAATAAATCTCCAGCCACTCCTAGAGGAACAGCCAACTCGCTTCTGGGCACTTGTGGGACCACTGACTCATCTCTGTGACCACTGATGCATTTCTGGAACAATCACATGAGGAGCGAGCTGAGGGAGGAGATGAACCACCCTTTCCTATATCACATACAAATAAACTGAAGTATAAAAAACTTCTCACTTGGGACACTAGCAATGCACCCACCACCTTTGGAACTACAGAAGTCTTTGCGTGCACCATCAAGAGAGCTATAGAGATCATAGTTGGATCAACAGACCCTTGAGAGGTGAAATCTTACCTTTCTTCTGATATCTTAATCTATGTCTCTTTTCTCTCTCTTTCTCCCTCTCTAACTTTATTCTGGGCACATAAGGGTAATATCATTGTGACTTCTGTGGTTGAAGTCTTGTTAAGTTTTATGGTACAGTTACAAACTTTTGCCAAGCCACTATTCACTGTAATTTCACTGAGGTTTTACTAAATTTGTGACTGAATTGAACCTCTTGAGTAATTGCCATTACTCCTGGTTACTGCACAGAGTATTTAAGAGTTAACTCTGCCCTCACCCCACTGAGTGGGACAGGACAATCTCAACCCACAAGCTCTCTTGTTCCTGTTCTATTTTCTCCCCATCCCATCCATCCCTTCCCATCCCATCCCATCCCATCCCATCCCATCCCATCCCATCCCATCCCATCCCATCCCACTAAAGGAGTGGAGAGAACGAGTGGCTGGGTGGGAATGTGACTTTTAGTCAAGGCTAATCCACCACAGAAGGCCAAAGGGTGTATTCCTAAAATTGCAACATAACAAATAGCATTATTAGTTTGACAGTAGGTCTAAAATATTCAAACAATGACTCATAGTAAGACAACAGGTTAGTATGTCATTTGTATGTCTGTGTGTGTGTGTACAAGAAAAGCCAAAAGGCTGTACTAATTTCTAATGCTTCCTCAGGGACTCCTGTTAGTGTTTAATTATTGACCAGACCATGAAATGGTGAAAATTTAGCTTCATCCAGACCAAGTCATCCGTGCTTAGGAACATAATTTTTATTGTTAATGTAAATATGTTAGCACAGTTTCTGGATATTTGTTACAATTCTGTCCCACTACTTACATATCATTTATGTTTCTATCAGTATTCTTGTAATGCTAATAAAATATATTTTAAAAATATAGTAATCAATCATTTTAATATGCAAAGGGTGAACGCTAAAAAGGGAAATAAACCATGCAGTTGCTTATCATCACTCCCTGGAGTTTTAGAGCCACTACAAAAAGACAGTGTTTGTCTATGTCAAGACTGACCTAAGCTTAATAACAGTATCACTGCATGGCACAATGGCTTTAACCCAAGTCTTTGCTGCTAATAGGATTCAGTTATTACCAATGTAAAGCAAATATCTCACTCAGTCATTATAGCTTAGGATCTTACAGACCCTGTTTCTCAACAAAATAAGGCTTTCATGCATGTGCAAGCCCTTTTATTCTCCTGATAAATGTTAGATTTGGCTGCAGGATTAGATGCACTAAGATACCAAAACTGGCCTTTGGCCAGTATTTTCTAAATGGTCAAGTCTTTCCTAGGTCTTATGGCAAATCCATCATTCCATGTATGTATATCTAAGATATCCAAGGGAAAAAGGGGTTATTTCTCAATGTATCATAATAAAGTCCAACAGAAAAAGCATATGTTTCTTAACCATGTTGAGTTTCTGACTTGTTAAAAATGTAGCTTACAAGTTTTAAAACAAACAAACAAACAACAAAACTTGTAAGCGTTGTGAATCCTTCCATAATCATATGAAACATTTAATAGCTAGATCCCATTCAGCACTTACCAGTTATACATGTATGCTGCAATCAGTGTAAAGATAAGCTGCAGATTTTTGGTAGTATTACATCTCTGAAAACAAGGCACAATTTGGGCCCTTAAAGTACATTTAAGATAAAGCTGAGTACTGACATAATTTAATAGATGACAGTAAGAAAATAAGTTGTTTGAGAGCTTCACACAAAAATTCCACTTCTTGGTAAATTAAAAGTCCTTTGCATGCAAACTGTCTTTTTTTTTTTCTTTTTTTTAGTCAAGGGTGTTAATAGTTTATTTATTGAATTATTTCTCTTTCCAGTTTAAATGAACATTTGCTGCTTCTAGTCTGCTAAATAAAACTACAAATAAAATCTCAAAAACAAATGTCAATGAAAAACTTGAAACTATTTGAAATCTTTAGACTCTCAGCCATGAGGTTCCAAATATCTTAGACTCCAATGGGAAAAAAACTACCATTGAAAACACATGGTTTGCAACATAAAAAATTGTATAAAAGTAATAATCTCAGTTGTCTGGTAGTGTTATGGTTTTGGCAATACTCTTCCACAAACAAACAAACATAACTGATTTTTCAGTTCAAAGTATCTAAATTCCATCTCTCCGAGCTGAAATTGTCACTAAAATACCAGATCTGCACTTTCTAAATAAGCCAGCTATTGATTGACCTTAAAGTTCAAATGGAAATTTGGAAGTGCTTGGTAAAACACATTATTTGTAGCATAAAATCCTCCTTGCAGTGACCCATTGCAATGTTCCTTTAGTCCTATGCAGTATACGTAAAAGCTAAAATCTAGATGTGCTCAAACTTATTTTAAGAAAATTCTTGTTGATTGTAGAGCAGATTTTTTTTTCTGAACATGATGTGTTATGTGAAATGAAACCTATTTTTTTCTGCCACCTATAGAACTGCATACTGCACAGTGTGCATAATCTGGATAGAATGTGGAAAGAATGACATTGAAAATGAAGTTACAGATTTATTAGAAATTAATGAATTTCAGTCAAGAAATAGAGCTCTGTTTCTACATCAGAGGTAAAAAAAATACTCTTAGAATACACCAAAAAAAAAAAAAAAAAAAAAAAAATAGAAGTAAACCAATGTTGCAGTTCAACTGGTTACCAGCAAACTTTATTAAGCAGAGGAATGGTGGATGTATTTCAAATGACACTAAGTAGATTGTGCTCTGACCTGAAATATACAGTACTTGAAATTTCATGGCTCTAGCCCAAACTATTAGTAATGGCAGCTTGTATCCAACAAACTCAGCATGTAGCAAATGATAGATAAGCTAAAATCTGGGCACCTGTCCATAACTGAATTGTAAATACAAACCTCCGTCTGCCTTCAGGAAAGTAGCGTCTGTCCTACATTATTTAGCATACAATTAAGAGGTGACTTTTAATTTATACCTCCCATGGCCTACTGCATTCCATCTCTTTGTTGATAAATTGACACTGTAATTGCAGAATGTATATAGTAGTCTGAGTAAATATTAAATATGTTTACTGTGAATATAGCTTATTTTGGAATGTTTGAAAATACAGTCAATGCTGATTTGTAAATGTTCTTATACTTCAGAAATATACTTTGAAGTTTTTCTTTTAGTGAGAGTTCTCATAATATTTACTTTAATAATTGAACTAATGACAGGTAAATTGAAGGTCATGTCCTAAACTTTTCTTGAGTTGAGTTGAGTTCATTTTGAAGCTTACTTTCTGAGGGTTCATGGTTTTTTTTTTCCTCCTGAGAGAAAATAATCTGTCTCTGAATCTGCAAATAGCAATCTTGGTCTTCAATTTTCATGTATTTTTTCTTACTATATCCATTTTTAGTTTTATATTATTTTCCTTAATTTCAACACAGATCAACATATTCCACATTTATACCATTCTCCAAATTCACGATATTGTGCAGAAGATATTGCTAAAGTAATACTAGCATTTTCTTAATTGATTAGAATTTGTCCTGATCAAGATTTTCATCTGCATACAGCGTATGCCAGAAGCCTGATAACTTGGAAATTCAGACAATTGTTTCATCTTTATCTATTTGCAGAACTTAAATTTAATTCAATTACATTGAAGCTGAAACATCCTCTTCCTTTCCTGAAAAAAAGTAGATGCAGATTACATTCAGACAAGATTCACCAAATCTGTACTTGCTTGAGTAGGACTTTTTTATTTCAGTAGCAGTTCTGGCATGAAAATTAATTCCAGTGTAACAAACATTTTCGACAACACTTGTTCAATGTAAAACCACATTCTTCACTTCTAATAAAATTCTGCAGTATTTTATCCCAGCAATAGGTGTAATGTTTAAATGGTATGATATGTACGAATGACGTATTGTTCAAAGTGCAATAACCATAATGTAACTCTTGAGAATAAGAAAGGAATGTCAGGAATCAGTAGCAAGAGAACTAAGCCGAAGTTTATACTGAAACCATTCTATGAATATTCCAAGTTGAAGTTTCTATTGACATGCAGGAAGAATGTATTAATTTTTAAGATCTCTAGAATACCATTGACAAGGAAAAAAAATCCCTTGTATTCAGTGAAGTGAGAAATCTTGATATTATGAATTCCTGCAGAGCTATGGAACAACCAAGGACCCTTACATCAGTCAAGAAGGCATTTTCAGCTAGAGAGAGCTCCATTTTAAAGCAATGAAGATGAGACGAGCTTCATCTGTTGAAGAAGAGGAACTAATTATTCCACATGACTGGAAAAGAAATTGCACATTAAAGACAAAGATAATTCTACAGCTACAGTACACAGGCTTGGTATAACAACAAGGCAGATAAAGATATTTGACTCATGTGAAGGAAAAAAAAAAAAGCAAACAGTGAAGGGAATAGTGTGGAGTCTGAGTATCTTTTGTAGAAATAAGAAAACATCCTACGTTAGAGAAGGTGATACAATTGTAAACTGGAGTCATTTAGCCATACTCCTTTTCCAGGTGTTTTACAAATTCAGGTACCAGACTGCGCAGAAATATTTATTTGCATAGGCTGAATTTTATGAAAAAGGTATTTGCATTTATTTTAAAGCAGCCAGCACCTTTACTGTGATTGTCATCTACCTGCATTCTAGGTTGCATATAATTTCAGACAGATGGTTAAACAAAAGATTGACTTGCCAGACAAAGTCAGACAAAGCAAGAATTTTGAAGAAAGAGATTACAGTATTATTGAGCATAAGTGAGCACTACAAGAAAAATAAAATTACTTACCAGCTGTGGAGGGTTATCCATTATCTGTTTTCCCCGTGTTCATTGGAGAAAACTGCTCTCCTTCAGAGCTTTGTGTGAAATGTTATATCCATATCTACATAAAACTGTCCTGTGTTTAACAGAATGTCAGATGTGATGATTGCAATAGTTTGTTTGGCCTTATTAATAATGAACTCATATTGAAAACAGTTTTGGATGCTAAATGATTGTTACAAGAATGACTTCAAATATGCATTTAATCTGAAATAAAGCTAATACAAAATTCTTTAACTTTAAACTAATATAGCTATGTACATAGCTATCACTGGAATGTCTTTGTCCTTAGTGTGACAAAGGTCTCCTCCCATTTCTTCCTTAATGACTTTACCTTATCAAAGGACAATGGGTTCACTATTATGCAGTGATATACATAATGCATTTTAATACATTATTATTAATATAATCTTAATAGAATAATATAATACAGCATTATATGAGCTCTGACATATCTAGGTTCTTAGAAATGGGGAAAAAAAAGATTTAAGGGAAATTTCTTAGATGATATCATATGGGAAATTCTCTTGCTCTCTCATAGCCAGTGTACTCCACATCCAAAATGCTGATTTGCCTTTTTCCCTGGGCAGACTTCTGAAACATGCACAGAGTATGCCTTAGGGGGTCCTAGGTGGCCTAGCCCAGAGCCAGAACTCCTCTTGCAACTAATCAGATTAGACATGGAGCTTCATCACACAAGAGCAATTCAGAGCCTGGCATTGCTCTGTTTGCTGGTACAGATGCAGTCAGAACACACTGTTCTACCTGTGGTTCTTCCAGAAACATCAATATTACGGTAAGTAATGTTAGTCTTTGGTCTATGGCCCAATGATCAAAATGTCATTTAATGTCATTCTGTATTTTAATTGCATAATTGTGTGTTCAGCTTTGCTAGGAACTCAATTCACCCACACAGGCCTTCTGGCATTTTTTTTCTGACTTTGTATTTGATGGAATTAAATTCTCTTGAGCTTGGAGGAGGTCATCCTTGAATATTAACCAGTTTTCTGCACCGCACCCTCCCCCCCACACCTCACTCCCCTCTAGTGTATTATCCCTTGAGACCCTTCCAAGCAGATATGCGAAGGGGCCGAAGTCTGTCATTCTTAAGTCCAGGGTTGTGAGCATACTTTTTACCCTTCCCCCTGCCCTCAGGATCCTGACCTCCAACATCTCCTGGTCACTGAAGTCAAGGCTCACTTTGATCTTCATGTCCCCACTAATCCATCTTTCTTGGTGAGTATGAGGTCCATCACAGCATCTCTCGTCTACTGCTTGGAGGAGGAAGTTATCATCAATGGACCCCAGGAACCTCCTTGAGGAATCTCCTCACTGTATTTGATTTTATCATGCTAGTCTGTTAAGTTCTTTGGGTAAGAATTTGGCATCTTCCCCTTACATAGAAAATGTTAAACTGCTGCTACCAACATACATAGTTAAAAGGTACGTAATTTTCAGAATCACTGTATTTCAAGCAACACAGTACTTAACAAATGAACCTTTTAAAGAATTAATTCCAGTGAACACCTGTCTCCATTAAGTTAATAACAAAATTCTTGACTTCAGACTTATCAGAATGCCATTTCTAGAGAACAGACAGAAATGTAAGGTTAACCATTTAAAGTCCTCTGGAGTAATCTGAGAAGATATGACAATAGGAAGAGAGAAATAGTAATTCAAAATGGTTTCCAGAATATTATTGGATGGTTTATTTTGTTTATTTGGAAAATCCGTATGGTCTTGGATGAAACAGAGAAATTGGAAGAAAGAAGAAAGGAAGGGAAATAGAAAAGTGGGAGAGATCATAAAGAGCAGTGCTATTTATGCATATTGCATAAATACATTTTTTTGACTAGATATGAAAAAAAGCAGTGCAAGAAAATAGGTGCACTCAAAATGTTAGGGAAAAAATTTATTTGAGACAAGTCTGCAAAAAAATAAAATAAGGTTGAGAAAGAAAATTAGGTTTCTTAGTGCTAACAATTGTGAAGACTAAAATAAGAAGTGGATTAAAATGTTAGAATTACAAAATCATCTGGAAGGTAGACAAGAAGTCAGATGAACTATTGAAGAGAAGGAGTGAGATGTTAATGACAAATGAGGTTCATATTGCCAAGAGGTTGAATGAATCCTTTGCTAGTATATGCATGAAAAAATTTGAAGGTCATATTCCACAGCCTGGGATAAATTTTCCTGGTGAAGCACGTGAAATGCTAAAAGGCTTTATGATCACTATGAAGCAGGGAGTTAGGAAATTAGACCTATTAAAACTGACATAGTACCAGGCCAGGATAAATTACATTCTGGACATCTCCATGAAACTCTGTAAGAAGCAGCAGGAACATTTCTGAATTAGATATTTGGCTGACTATGAAAAAGGTAAAGACCAAGTGATTCACCATGAACAGCTAAGATAATTTATCATTTAAGTAAAGGATCTAAATGTTACATGAGCACTACCAATCAAAACTAAACATTAATTGCATCTAATGTTCTGGAAACACTGATATGAGATATACTCCATCATAAGAAATTGCAACTTACAGAAACTGCTAAGTACGATAATAAATATGTGAAATCATATGAGCATGGCTTCTCTTTGATAGCAATTTTAAATCATTTCACCTGCGCTACACTCTGCAATGTATTTTATCTGAAGTTCATGAGCAATTATCTCTGGATGTTGTTTTAACCACTGTTATTTTGAGGCATTGGTGGCTGAATGGTTAAATTGTTTGTCACAAATCCCAAAGCAAGAATTTATGCCTTGGTTTGTTCACTGGAAAAGACTACTTTAATCAGTCTAGTTATAAGTGAATCAAACTATTCTTATGATTCTGGAAGCTCATTTATGGAAAATATGATAAGCATGCAGAATCAAAAACTATCTCTGAACAACTGAGCCCTGGAGAAGAAAATACTGCTCTGGAGCACCCTAGTGAGGATAAGTAGCCTGATAATGTTTTCTTAATCTATACAGGTTAATGTGTGCATATAATTTTAAATATGTCAACCAACTAATTCAGAATGATGTTAAATATGTTTTTAATTATGATTTGCTTAACTCTGGACCTGCCAAAAGTCGCAATAAAGAAAAGCCCTTAAGATGTAGCACTAAGAATACTAACAGACACTGAAAAGACAAGCAATCCAACAAGACATTCAGTTATTTAACAGGTGAACAGCTAGCAATCTAACTGGAAAAAAAAATTCAGAAGAAAAAATCAATAAAGGATCCTTAGTAGATTTCTGAACTTTATTTCCATTTCCGAAGGTAATTTAAAGCCGAAACAATTAAGGTGAAACTTATAAAGTCTCAATTTATGAGTTAGTTCAATATATCAAGACAGATGTAATCTCAAACCAGTTCTTCCGGACATTTTAGGCCTGTAAACTTTGCTCATCCCATTCATCAATAAACATCTTCATATTCAGTTTGTGAAAGATTTTTCAGCTGTAAAAAGGGATGACAACTAATTTAAAGGTGAAGCAAAGATAGGGTTCATCTTAGAAACTGGAAGCCAACTGGAGTCTTAGCCTTGGGCTACAGTAGACAGAAGAGCAGAAATGAGAAATAGATGGTACTTAAAATCTAACCTGCCTGAGAGAAAGAGACTAACCTTTAAAAATATCTAATTCCCATTCTTTTCACACAAAACCACCTGGAGATGCACGTTACATGCCCCTGGCAACTTTTTCATTTTATATTCAATTAGTTAGAAGTGCTTGCTTTCTTTCAATTTTTCAAAACTATTACAGTTTAAAAAGTACAAAATTCTAATAGCAAACCAAAAGCACAAATGCACCATATGACCAACATGCTACAATTTGTGATTTCCTATGTTGTGTAAATATGAGTTATTGAATATTTATTTGCTAATTGTGTTGTCTGCTGATAATGTCCTTGATATGTTGTTGTAGAGTTATGTTTCTTAGTTCATTTTATTTACTAGTATAGTTATATTGATCATGTTCTCTAAGGCACAAACTCAAGATATTGTGAGGGACCATGTCAAAGGCCTGGCAGAAGTCCAGATAGAACTGAATTGATTACTTTCCAGAAGCAGTCAGAGCATGACTGACTTAGCTCAGGACTACCAAAAGAAAAAATAAAATGTCATAGAAATCATACTATAAAACAGGCAGAATGGTCAACTCCATCACAAATTACGTAGTCATTTATATAACTGCAAAGTGAAATAACATTTTTTTTTTTTTTACATATTCAAGAATGTATATTTAAGCCTATATAAATTTTATGAGTATTGATGGATAATCAGTCAATCTAGTACACATACACGAAAAAGCTTTTCATATACAATTAAAACGTTTACCAGAAAAATCAGCATCTTTTATATTATGCTGGTAAATGTGTATTTCACCACCTTTTATACATTGATCAAAAAAACAGTGAGCAATGCATACTACTAAGGAGAAAAAATAGGAAAATCACAATTTTTTTAAAGTATTTTCATACATGAATGTGTTTGCTCTCTCTTACTTAACATGTAAAAAGAAAAATAATTAAGGATAATACAGTTCATGGTTGTTTCTGGTGAGGGGCTGGGGTGGTGACCTTTCTCTTCTTCCTTGTATTTCTTTGCATTACTTAATATCTGCTAAAGTTTTGGGGATGTAGCCTATAAAAAAGTCATGTACAAACTGATGTTTGTTCAGGTATTGAAAAAGGGAACCAGAAGTGAAAACTAGGTAGAAAGAGTTAGATAGAAACAAGGCGAGTTTTTACAGGCTTGAGCCTGAGTGCCAGAGCAAAAAATTAATATCTTTCTTTAACAAAAACTGACATATTTTTTTGAAAATGAGAACTTTGTGAATTATGCGGGTGCATGAAGATGGTATTTTTTTAGGCATTTAGAAGAGAAGGACGACAAAGATTACTGAAGGACTTTCAGAAGAAGGTACAAAAAACGGAAGAGGGAGAAAAGGAAAGTAAAGTTGTTCTTCAAGGGCATTCCAACAAAATAATTCATATAGCAGAAGACAACGTGGTCACATTCAGTAAAGAAAATACCTAGTCAAAAGGGTTTCAAGAAGAAATGGTCAAAAGTGTTGCAGAAAGAATGACCTAAAAATGTACAGGGCATATATATTAATATTGAGTACAAGAGAGAAGAAAATAGAATGAGTGAGAAGCAAAAGTATTGGAGACATTCAGTTCAGGGTGAGCTAAACACAAAGAGGAGGAATTCTTAGTTCCAAAGAACATCCACGATAATGTACAATGCCTCTGGTTATTTTCTTCAGACTAATTTCTAAATGATTAGCAACAGCAGGCTATAAATGCTTAAAGTGTTTACCTCTGAGTATTAAACTTCATTTCAGGTCTCATAGTTGTGGTAAACATGTCATCTCTGACATATGGACTATCACTGCAATTAATTTCAGATTGTCACCTGTTTTTTAACAAAACTGAAATAGCTGAAAAGATTCAATGTCGGTATTTGATACTTTTTTCCTTTTATTGAACATCTGAAAAATTGTTTTTAGGATAAATTAATATCCTAATATCAATACATGTAAGAAATACTTTCTACCTTGTCACCAATAACATTGCACAAAAGTGAGACATTGTGTAATCAAAGAAAACATTAGACATCCATCATTGCAGTGTCAATGTTTTTCTGGTCTTCTTTAACATTGTTCTGCATTTACAGATTTAGTTCCTACTATCTACATCTACTGACAGAAAGTCTAGTTTACGCTTATCTTTTAGTCTTTATAATAATCTTGGAAAGAAAGAAACTGAAAAAATGAGAAAGAGGAGCAAATAAATGGTTAAAATATTTGAATATGTAATATTTGACTTTCACTTGTTCAAACCTAATATTCATGCTCATACCTTGTGCGATCGGTTATGAGGAATTCAGTTTCCAGGGTAAAAGAAATATTTTGCAGTAAGTACATTTTATTTAATGTTTATTTTTGTAAGTGCCAGTACACTGAAACCACTTGTTCTGTTTATACATCAGAAAAAGCACTTTTACAGAAAAAGTTATGTGATTCAAGTGGTCTGTGTAACCGACAGCCTTCCTGTCTGCATAAGGAACAGGTGTACCTATATCTTTGTGTCTTCAAAGCAATCCCCTTTGTCTCCATCTTTTGAACAGCATTAGAAGTTAACCTATTTATTGATTGCAATTTCTGCTAGTGATGATGTCACAGATTTTTTGAGTGTTAACACTGACTGGTCAAGTATTCAATTGAAAGGGGTCAGGAATTCTCATTAGTATGTCAACTATTTGTGTTTTTCTGTAAGACCATGGTCAACTGATTGAAAGAAGATCAATAAAGGCCTGTGGGATTGAAAGTTTGCAAGGAAGTAACCAGAGTGTATAGAATTGCTATTATCCAAAGAAAGACTATCACTGAGTAATAGCATAAGTCTCTTTCGATGCACAGCCTATCAAGAGAAAGGAATTGCTATGACATAAATAGCAAATTAACACAGCAAAAGTAACTTGCTATTGTACAGTGCAATTAACAGATACATCTATTTTAAACTCAGTCTTTTTCTGTACTTTTTGTGTTCACTCAATGCTCCAGAGAAATCTTCTAAAAATACAAGACAAAAGCGAGAGATCTTTGTTAAAAAAGTCTTCCCTCCAGTAATGCTTTTTGTCTCAAGCCTCACTGGGAAAACAAGCAAATGAACAAAAAAAAAAGACAGCCCTACTTGAATCCAGAATCCTACCTGGCTCCATCTGTCTAGAAGAGGTAGGAGAACCTTTTCTTAGTGATTTTCACTTTAAACTATGGACCTTGAGGGGTAGGATCCACGGATCCAAAACCGTAACACTTGTGTACTCACAAGCAATAAGGTAGATGGGCACACCTACCAAAGTAGTGAGGAATGTCCTTCAACCCTCCGAAAAGGTTCCACCAAAAAGGTGAGACAGTTGACAGTGTACTTGAAGTGTCTCTATACCAATACACACAGCATGGGTAACAAACAGGAGGAGCTGGAAGCCACAGTACACCTGGAAAGCTATGATCTGATCACTGTCACTGTAACTTGGGATCAATCACATGGTTGGAGTACAGGAATTGATGACTATAAACTGTTCAGGAGGGACAATCAAGGAAGGACAGATGGGGTTGCTCTCTATGTAAAAACAAACAAACAAACAAACAAACAAAACAAAACAAAACAAAAAACCAACCAACCAACTAAACTGACTTCACAGAGCTGTCTTTGTGGGTAAAAGAGCAGAGGCGAAGCCAACGAAGGAAATGTCGTGGCTAATGTTTACTACAGGACAACTGACCAAGGGGAGCCTGTTGACAACGTGTTCTTTCTCCAACTACAGAAAGCACCATGTTTGCAGGCTCTGATCCTGCTGGGGGACTTCAACCACTGTGACATCTGCTGGAAAAGCAGCACAATGAGCTGTAAGCAGTCCAGGAGACTCTTGGAGAGCATAGAGGATAATTTCTTAATCCCTTTGATAGAGGGTCTGACCAGTAGAGAAGCATTGCTAGACCTGTTGCTTACCAACTCAGAAGAACTAATTAGAGAGGTTAAGATTACTGGCAGCCTGGTCTGCAGTGAGCATACCCTGGTCACAAAAATGGTCAGAGGGCTTGAACACCCCTCCCTCCTATAAAGAAGAGCTGAGACAGTTGAAGTTTTTTAGCCTGGAGAAAAGGTGGCTCTGAGGATACTTTATTGCAGCCTTTCAGTATTCAAAGTGGGCTTGAAGAAAGATGGACAGAGACTCTACCAAGGCCTACAGTGACAGAAGAAGGGGCAATAGTATTAAACTGAGAGCAGATTTAGAACCATAGCTTTCCAGCTGCATAGTGGCTCCTAACTCCTTGTGTTGGCAGTGACTACAGAATTTTAAAAAACTGACTGCAGACAAATGTAATATTCCATACATAGCTATATTCACACTTTCCCTGATCCAGCCTACTCTATCCAAAGTTCTTATTCAGCCTGAGAGGGCACAATTTGATATCTACAAATTCCTTATGACACTCTAGCTAGAAACTATACTGTACTGAGGCATCTATTTTTTTATCCTTCCTTTTGAAAGTGTTACCTTTCTTTCTGGTGGAGGAAATAATTCAAATTAATTCAGAGTGGAAACAGAAGCAATAGGTAATATAATTTAATGCGTTAAGTTAAATCCTGTTCCTGTTTCCAAGTATATTTATATTTGCTACATAAAAAAACCACTCACAACATAAGGAAAATAAGATGCTGTACTTCTCTCTCTAACTGTTTGAGCTATACATTTACCTAGAATTGTTCTTGTTTCTTTCCTCTGACCTAATTAATTTTATATTCTCTTCATCACATGCCACTTCAGAAAAGATTAAGTGAAGATTGTTTGATTGATACCTCTGATATCACAATATTGTATAGCTTGGTGGACATTTTCTAGCAAAAAAACACTTTAAAAATAGATTATGTACACAATTATATCTGAATATTCAAAAGATTTGTGTTTTCTGGGAACACTGTGAAGAAAAAGAAGTCACCACTGGAAGTGCTCCAGGGAAACCAATAAAAGTAATTGCAAACAGTAACAAAGTAAATTTCTGTGGGTTTTGTGTGTGTGTGTGTGTGTGTGAGGGTAATCATATTGAAAAAAAAAAAGAAAAAAAAAGGAAAGGTAATGTATATAACAATGCCTCCAAACTCTCTTTATCACTCTGAAAGCATTAATTGTGCTGAAAATCCTTTCTGTATTTCATTTTTCTGTCATATCATCTAATATTTTATACAATTGTGAAGTTCTATTGTCTGTGTTTCTGTATGATGCTTATTCCAAAATTCAAAGTACAGCATTATACCATATACCTGAATTGGTGGATTCAGATTAGAACCAGATAAAACGCAGTAACTTGAACAAGCCACTAATTACACTGAATCATGCAATGTGTCTCTAGAGCCACTCTATTCTAGTTTACTTAAAGAGCAGCTGACTCTGCAAACATTCTGTTTACAAGCCATTCTGTTTCTATATTACATATTTTTCAATATTTATCTGCCATTATTCTTTACTACTAGGAACATTTGAATGAAAACAGGATCTTTGTTTTTCAGGAGTCCATCTGCTACTACTGCTCATTCTCAACCCAAAGTCATAATCCAGTGTTTACAACATCATCCTAACATTTAGAGGAACCACATTAACTGTCATTAAAAACAAAGCGAAAACATCCTCAGATTCTGCCTTCAGATGTGATTTAAAAAGAGAAACTAATGGACTCTCAATCATAAAACCTTTTTTCTTACAAATTATCTTAATAATGCACAGCAAGGAAAACAATGAGAAGAATCAGCAACTCCTTTAGAAGGCATGAAAAGTACTCTAGAGAACTGGGGATCTAGGTTGCAGAAAGTGGATTTTGCTATGGTAACACCACCTACACCTCTTGAATTCTCTAATGCCGTCAAACCTATGCTGATTTTGCTTAATTACATGAATTTCTTACTCAGACAAATTCTCATTTATCAAGTAGGACACCAGGAGAGATGTTACCTTGGCTTCGAGGAGACAGGAGCATTTGAACTCCAGGCAATGTCCATTCACTCAAAATAAATAATACTTTTACAGTTAGCTTTGGCAGAACACAGATTTATATTTGGATTCAGAATATTTCACATCATGGCTAATGAACGAGAATTGGTATTCCAACATTTGAACAAAATCGCTATTTTTATAATATTAAAAAAAAAAGAAAGAAAAAAGTTGAAATTAGTTTTCTAAACTACTTTCTAAACATAAACATTTGAACAAAATCACTATTATTTTAATCTTAAAAAAAAAAAAAAAAGGAGAGGAAGAAATCAATTGACAGTAGTTTCTGATCTCTTTCTCTACATTCCAAGTAATAAATACAAAATGCAGTCTGGGAAATAGAGCTGTTTTTCACTATTTACATTTCAGTAAAACAGCTGTGTGTACATATATTGTGGGCCAAGGGATTACAGCCGTACATAAGTCTAGAGAGCATGCAAGTTTGTGGGTAAACCCATAAATAATGGTTAGGCAGAAGGCTAAAACATCAGTGATTTCTTAGTCATGGCTGCTTTCCATGTATTTCATATTGATCAGGAACTGAACATTCAGACTCCTGAAATATTTAGAGTGAAAATATTTACATTTCATTAAGATGACTGAGTGCCTCAAACAACAGCAATTTTATTGTTTGGTGGTTTTCATTCTCCAGTTAGATTTAACTTTCAGCTGGATAAAGAGGATGAAACATGTCCAAGGACCCAAATAATTAATGCAGTTTCCTACTTGTCTATATATGAAAGTCATTATTCATCACAGCATATATAGTCCACCTAACAAATGTCCATGGAAAAGCAACCTAAGAGAACGATAATATGACAATATTATCTACAATAATATCTACAAACCATACTAGGTATTCAGGAAGCATTTATAAAACTATATTTTCAGCAGACTCTTACTATTATTTACTTCTGAAATATATTGCATTCATATGTCTTAGAACAAATTATAATTCCACTGACATTTTTCCAACCATCATGGTCCACTTTATCGAACTAAAATTTAAGTCCACATTTAGCCAGTGTACGCGTTCTTAACCATAAACTGTTCTGCTGCTGTTGATCAATCAGTATGAGAATTGTAAAGAGCAACTTAACGTTGCTTTTATTTGTTTTAATTTCACCCTTTGTCGTTTGTGTTTTCAACTGCAGTCACTTTCTCCTTCGCTCATTCTCCCTTCTCCATCTTTTGTAAATTAGTCTGCCCGGTTTATCAGTGACCTGGTGCTACTTGACGTTTTGGGGAGGCAATTCCAAGTGATTTTGCTGCTAGCATTTCAGAAGATAACACGGAAGGAACTAGGGACTAAAACATATGTAAATCCCAGGGGAACCTAGATGTTAGAGCTTATTATAGAGAGCTTATGAAGACTTTCTGTTATTGAGTGATTAGATAAAATTCCTGACAGGTACTTATTTGCAACAGAAAACAACTAATAGCCTTTTTCATGTATCAGAATTCTTTAAAGCCTTCCTTTGTTGAACTTAGTTTATACCCTCCGCAATTTATGATCTACAATGCCCTATAACTGTATTTAAAAAAAAAAAAAAAGTTCTAGGCTTGAGGACAAAAATTTCTATGCCAGTCCTTTATGTAAACATTAGAGCTATCAGTGTTCTATCAGTGTTCCAACTACTTAAACAAGTATTAGTGCATACTCTTGAAAACAAAGATAGAGCAGGTCCCTCAATTCTCAGTTTGTTATTGTGTTTCTTTGTGTTGTCTTCCAAAAACTTTTTGAGTACATTGATTTTTTTTTTTTTTCCAAGTTTTGTCTTTCTTCAGGAATATGACCTAATCAACATCCTCTTTCATTTCTGGTTCAGAACTGACAGCTCCATCAAAAAGATTTTCTAAGAGAGGTTAATGACTTTCATAAATTCACAGTGGACTCCTGAACTGCTTTAGTAGTTCTTTATCTATAGTAATGAATACTTTATTTTACATGCTAATTAAAAATGATGTTTTGGCTGTGGTGTTACCAGTTTTTGAGAGTACTGATTTTCGACCTTATATTAATGGTAACTATTTTTGTGTTATATAAGATTCTAACAAATTTTTACTTTGACTTCTAGAACAACATCCTTATGGACCTGTATTAAACACACATCTATTATAAAGAGATAACAGTTTCCTTCCCACACATAAGCTGCAAGTAGGTTCAATTATTAACTCCATTTTTGGGCTTTTGTGGCATCTTTGCAGGACTCATGTGAGGTCCTAAAGGGGTCCTAAGCAGTCTCAAATGTTTCTGTTAAGATGTCTGGATGTTTTAGGTTCTCAAGAAATATCTCTCCTTCCAATGTTTCAAACAAAGCATTTAAAAATGTCTAATAAAAATAATAATACATAAACATCTTTACTTTCAGATTTAATTTTTTATATAATATAATAATATGACTCCTATGTCATACAGTTCTGTACTTATATTTCATGTTGATGTAGCATTCTGCAAAATAAATACTATGGAATGATAAATGTATTTAATACCAAATACACTTTGTATTTAATACAAATTACGCTTAATGGATTCTACCAAATGTTTTATTTTCATTAAATTAATTTTGTAATGGGGAAAATATTCCAAGTGGGGTTTTTTTAAACATTTCTCAACAGAGGGTTTTCCTCAAAAGTCTTTGGTGTCACAATTTTCCTCATCCTATTTCTGTGCTCCTGTTTTTTTTTTCTCCTAATACAAAGTGAGAACATTTTATGTTCTACCAGTATTTGCGAAACATAAGAGACATTTAAGCCTTTATATTACTGTGCCATTCAGAGATATCTAGCCCCAAACATCAGAGTCCACATTTGTTTCCTACAACACTTAATTTCTCATAGTTTCCAACTATATTAGTCATAACACAACAAGACCTTTTGTGTGATCAAAATGAAACTGTAATTTAAAATTATGCAAGACAACTGATTTTCTGCATGTTTGTTCAAATGTGTTTACTGGATAATAATGTTTGCTGGCAATATGCAGAGGAAAGTGCTAATTTAACACATGTTATCTGCCAGTGTCCTTTAATTTGAAATGTTAGAAGTAGTATGGTACCATAAGTCACCACATGACTCATTCTTTTTTGCTATATTTTTCCTAAATGCATGTGCATATAGTTTTCTGTTAAATACATTTTGATTATCATTAGCTACACAAAGACCTGCATCCTTTGAATCCAAGAAAGTGTGGTAATGTTTCTCTAAATACTTGAATACCAATACATTCTATAACATCCAGTTTATAAATTTAATCTAAGAACTGAAGATATTGGAAAACTAGCTATTTTTTAATGTGCTTCTTCTTTGCTTATTCAGGTTCAGAATTTAAGAACTATATAAGAAACAGAACTTGGATCTGAATTATACACAGACTTCTTCAAATTTTAACTGGTTGTTTTACACATTTTGTAGAGATGTTTGTCTAAGGTTTTTTAAATAAAGTTTAAACCCAAGGCCTAATACTATCAGTCAGACTGAGTACTTACCTTATGCCATAGTTGGTCTCACTTAAATGTATTTAAATAAATTAACTGTGTAGAAAGGCAACGTAATCTAGTCCTAGATGAGCTGTCGGTTTCCATATTTATCTATTTTCTCTTCAAACATGGATCCTATTAATGGATTAGGTCTCCTTAAACAAAACCAAACAAAACAAAACACAACAACAACAACAACACAAGATTCACAACACAACAAACAAAAACCAACAACAACCAACCTCCCCTCCCCTCCCCTCCCCTCCCCTCCCCTCCCCTCCCCTCCCCTCCCCTCCCCTCCCCTCCCCTCCCCTCCCCTCCCCTCCCCTCCCCTCCCCTCCCCTCCCCTCCCCTCCCCTCCCCTCCCCTCCCCTCCCCTCCCCTCTCCTCTCCTCTCCTCTCCTCTCCTCTCCTCTCCTCTCCTCTCCTCTCCTCTCCTCTCCTCTCCTCTCCTCTCCTCTCCTCTCCTCTCCTCTCCTCTCCTCTCCTCTCCTCTCCTCTCCTTTCCTCTCCTCTTTCTGCAGTCTCCACTTCGCTATTCACAGATTAGTCTCAATTGCTTTCTATTCTCTTCTGTTTGATATTCCTGCTTCCAAAAGTGAAGCTTCACCAATTCCATTGTCCTCAGATCCATTCTCATGAAGTGAGCTCTGAGCAGACTCTGATGCTTGGAGGTACAAACAAACAAACCAACAAACCCTAAACAATTAACCTTACCACGTGTTTCCATGCTTTTGGCTGCAGCACAATTTACTGTAATGCAAATGCTTCCTGTTCCATAGCAATATGAATTTACAAGATGACTGACCTGCTTCCCCTGACATTTTCTACTTCTGTTTCTTTCCAAGAATGTATATAAAACAAATTTGAAGCAATTTAACTTTAAAAAGGCACCAAATAAAAACATAAATTTTCTTGTCAGAACTTTTTTTTTATTCCCTGACAGAGGGAGTGAAAAAAAACCTTTTCCTTGTAGCGTTGTTACTTGCAATAAATCTCTATCAAAAATAAAAGACTAAAAACCATGTAAGAAAAGAGTACAATGTATGTACCTTTATATATTCTCATACAGATTTCAGGTTTAGGTTCCTCAGAATTTGTCACTTCAATATAAAGGAGAAAGTTTGTTTGTACAGTAACTCAATTTTATGTCTAAGATTTATATAATTAAGATTTAGATTTATGTTAGATGTATTTTCTTTTTATAAGACCACTTATCTCTTCCTTTAGTGCCCAGGAAAGTTTCCACACTAATATAAAATCTGTATTAAATATATCTTTGCTACTTTTCTCCATTAGTGCTTCCTGAACAAGATGATAAATTTTAATTTAGTGAGAATTTCTGAATTCTAGTTTATCATTTTCTGTCTATATTTGTACTTGAGCAACATTTTAGGTAACACATCATTATTGACTGTCTAGTCCTTCCAAAAACATGAAGATATTTTATTATCCCAGCTGGGAAAACATTTATCATCTTGCATCTGGGCTATTATAAACATCTCTTGGCCAGCCTTCTTTCCTCATCTATTTCCCATTTTTATTCCACTTAAAACATACTAGCATGGTTGATACTTTCCGTACCTTGCAACTCCTATGTTATGCTTTTATGCAGCCAACTAAGCTTCTAGCCTTTGGATAAAATCTAAATTTATTTGCACTGAAACATTTTTAAAAATAATTTATGTTTCTAATTCTTGGGCATGGAATTCTGGGCTGGGCATTTGTCTTGCTATGCCATCTGTACTCTGTTCAGTTACTGGGTACAGGACATTTTCACATCTGGCTTCTATCTGATGACAAGCATCTGCACATAATTTCTGCTCCAGTGGATTTCAGTGTTTTTAAGGAAAGATGCATATGTGGGGTTTTTTGTTGTTGCTGTGGTATTTGTTTTGTTTTGTCTTTTTGTTTTTCTTTACTAGTTATTTTTGCTTAATATTGTATGTAACATTGTGGCTGAGGTTTAGATAAAACAACTATGATGACAGTTTTCAGAATCCATAAAAACTCCACAAATATTAGAACAGGTGTGGAATTTGAACAAAGAAATGTGAATAATTAGCAACTTGCCTGGATAACTGTATCCTATTATTTCGTATATGCACATTTTCCATTGCATATTTTCTCTCTCTACGTACACAGGAAGAATGCAGACTGCTTGAAATAAGTATTTACACAATGAACATCAGGTGAATATAACAAGTATCCTTAGCTCCTTAAGTAGAACCCTAAGTAGTTCCCTTACTTGTTTTAGTTCCCTAGTTTCCTTAGTTTCTGTAGTTTTTGTTGATTACAGGGGGCTGCCACACACAATTCTTTGTCTTTTCATGTGTACATATCTCTTCACCTGCTATTTGTAGGACCTTGAAGATGAAGGCAATCTTTTTATTCTCTGTTCATGTGATGGATACAAACCACAATCATTTTTCAGACTTGTCCATCTAATGGACTTGCCACCCCTAGTATTTGTTCAAGAGATTCCTATAGCTCTGGCTATACCTGGAATAGAGAACCTTAGCATGCTTGACATTTTAACGCTGTGGTGGATTGACCTTGGCTAGACATCAGGTGTCCACCAAAACCACTTTATCACTACCCTCCTCAACTTGAGAGAGGAAAAATAATATAACCAAAGGCTCATGGTTCAAAATAAGGACAGGGAGAGATCACTCAGCTATTACCGTGACAGGCAAAACATACTTGACTTAGGGAAAATTAACTTATTACCAATCAAATCAGAGTAGGATAATAAGAAATAAAAACTGAATCTTAAAACACCTTCCCCTCACCCCTCCTCTCTTCCCAGGCTTGACTTTGCTCCCAAATTCTCTACCTCCTCCCCTGCAGTGGCACAGGGGGATGGGAAATAGTGGTTGTGGTCAGTTTATCACACATTGTCTCTGCTGCTCCTTCCTCCTCAGAGGAAGGACTCCTTACACTCTTCCTCTGCGCCAGCATGGGATACCTCCCAAAGGAGACAGTCCTCCACGAACTTCTCCAACATGGGTCCTTTCCATGGGCTACAGTTCTTTACAAACTGCTCCAAAGTGGGTCCCTTCCATGGGTGCAGTTTTTCAGGAACAGACTGCTTCAACTCAAGTGTCCCACAGGGTCACAAGTCCAGCCAGGTCTTGCTCCAGCATGGACTTCCCACAGGGTCACAATCCCCTTTGGGGATCCACCTGCTCAAGCGTGGGGTCCTCCATGGGCTGCAGGTGAGTATCTGCTCCATCATGGACCTCCACATGAGGTGCAGAAATTACTTTACAACCCATAAGATTGTAAAGAGGTATGTTTATTTACACGGCGTCGGACACATGGGGAATAATTTCACCTAATACGTGTATAAATTTATAGTAGCTGTGAGCTTGGTTAAATGCAGTAAAGTGTTACATATTCATGAATGTTTTAGGAATGCCTATACATATTCATAATCTGTCCCCAAGAAGGTGGTTCATATTACAATGAGTTCCAGGAGACCATTTCCATAGTCTCCACCTCCGGCTTCTCCTGGTTGCAGCTGCACAGTGAACCTGGGTCCCCTCTTCTGTACACGGTCACCTTTGGTCCACTGTGATGAGTTGGTTAGGACTCGGACTGCTGAGTTGGTTAAAATTGGCATATCTCCTGTCCTGTGACCAAGTTCCTGTTATCTAGTTCACCCAAGGATGTACCAAGGATGCACCCAAGGATTATTATCTTTGCAAGGTGTCAGTGAACTCCTGTTTCTCGTACAATAAGTTACGCAAAGCTAAGAAAGACTAGGCAATAGTGATGTGGGTTAAAGGGTTATCTCTCTGATAGCTCTTTAAGTCTTTAAGTGTTAGTTCTTTAAGTGTTAATTAGTTAATTGTTATTTCCCTGTATCACACAGGCTGCAGAGGGACAACCTGACTGATCATGGTCTGTACCACCAGCAGCAGGTATATTTCTGCTCTGGCACCTGGAGCACCTCCTCCTGTTCTTTCTTCACTGACCTTGGTGTCTGCAGAGCTACTTCTCTCACATATTCTCACTCCTCTCTCTGTCTCCAGTTGATGTTCTGCAGAAACTTTTCCCCCTTCTTATTTAGGTTATTCCAGAGGTGTTACCACTGCCACCGATAAGCTTGGCCTTGGAAAGCTGCAGGTCTGTGTTGGAGCTCGCCGACGTTGGCTCTGTTGGTGTCACGGAGGCACCCTGAGGCTAGTTTAAGGGACAACAGGGTCCAAAACAACTTTTATTAAACCGGTGAGAAACAGGATTTTAGCACTCCAAAAGTGACTTAAATACAGGTTCAGATATCAGTTGAGGAAAATTATTAAGGGGCAGCTGCGAGGGCGAAAACTCATGGACTCCACACAATTCAATATGAATTCAAGCGAAGCCATTTATTACAGAGACAAGCCTCCTTATATATGCAGTTATTTCTTGATCACACGTCCACGTTCTAAACACGCATTGGCTGATCAGATATTGTCCATGTTCAGGTCTTGTTATTATAGAATTACCTCACTCTCATAACAGGTGTTGTTTTTCAGCCTTCGCGCCGGCCTTGGAGTTGCTTTGTCTAGTTCAGAAATAAATCTCTATCTAACAGAAACCCATCCACACAACAGCCTTAAGAAATATCCCTTAAATCTCCCACAGGCAACAACTAATACAACAGACGGTCCACAGAGTGCATGCACGTGGCTTCACCGAAAACAATGCCGGAGCCGTCCCTGAGTCCCAGAGGAGTACACACTTGCCTAAACACGGTGTGGGATTATTTTAAAGAGATACACGTACTCGTAGTGAGTATGGAAAGTGTACACTCACGATTGTGCGTGGGTAAATTTATAATACACTCGCAATCCTGCAAGGGTTAATTTACTTACACGTGCAAATGTGCATGGAATATTACACGTGCTTATGTGGAAGCACGGGAGGAAAATACACTCGCGATTGTGCAAGGAAATAATTTATACACGTGCTCGTATTGAGCACGGAAAGTTACACAAGCAAATGTGCATGGAAAGTACACGTGCTTGTATTAAGCATGGAAAATACGTGTGCAAATGTGCACAGAAAGTTACATGTGCTTGTATTAAGCATGGAAGGAAAATACACCCGTGATTACGCGAGGATTAATTTTACACGTGCTCATATTGAGCACGGAAAGTTACACGTGCATATGTGCACGGAAAGTATAAATACACTCGCAATCCTGCGAGGAGAAGTTTTACTCACACCCGTGGTAGCAAGGCAAGCGGAGTCTCCATCCCGGGGAGGGGGGCTCTCTGCAGCAGCATCTCGCTCGTGCTCCAAGAGACCTGCAACAATGGGTGAGTCTCGACGAGAGTCCCATTTTTTATTGGCTGATCAGATTTGACTGTAGGCATTCTAGAAGCTTCTCTGCACCCCCACATTGGCTGTGGGGTGCCCCTGAAGCCTCCAAACATCCCCCACACTGGTCACAGGTGCCCAGCGGCTCACTGGCGCCTCGGCACTCCCTTCTCCTAATGGCCCTGGCCAGGGTGCTCTGGGGCCAAACAAAAGAAGCTGTTAGCCTCAAACAGCAGAAAGAGGGAGATGTGCCTACTCCTTCCATACTGAAGGAGGGAGGGGGAGAGAGGGGGGCTTGCATCCTGCCACAACTGGACATGAGGAAAGCTACTAGAAGCTTCTCACAGAAGCATCCTCTGTAGCCAGCTACCAAAACCTTGCCATGCAAACCCAAAACAAATGCATAGATAGACACTCAGACAAGCTGTCCAGAAAGAGTATGTACTGTCTCTGTCTCTAAGCATGTCCCTAAATGTACAAGGTATATTTTGAGACCTGTCTCTTGCTAAGCTAATAACTAGGAAGATGTGCAGTAAGTGCATGGGTCCTGCAGTAAAGCACATTAAGCCCATTCCTAAGTCAACTCATTCTTCTGTAGCTTGATCTTGCCTTTGTGAACATTCTTCTGACTGGTGAGTGATTTCTTAATGAATACTTGGCATTCACAAATAGTGTTTCAGTAAGATTTATCCTACACTGTCTTGAATGGATAAGTTGTCAGTCTCCTTAATTTGAAGAAAATTACTGCTTGAAGATACACCTCAAATTACATCTCATATCACAACCCAGCTACTGCAACTGGAAAGCCTTTTCCTTCTGGATATTTTGTTGCATGAGAGCTTTGTCTTTGCAGGCAGACAGTTATTCGCTGCCACTAGTCTGGAAGTTATTTCTTTATTTATTTGCTTGTATTTGTGCAAATGTGGAAAGAAATACTGAAAATATTATACAACTTTCTTGAATCCTGATATAACATAATAAAATGAAATGAGCGCAAGGCTTTTTCTTTTTTTTTTTTTTTGAAAATGAACACATAAATTACTAAAAAAACCACAGAGTTTAAAGAAGTCCAAGAAGTGATCATGATGATCTAACTCTTGAAGCAAATTTCAACCACAGTTTGGATTTTATTGTGCCAGATGTCTTACTGCAGTTAATTAGTTATAACCTTTATGTCCTTAAGTTTAAAAAAACCCTCAGAGTTTTCAAATATGACTGATCAGGCGATATATGCATATAGGCATGTATCTTTATGCATATATATATATATATATCACATAGTATTTAAAACTGTAGCTGGTTATACAAACTTTTTTTTTTTCCCTCTTCTTTAGACGTCATAAGCAGTGGTTTTGTGTGGATCTCTGAAGATCAAAGTGCTGAAAGTACCTCTGACTGAAATCAGGTTTTCTAAAGAATCAGCTCCAATTTAAGATTTAATTTAATTGGCCAGATTGTCAGAAGGTATTGCATTAGAAGAGTGGGTAGCAAGTGTTATGATTGGAGCTGTCCCTCATGTTTTGTCTATAGAAGACAAAATATATATGTATCTATAGAATTGTTTCCAGTTGTAAAGGATAAGCACTTAAAAATCCAGCCTTGAGGTCTTCTCAAAATCTGATATAACTGTAAAGCTGAAACAACCCTCTCAAATTGCAGCTACTCAAGGTGTCAGTACTATACTGAATCTGTCTACATCTTATTAATTTCTCAATCAAGTCTATCACTAAATAAAATGTCAGAAGATGAGTTTGTCTATTTATTGCCAATAAAGTTTTAATTATAACTTTGACAATGTGCTTAGAAATTAATAATTTTACATCTTCCTGCCAAGTTTCACAGGGAGTCTTGCAAACTATAGTCATAGTTTGTACTTGGAATAATTTTCTCCTTTTAAATGGACATGATATTTCTGAATATTATAGCAAAAAGAACAGTGAACAGCTGCCCTTCAATCTATAGTATTATACATGATGGTAGGAAGAAAGGATGAATTAAAAGAAAAAAAAACAAAGAACTCCAACAACCAAAAATAGTTGAAATCATAATCTTTACAATCTGAAATGTTAATTGCGTAAAGTTTCAGAAATTTAATGTAAATTTTTGAATAGTCTTTTCTTTTTACAGAGTTCTTCAATATTTCGTATTTAATGTGAGCTCGTATAGGAGTGCAATGGTGCTGTGGTTCAGGATCTTGCTTAACATGTAGGAGAAGTACATCTGTCTAGTTCTTTGCTTCTCTCTACATTATGTCTGAAAATCTTAGTCTTCATCTAAGATGATCAAGTCTATGCACTTGATAAATCAATTTTTGTTAATCCCTACACAGTAGTTAGACTTTCCATAGAATCACAGAATGGTTAGGGTTGGAAGGGACCTCTGGAGATCATGTAGTCCAATTCACCTGCTGAAGCAGGTTCACCTAGAGTAGATTGCACAGGAATGTGTCCAGGTTGGTTTTTAATGTCTCCAGAGAAGGAAACTCCAAACCTCCCTAGGCAGCCTGTTCCACTGCTCTGTCACCCTCAAAGTAAAGAATTTTCTCCTTATGTTCAGATGAAACCTCTTATGCTTCGGTCTGTGCCCATTGCCCCTCATCCTATTGTTGAGCACCACTGAAAAGAGTCTGGTCCCATCTTCTTGACATCCAACCTTGAGATATTTATGAACATTGATGAGTTCCCCTCTTAGCCTTCTCTTCTCTACAGGCTGAACAGACCCAGCAGTCTCAGTCTCTCCTCATAAGAAAGGTGCTCTAGGCCCCTAATCATCTTTGTAGCCTGCCGCTGGACTCCCTCCAGTAATTTCTTATCCTTAAACTGTGGAGCTCAGAACTGGATGTAGTTCTCCAGATGCAGCCTCACCAGGGCAGACTAAAGGGGGAGGATAACCTCCCTTGACCTGCTGATCACACTCTTCGTAACGCATCTCAGGATACCGTTGGCCTTCTTGGTCACTAGAGCACATTGTTGACTCATGATCAACCTGTTGCCAACCAGAACTCCCAAGTCCTTCTCTGCAGTGTTGCTTTCCAGTGGGTCTGCCCCTAACCTGTACTGATGCTGGGGTTATTCCTCCGCAGGTGCAGGACCCTATACTTGCCCTTGTTAAACTTCATTAGGTTCTTCTCTACCTTCTCTGTCTTCTTCCATCTTTACAGATGATACATCTTCTCATAGGACATTAGCTTACGAAGACAGTCTTGTTATAACAGAAAGTCTAAAGCTCATGACATTACATTTCAGGATATTTTATTTTGTTATATCTCTGTCACCTCAACATTTCAGGCCATCTAATTCTTTCTATTTGGTATCCTGATCCTCTTTTGTTTGACCATGTTCTCTTAAATGAAACACAGTAAGTCCTTAATCATCTGATATTATGATGACTATTATCAATTTTTGTTACAAAGCTTTGAGTTTTTGTTTAACATACGAAATTGGACTTTGATAAAAGTTCCATTACCCATTGTGGATTCATACCTGGCTTTTAATTCACACTCTTTATTGAAAATGTACTTGAATTTGTAATTTTGTTTTGTGTGTGTACATTGAATGACATCTAAGGCTGCAGATTCCTTATAATATCTCAGTTCAAGCTGTAGAAATACCCAACTTTGGGTCTTTTATCTGAGTTGGTTAAGTAGTAGAAAATCTGCTGCCCAAATTACTTGTTGAACATCTTTCTTATATGTCATCTTGCAGATCCAAATAGGTAGCTGAGTTAGCTTTGACCATGTTGATGTGTCCACAAGGTACAGTGAGGAGCAGTGGGAAGGGCCTAACTCAGATCCCCAGAATAATACAGTATGGTATATTTCATGTTATGTCAGTGCATCCAAATGTAACACTCCTTTTTTTCAACAAAGGTTCAGACTTTCACACGTATAACACAAAACTGACTAAAAATACAAATGTTACCTAGGTAATACCCTTGAGATTATGTATATTACAATATGAATCCTACTGCAAAATTTTGTTTTCTTCCCACACCTCCCCTGCCAGTAACCTCTCTTCCCAATACTCATCCTTCTTCTACAATGGGGTTACAGCATTGCTGGATAAGGAAAGGGCAACTGATGTCTTCTACCTGGACTTGTGCAAAGCATTTGACAAGGTCTCTTATGACATCCTTGACTGTAAATTGGAGAGACATGGATTTGATGGATGGACCACTCAGTGGATAAGGAACTGGCTGGATGGTTCCACTCGAAGAGTTGTGGTCAATATCTTCATGTGCAAGAGGAGACCAGTGATGAATGGTGTTCCTCAGGGGTCAGTACTGGGACCGGCGCTGTTTAACTTCTTTGTCAGACATAGAAAGTGGGACCGAGCGCATTCTCAGCAAGTTTGCTGATGGCACTAAGGTACGTGGTGTGGTCGACATTCTGGAGGGAAAGGATGCCATCCAGAGGGACCTTGACAGGCTTGAAAGGTGGGCCCATGCAAAATTCATGAAGTTCAACAAGTTCAACTGCAAGGTCCTGTACCTGGCTCAGGACAATACCAAGCACAAATACAGGCTTGGTGGAGAAGGAGTTGGAAGCAGCCCTGAGGAGAAGGACTTGGGGGTGTTGATTGATGAGAAGCTCAACATGAGTCAACAAAGTGTTCTTTCTGCCCAGAAAGCCACCCATATCCTGGGCTGCCTCAAAAGAAGTGTCACCAGCAAGTCAAGGGAGGTGATTCTCTCCCTCTACTCCACTCTCATGAAATCTAACCTGCAGTACTAGATCCAGATCTGGAGCCCCAAACATAAGAAGGACATCGATCTGTTGGAGAGAGCCCAGAGGAAGATCATGAAGATGATAACAGGGCTGGAGCACCTCTGCTGCGAAGACAGGTTGAGACAGTTGGGGTTGTTCAGCCTGGAGAAGAGAAGGCTTCAGGAATGTCTTATAGCAACCTTCCAATATCTTGAAGATGGTCTACAAGAAAAATGCAGAGGGACTTTTTACAAGGGCATGTAACAATAGGACAAGGGGTAATGACTTTTAACTGAAGGAGGCTAGATTTAGATTAGATATAAGGAAGAATTTCTTCACCATGAGGGTGGTGAGGCACTGGAACAGGCTGCCCAGAGTAGTTGTGGACACCCCATCCCTGGAAGTCTTCAAGGCCAAGTTGGATGGGGCTTGGAGAAACCTGGTCTAGTGGAAGGTGTCTCTGTCCATGGCAGGTGGCTTGGAACTATATGATCTTTAATGTCTCTTCCAACCCAAACCATTCTATGATTCTATTATAATTTCTTATTGTCTTTAAAAAAATTCTTACATTTGAGTCCACTTTGTTTTTCTTCTGAGTAGTTGTAGTTACCATAGGGTGCCAGACTTACTTTTCATTCCTGATGCTTTTCAGAGAGAGTGGGCTATGTGAGGTGCAAGATATATATATCTCATCTGAGTAGGTTGCATGCAATGCTTTCCTAATTTTGCTATATGATTTCCTGAGAAGAACTATGATATGTTATAACTGCAGAGAGGTTAAATTTCTGTAGTCTGGGAGGCTCCATGTTGTGTTCCAAACTTTCAGACATGGCTAACTATGGCAATGTAGCAGTTTATATAACTCTAGCCCTAGATGCTGATACCAGGGGGATGGGGGCGTGTTGAAATTTCAGTGAGAGGAGAGAGAGGAACAAATATAGGTGAAGAAAATGAAATGTGCATTTTCACTAAACTGTTACATTTTAATGGATAAAACCCGGTACTTTTCTACCTACAAGCTGCAAGTGCATGTTTGGATGCTGGGAAGGGGAGGTTAAAAGTAGTGCCATCTGACAGGTGAGAGGTAATTTTAGAATGGGAGAGAACAAACACAAAGAAGTTCGGCCATGCAAAAGATAATACTCCACGGAGCACATGCAAGAAATTCCTGAAACCTGTGCTGGGGTAGATGGGCTCTCCCCCATTCACTTATTTAGCTGGTGGTGTTAGGGAATAGACTGCTTTAGCTTATTGAATTATTTGGTAAATTGCTTCTTATGGAACTTGTTTGGAAACTACCCATATGCAGTTTCTTTTGCTTAGCATAAGTAAGTCTGCTTAGATTCCAAGCTATGAAGTTTTGAACTTTCTGCCTCATTAAGCAGAAAAGGCCTCAGAAGATAAGAGGAGCTGTGTCCCTGGAGATAGGTAAAGGATTGGATCAGTGTGTCTAAAAGAAGACAAAAGAGGATTATGTTTTGGTCATTGCCAAAAACTTTTTTTTTTCCACAAATACGGGTGCAAAAGTACAACTGAGGATCAGGACTTTAAATGACATCTAATCTGGTCTGTAAAACGACAAACAACTACCTGCAGAGATAAGAAACAGCCTGTCTGATGAAAATGAAGTGATCCAATTAAGAACAAGGAGACCTCAAACAATTGGCCTGCAATACTTGTGTGAAGCTTAGATTGTAGAGTATTTGTCGTCTTTTTTTTTTTTCCCCCTATTCTGTACCCTGCAAGTAAATTATTTATTTAAGAAGAATTTCTGGAATCCATGCCTGAGTCTCTGCTATGGAAAACCTAGGAAAAAGAAACTTCCTTAACAGGTGGCTGATGTCTTTCAGGAGAGGCATTTAATTTCTGAACACAGCCTTCTCAGCAGGGCTGTGATTTTAAACTTACTGTGTAATGGAGTGTATTACCATTTACCATATGATGAGACGGCCTTGTCTGTCAGCCAAGGAACTGCTTAATGTTATATATGGGTCAAATGAGCCAAAGAAAAAGAGAGAAGAGAAAAAAATGAAGAACTTTGAGCCCTCTAGCAAAAGGGGAAAATTCCCCTATGGCAAGCATCCAGGTCATTTTTTAAAAGATCCATTTTCTCCTGAAAACTGACTGAGCAGCACTAAATAACTTAAGATAAAGTAATTCCAAAGGCAGGGGGATTTCTGCTGAATCAGCCATTGCAGTTAGCAGGTGGTATCCTTTTGGCAGAAATATTTTTTAATGTTTGCAGATGGTTTTATTTGCATGAAAAAAAATGGTTATTCTCCAAGAATATCAGAGGGAGAACAACCTTTGAACATTTGTATGCAATAAAAGAGGGAGTATGCAATAAATGAGGGAGGATTGTAAAAGCCAAATCAATCAGATGTTTGGAATTTGACTGGTTGTTCCCAGACATAGTTTTGCAGTAACATGTAACGCGATTTGCAAAGCTTACATGACATCTGGCTATGTAAAAACAGAAATACTGAAACTAAAAATGCTGAGATTTGTTGAATTAATTCACCCAGCTTGATTCAGTGAAGGTGTTTATTTTCAGCAACTTTGACCAGAAAAGCAAAATAGTAAGTTTAGTTTCAATCCTTGGAGAAAGCTCTACAGTAACCATGAAATGTACCATATAGACAAAATGGCAGTCATTCTCATTGTTCCTGCTAGGAACAACAGTCTTCTAAAAGTTATTTGTTTAAATCCAAGCTAGTTCTCCTAGAATCATTTTCTAACCAATACGTAGCAGAATGCATCCTTGAAAGACTGTTCAGCTTGGACATCTGAAAAATTTCAGAGCTTGATTAGTCTTGTATTATACAGGTATCTGAAGTATCATTCCACTGACTCAAAATGAGCCTGGGTGATGGATTTCTGATACTTAAATAAGTGACATTAATTCCACTCTAACTACTAAGCCGTTATTCTGACAAACATACGTAAATATTGAAGTTTGATTAAAAATAAACAACAAAACCAACAAAAGTTAAGATCTTTTCCATCAGTCACATAGCCTATTTTTATTCAGCAGTCTTACCTTTGTGTAATAACAGGCAGCTTCCCCTACAGAAGCTGCATATTCCCAGATGAGTGCGGTGTATGTGAAAATTATCCCTTTGAGTCTGTTTAGTATCTGCCTTTAAATAATTCTGAGTATGACAGGGCTTAAATTAATGCCTACAGCTAAAATGACAGACCTATATTTAAGAATAATTTGATTCTTATCTGTAACATATTGTCTTTTATATACTGCCTTTAAAAGCAGATGCATGATTAGATGCAAGATCTGCAACAAGAAGTTGACTAAAGGTCTATGTGTGGCTATTAAAAGATGCCTTCTTATATTACCACATCTTATTTTTATGATAGGACCTGCATAGTCTTACAGTTTTGTCTCACATACAGTTTTGCTGCAGGTACAAAGCAACCTCTAAAACCATGTTGTAAGTAGATCTAAAAATAGCTGTAGACAGGAAAGAGGCCCTGGAGAAATTTGAAACAGACATGAAGTAGGAACAAAGTAAATGGCACTTGCTGCTCCCCTGTGTATGTTTACCAAAAAACTCAGCTGACATTTTCATCACCCAGATCTGATTTAATCAGATCAATACACAACTGTCCTGGAATTCATAGTAAGCATAAAGCTGTGAATCCCCCCATCTTAATTCTTATTTTTAAGATTTTCCTATTAAAGTCAAAATATGCCTCAAGAGATACATTTCCAGAATGCTTCTATGGATGACGGTGAATTTTCAATATCAAAGATGAACCAGAAGCACGTCTTCTGATCAGTCCCACTGATCCTAAATCCATATCCATAAGCGCCCTGTGGTGTTACACTTTCTTCTGTCAGTCTCCTGTTTTCTAGAGAGCTGCAATTATTTGTTTTCAGTGGGAGTGTGTTAACATTTAACTGGTAATTTGAGGTCAGCTGAGGATTCTGTGAAAGCAAAAAACAACCCTTTCCTTTTATACTGTCCTAAAATAATAAGAAAAAAAGTACCCAGCTTCTAACCTGCACGTGGTAACTTTCTGTATTGCTCCCATAATGTATCGTCAAGCGTACAGTCTATCTTTTGATTATTTTGTTGTTATTTTTTATTTGTTTGATATGTTTTTTGTTTGTTTTCCTATTTTATGTGTTTTATGTTTGAAATATCAGGAATGCCACATCTTCATGTTCTTTTTTTATTAAAACTGCTCAGATCAGAAGACTAAAAACAGTTCTGACACACAAACCTGTAGCTTGTGTTGCCACACTCTGCTGTGCTCAGCAAGGGCAGGAGGTAGCTGCTGTTAAGTGGCCTCTCTCTCTCTAGAGCAAGTGTACCTTTGATTGTAAGGACAAAGTTATAGCTCATGTTATAGCTCTTTGCAACCTCATACTTGGGTTCTCTGAAGAGATCAAGTAGAGTTGCTGATAAAGGGACCAGACTGATGGTTTGATAAGTTGTTGTCTCAGCTGGTGTTCAATTAGACAGCCTCATCTGACCTGGCTTCCCAGAATAATCCATAATTTGACAATCATAATATAGAAAATAAACAATAATAAAAATAATAATTAAAAAAAAAAAGCAGCCATACAAAGACAACTTGAGATATTCACATATATTGTAAAAAACTAGAAAACTATAAAAGCTTTCTTCGTGCCTTTATCTTACTGTTTGTTGTGAAATGTAAAGTTATGGAAATGTGAAATGGCTTATCGACGATTCCATACAACCGTGTAAAAAGTATAATTGTGTGAATGGCTCACTTATTTGGAAGCCTGGGTTAATAGTCGGGAAATAATTATTTCTGATCATAAACTAGAAAAGAAGGCATAAATACTTTGTCATTTTAACCACCAATTCTACTATTTTGAAATTAATACAATTGCCCGATGTGGCAAAATACAAGGTTGGAGGATGTTATCATACACCTGAGATATACCACTCCTATATAATATTTTTACAAGCCATCTTTATTATCCTCTAACACAACATCAAAACTAATTTGCATCGGTTAAGGTGAGTTTCATTTATCATTCTTGAGTCTAACTATTCCCTTGTTCTTTTCCTGTATTGAAAAACTGAACCATCACAGAACACATGGAAAATACTTATTAAGATTTATTTTATTTTTTATTGCCTTTGCAACATTTGCTTTTTAGCTCTGGTTATAAAACCTCAAATCTCCTTCAGTTTGGAATTTGACAACTACCCATAAAAGGACAAAATGATATACAAGCCAGCAAAGAATAAGGTTTATGTTAGCTTATGTTTTCTGAAAAATCACACAACAGCAAGTATTCAAGGCATGACAGAATTTCTATGCTGTGTAATTCAATTGTTATAACTCTGACAGGATAGACAGAGAAAGTGAGTGATCTGTATGTATGCAGGAATATACAGTAGCTTTTAAAGAAAATAATATACACAGAAATGAACATTCTGATCATAAGCAGTCAATTATATGTTAAAATATGTGTGAACACTTCAAAACTTGATTACTTTTGATTTTTAGAACTAATTATTAAAACTCTAGACTTCAGCAGATACGGAAACTATCTACTATGCCCTAGTGAAGTACTGATATGATGTGGATGTTCACATAATCTGGGCTAGTTTAGTCCTCTGATTAAAAAAAAAAAAAAAAAAAAAAAAAAGTGAGTTCAGAAATATTAATTCCATATATAGTTAATATAGAGAGGTTGGCATCCACAAATGGCCAGATAAAATCAGTTGCTTCTAAAGAGATATGTCCAGACTTAGGCTGCTAAAATTTGAAGCCACCATAAAACTTGTATGCTTCTCATTTTATAATACTGGGCTAATTCTATACTTTTTGTCAAAATGTTCACAAAGCTGTTTGTTTAATATTTATTTTTCCTAAGTGTTTGGCATTTACATTTCACACTTCAGACTTCTGGAAGTAATCCATTGTGTTGACTTTAGCGTTCACTTCATCAGTGTTGCAACGAGCAAGTCAGATAACAAAGCACCTGACTAATTATTCTTGAAAATTATCATGAGCAGAACATGGAAACTGCTTCCTAAAATCAAGCTCTAAGGAAAACAAGCAGTATAAAATTTTCATAACTCTTTTATGTATTCTATGCATTCCTTTTTTAACTAGTCCACAATAGTCAGAAACTCTCTGTGAGAACCAAAATACTAACCCAGAATTTTAAATCTGTCACAGTGTCTCAAACACTAAAGTTACTCAAAACAGACCAATGAAAAAAGAGTGAAAAGCTACCATTCTACGAGAAACTGCAGAACATATTAAGCATTAGAAACAGAAGGAATTAAAATTCTGGTGCCTTATTTTCTTTTTTTTTTTTTTTCAAGTAGAATGTAATGAGAACAGAAAATAGCATAACATTAATCCATTCTTGTGACAAACCTTGCAACATAAATGGGAACAGGTACAAACTGATCTGTCCTTGTTATTGTCAACTTGTGCCACAATCCTCTGTAGTCACATAAGTGCAAAGTCATACAAACTATTAGCTTTCAAATCAAATTGTACTGTTGGCAGTGGGTCCAGTTGACTGAAAATACAGCTTCTATTTCACTAAAAATAGGAAAATAAGGAGATACAATGTGCTGAGGCATTAGAATTCAGTCAATAGTAATGAATAGTTCATAGTTAAGTAACAGGCTGACTTGAACTCTAGAGTATCTTTTGATTTCAGGGCCGATTCTTCCACAAAGGAAGTTTTGGGTTAATTAGATGCTTCTGTATTTAAGTACAAAAAAGCTCTGAATGACAGTATTTATGCTAATTCATTTGTGTGGGATGTATCGAACATTTAAAAGTAGACTATGTGGTTATACATCACAGGATTGGAGATTCAAGGTTATTTCAATACACAGTGAGAATGTTTCTGCTTAAACACTACCATAAGACAGGCCATGCTGATTGGTGCAAGGCACATCTCTGAAGTATTACAGTTGATTAGATCTACTCAGAGTTACTTCCTCACCTACAACAGCTTCTAATGTCTTCATGATACTATAAAAAAGGTTAAATATTAATCTCTGATTCTTTGTCTCTTCTGAAGAAAAGGAAATCCTATTTTGAAAAATTACCTTATTTTTGAAAAATCAAATTTACTAAGAAGCATTAGTCAAGTTTAAATTTTCACCTTCTTGATGAATAAAGATGAAAAACCTCAACTTGTTTTTGTTATTATTTTCAGAGAAGATAAGCATAGAATTATGATAGTGTTATGGTATTTTCCTATAAAAGATAAATACATGTTTAAAATTAAATATCAGGTATACCTCAACTATTTCTTAATCCACTCATTTCTCAAAAGTGGCAAATTTGTGTAGTTCCTCCTTTGAGATATGTTAAAAGAATTTTAATGTTTTTAAACAGCTGTCATCTTTTTTTTTCCCTTACTTATTAATCCACATGCAATATATTTCCAGCACTGAAACATAGTACATCAATGGGCAGATTTTTCAAAAATGCTCTTGATTTCCCCAAGAGATTTAAATTTAGATGAGATTAAATATCATAAACAAGATAAAACGTCTAAAGGAGTAGAATTTAGAGGAAAAAATAGTGCAAGCTATTTCAAATAGGTACAGTGTGCACTAAAATAGAAATGACAAATAAAGAATAAAAAGAAGATAAAAGAATAAAAAGCACTCACCATTATGTATCAATAACAACTATCTTTATTTAGTACTTAGGTACCTGGATAGTGTTATTTGGAAATATTATTAATTTGGTTGATGACATTATTTGTGCTGATCTGAAATCTTTAACTCTGTAAGACATTTAGTTTGGAATTATATCTGCTTAAAATCTAAATATTTATAAAGAAAAAATAAAGCTTTACTATCTTAACATTAAAATGTGTATTTAAAAATAGGAAAACCAGTTCTTACTGGCTATGTTTGTGTTACCAGGTCTAAAACCACTTTTGTACTTTGGGTTCAGATATATGACTTGTTTTTATCTAGGTGAATCAAGGTATATCCCCCACTCCACTGCACATCACAATCCCCTGCTCCATTATCTCATAAATGGAGTACAGGTTGAAAAGAGACATTATTTTTGAAAATCTGATTCCTCTATTGATATTGAAGCTATACACCCCATCAGTAAAGCACTTCAAAATTTTTTTATTGAAGTTCAGAGACAGACCTTGTGTCAGGCATGTTAGGACTCTCACTGTGTTTAGGAAGACTATCTCTTCGAATGCACCAGACATTCTCTTTTAAGGAGCGTCCCCTTGCCACATTCATGACTTTTCTATGATTCACAGAACGGCAGTATTTGAATTAAATCTAAGTATTTTAAAATCCACATATTTAAAATTCACCTATTTGGTCCATTTTCAGTTCTTGAATGTTTAGTCTACTCTCAAGAAGTGATAGTCAATTAACTGGAAATTATGCATAGGTGGAGGTTTTTAGTGACTTGCTGCTAACTCATAATTTGCTTTTTCAAATTTTAGCTTTATATTGCTCTTCTGTTTCAAAAAATAGTGCATTTGACTAGTCCAAAGACTATTTTTTTCTTCTGGGCTGGATTTTGTTTCTCAAATTTGTAATTCCCTTCCAGCTAAGCTTCAAACACACTCTTGGCCTGAAACATAAATAAAATTGTCTGCACTTTTCCAGACACCTTAATCCTATCCTAGTAATTGTGCATACATAAATTGTTGTAGAGATGCTCACAGATTCATAGACAAAGTGTTTGTCTAAAGGCAAAACTAATTTATTGGGATCTTAGCAAACAATAACACTCACATGAGAAATCAAGTCTCTTGAATAGCATAGTTGATTGCTGTCTGATGGCAATGGGAGTCTCCACTGCAGTGACCATGGCAGTGACACCATTAGCTAGATCAAATGATATTCCAGCTTCTCCATGGTCCTACTTGACCCCTCTAGCATACAAATAATCCACTTCTATTGATTTCCTTAGCTACATACAAAACATCTCCCAAATATCTCAACTATGCTGGGTCTCTTCAGCCTGGAAAAGAGAAGGCTGAGAGGAGATTTTATCAACGTTTATAAGTATCTCAAGGATGGATGTCAAGAGGATGGGACCAGACTCCTTGCAGTGGTGCCCAATGATACGATGAGGGGCAATGGGCATAGACTGAAGCATAGGAGGTTCCATCTGAATATGAGGAAAAACTTATTTACCTTGATGGTGAGAGAGCACTGGAATAAGCTGCCCAGAGAGGTTGTGGGGTCTCCTTCTCTGGAGACATTCAAGACTCATCTGGACACATTCCTATTGAATCTATTCTAGGTGAACCTGCTTTATCAGGTGGGTTGGACTAGAATTGTTCCCTTCCAATCCTAACCATTCTGTGATTCTGTGATTCTATGCACAAAATGCTGTCCTATATGACCTTTTTTGCATCTGCTTAAACAGTTTTCTGTTGGTTCTTTATAAATGTTTTGTCTAGGCATAGTTTGATCAGTTCAGCAGAAGGAACTTCCTAGGACCCTTTGGGATACTTCACATAGGATATTAATCAGCATATTCAAGGACAACATTTGGACAAGGCACAGCAGGAGCTTCCTGGGGGAAATGTTAAAACTGCCCAAAATGCCCTCATGGACAGCTCGTGCAAAAGCCAAGCAGCTGTCTGATGGTGAAGGTGGCTAATGGTACAGTCAGTCAACGGGTTAGAAGTAGGTCCTTTGTCTGAAACAAGTTATCTCCCATATGCAGATGGCTGACTGAGGAGTTCCTAGACCACCAAGGTAATTAACATCACAGCCCTAATGACCAATCATACCACAGCTACAGATAGAGGGCTAACTGGAATTTCAACTTCTAACTAATAACCAATATATGTGGCATTTGACACACAAAATGGTCAATGGATAACTTTTGGCATATATAAGTTTAAAACATAAATATACAAATCCAGGGAAGTATCATAGAATCATAGAATAATTTCAGTTGGAAGAGACCCTTAAGATCAATGAGTACAAGCATAACCTAAATCTAGCATTAAACCATGTCCTTAAGAGCCTCGTCTATACACCTTTTAAACACCTCCAGGGATGGTGACTCCACCAGTTCCCTGGGCAGCCTGTTCCAACACCTGACAACCCTTTCCATAAGTCATTTTTTTCCTAATATCCAGTCTGAACGTCTCCTGGTCCAACTTGAGGCCATTTCTTCTTGTCCTATCACTTGCTATCTGGGAAAAGAGATCAACACCCTCAATGCTACAGCCTCCTACAACAGCAATAAAGTCTCCCCACAGCCTCCTTTTCTGCAATTTTCCCAATTCCCTCAACCACTCCTCAGAACACTTGTGTTCCAGGCCCCTCACTAGCCTCATTGCCCTCCTTTGAAGTCTCTCCAGCACCTCAATGTAATAGGCTGAACACAGTATTCGAGGTGCAGCCTCACCAGCACCTAGTACAGGGGAATGCTCATTTCCCTAGTCCTGCTGGACACATTATTCTTGATACAAACCAAGATGCTGTTGGTCTTTTTGGCCACCTGGGCACACTGCTGGTTCATGTTCAGCCAGCTGTCAACCAACCCCCAAAAAAGTAAGAACAGAGCATTTTTTTTCTTTTGTTTGGTTTAGTTTTGTTTTGTTGTGTTTGGTTTCTTTCATTTTTGTTTGTTTGTTTGTTTTTGGTTTTGTTTCTCATTCTATAGAATAGTAGGATTTCCTTATCATTGTCAAGCAGGGTCCCTATACATATGTAAGTGCATAAAATCTCAAAACATGAACACAGATTTGAACAGCACTTCCAGTTCTCTCTATCTTGTATTATAAAACTGCATTCCCAGAAAACCTTTTCTGTAGGCTAACATTTGTCTTCACCCTTGTCATGATGGATTTATCTTTTTTTTTTTATGTTTTTTGGCATCTGACCACCAAATACAGCATACATGATGCATTGCAAAAGGACAGTCTTTGGAAGGATGGAAATGGGCACCTACGCATTTCTTAGCAATAGAAGTAATTTTTTTCTTACTTTTTGACTGTCTGTTCTACTGAGATTTGCTTTTGCTGACATACTTTTACATTTATTTCCTCTGTCACAGAGAGGCTACAAGAGCAGTGTATTAGGGTATTTATTTATAATATTATTATGCATGCAGTATAGTTAGCACTTAACAATTCATTGTTTGAGTCATGATGAAAATGAGCTCTATTGTATTGGTTCAGTCCAATCTGCTGATTTTTTTCCGTCCTTAATTTATTTTGTTTCTGACATTTATTTATTTCCTTGCAATAAATCCTTGTCTGCTTAGAGATTCCTGTGGATAAAATAGAAGCATACTTTGCTTTCATTGGTTTATTCTGACTCAATCCTGTCTAGAACCATGGAAAATCCAGCTAGAAGGCAATTTTTTTTAATCATACAGTGTTTCTTTCCCTTAGTCTCTACCAGCTATGCAAATTAAAAAAATCTTAGATGATTTTCTTCCCTATCACAGCATTAAGCAACTTGTTTCTTACGGCAATGACACTTTCACTTGCTGTGGACTGTCCTTTTATACAACCTTCATGCTTAGTTGTGTACAATCTTTATCTTTTACCCCCGATCCTTCTTCCTTATTCTCTCAGATATAATTGAATTCCATCACATGTAAAATATTTACCTTGCTGTCTTCAGGCCATTTCAACTTGTGTCTGTTTTCTAAATTTTAAAAATTTTGTAAAGCATTTTTTTTCTTCAGTTTTTCACTCATAATTTTAAAAACATTTTAGGGATATATCTTCAGTTTACAGCTCTCTGCAGTTCTGTGTTTCCCCTGGGTGGATTCATCTCGTGGCATCTCTGTAATTCTGTTCTCTTAATTATATTTTACTAAGCAAAACCAACAGGAGATAAAGTCTTCTCAGATGTTAGAGAAAACCTGCCACATGCCTTACTAAAATTTCCTGCCAATAATGATTTTGCTGATAAGCTTTTTAATTATTAAGACAATACACTGTTTCATATCATGTGTAGAAAATTGTAACAACCTGATTAAGATACTGACAGTGTTACAATGCTGCTTGCATTCATTATGGAAGCTGGACAAGCCACCTATATGACTTATAAGTAATTCCACTGTCTGAGAGACTTTGTGTTTTTTTCAAGAGCAAAATGACATATAGGTCAAGGAAGATTGCCTTCAGGGTAGAATTCCATGCATTTTCTTACCCCTGAATCCATATGCCAGAGCAGCTCAGTTAAACTTCCTTATTTGGGAAATGAAGAAAATAATCTCTTCACTAGAGCGGTTGTGTTTGTTATCCTAGAGAAGCATAAAGATCATACTTCAACTGTTCCTTTTATGTCTACCTCAGAGCACCCAAACAGTTTAAATATGATTCAGCCAAATCATTTCTACATTAAGTACCAAATGTCTTGAAGAGCAATTGTATTGCAGAAGGCAGAGAACTGCCAGTGTGGTTGTTTTTCTAATTAATCCCTAAGGAAACTACATGCTGTAATTTGAAATTTTGACAGGAAATGAACTGAAATGAACTTTAAAAAGGAAAAGCTTTGCTATCAGTAAGTTTAGGTATGCAACATGATATGCAGTGCTGTGGCCATGACTTAATACATAGTGAATATTGAGATATTTCTTCAGTAAGTGTGTTTCTGAACTCAGATATGTGACAGACTGTTGTGCTTTGTATCCAGCCAGCAACTAGGATCATGCAGCTGCTTGCTCACTCCCATCACAAGTGGGATTCTGGAGAGAAAAAAACCCTCATCGGTTGAAATAAGATCAGTTTAATAGGACAGTCTGCATCACTAGTAGCCTGTTACCAAGTAGTGGTATTTGCCCCCTGCTAGGCAACACCAGTTAATATACTAAGTATTACATCATATATTAAGGAAAAGCCCTTGACCAGTTTGGGTCAGCTGTCCTGGCTTTGCTCCCTCCCAGCTTCTTGCACACCAGGCAAAGCATGGGAAGCCAAAAGGTCCTTTATTACACGGCAACAACCAAAACGTCAGTGTATTTTCAACATTCTTCTCAAGCTGAATCCAAACCACAGCACTATACCAGCTACTAGAAAGGAAATTATCGCTGTTGCAGCTGAAACCAGGACACAGGAAAAAGGCTGTCCTTGTCTTGCTTAAGCAAGTAGCTGTATAATGTTTGTGACTGGGGTAGCTGAGTTCAAATTTGACCTGCTAAAAAGCTCTACTTGAATGATTTCCATGTCCAAAAGTGTTAAGACTGATTTTGATCATTTTTCCACAGAAAAAAATAAATGCTTCTGTTTGCCAGTTAGTAAAATGAAGAGAGTTTGGCACTTGAGGAAGGCTTTTCATTTGTATGACTCCCTTGTCTTATGGCACATCTGGAAATGTCTCTGAATCTTCAGCTGAGGCATTCCACAACCTAAAACGTCTTGTATCAAAGGACTTTGTTGCTGAACATAAAGTACAATTAGCTATTCTCAAACAGATTAAGGTAATTTGACACTTTCAGAGCAGCCAAACGAGGGTGCTTTTCATTATTTCATGGTGCCACCAAAGTTAGGAAAGGTAATGAACTGATTTAAAAAACATTTGCCAGACTGGAGGGCAGAACCTTTTTGAAACAAATCGAGGGGAGACCGATATTCTTCTGGAATGCTAATTACAGTCTAGACCATCATTAATGGTGGTTAGAGGCCTAAATTTAGGTTTCTGAAGCAAGCCTTTAGGTGAGCAAGGACAAGAGCTTAAGCTATCTGTAACTCAAAGCTCAGCTCTTTGCAGAACAGCTGAGTGGCATTCACCCGGTTTTATCACAAAGGTTGCTAACTGCGAGAGACTACGGAAGGCAAAGCTGGGCAACATAAGTAGAGTGAAAACATAGAAACAGAAATGTTGAGATGATAATAGCAACTCAGGAATCTAGAAGAAAAACATCAACACAAAAATATGCATAAAACCTTAAGTAAAAAAAAAAAAAACGCAAAAAACTAGGGAGATGAGAGATCTAAACTTGGCAATATCAATGATTAGGCCATTCCAAGGAATGATGGAAGCCAACTCTTTCTCAGATGACTGATGAGAGCCAAGTTGGCACTAGGCTAGGAAAGTAAGAATATTAATGCTTAGCCTAGTATCTTGCAAGTCAGCTCTTAGATGTATATATTAGCCAGTAACGGTTTCTGGGTGCTCATGAGTGTGTGTGTCTTGCTCTCAGAGTTTCTTTGTGCGCAGCAAAATATTCATGGAAAAAAATGTGGTTCAGTGAGGAAAGATTGCACCAAGAGACTACTTCAGAATGAGTTGAATCACTCTCCAGAGGTTAACTTTAAGGCAGGTAATATGGGAGAAAGGTACATCTGATTTTTAGAGCAGCCTTACCGCTGCTGTGAAGAGAGAGATCAATCAATGTAACCAGCCAGACAATGTGGGATCTTTTGTTCTTCGATATCCACTTCTTCCCTTACAACAGTTCATATATTTGGGAGAGAGATTTTTACTCTGAGTGTCTGCTCAGGGAAGCATTGCTTTATTACTTGTTAGACCACACTGTCAATTTATTTTTCTTTGCAGGGGTTCTCGGTAGATCTATACTTTTAGTTTATTTTTTGCAAATGAAAGATGAAATTCCTATTTTCTTGTGTAGCACCAGACAAGACTAAACAGGCAGATACGGTACTTATGCTTTTATGCAATCCTGTTAGTACCTTCCTAATTAATTTGCCATGGGTCTGAAGGGTTTTGAGCCTCCATTTCCTTAAAACAGCACAAAATCTGGATTTATTCAACATCACTTTAAGCTTCAAGCTGAGATATTTGTTAGGAGTGTGGCCACTCAAGTCTCGCTCTATACTTGTCAAAGAAGTAAGCTCTCCACAGGATGATTCAGATCTTAGCTCATTTGCATTTCTGTCTTGAGGTGTCATTCTGTTAAGTACAGAAATAGCTTATATCATTTTTGTGCCTAGGTTAGGCTCCCCAGGAAGATGCCAAAAGTTAAGTAGAATGAATCTAGACTAAATTTTCTGGCAAGTAGATTAAGTTGAAAGAAAAAAAAAATAAAGTCCTTCCAATGATATACATCATATCTGAAAGCTGTTAACTTACTGGAAAGGGAGAATAAACATTAGACTTCCTTTCAAGCTCACTTCTTAATTTCCAGGAGCATATGGCCTGTTAACACACCTGCGTTCAATACTATTATAACTTGTGTGTCTATGTTTCCCTGTCAACCAACAGATTGGTACTTCATTGCCTGAGAGTTACATGCTGATGTGCTGTTAGTGTTCAGCCAATACTGGGTATATTTTTGCTCACTTCTTCTCCTATGAGTTATGCAGGGTTTTGATTTTGATTCTCCTCTCCAAAGGTTTGAACAGCTGACACTCTCAGCTGTGTAATTCCATGAGAGCAAGGAATGCAATCAAAACCCAAGCTGCCTGAAATAATGGTATATTTGATCTGACTTATAAAATACATGTGTTTTTCTGAGTATTATTGCAACGTTATTTCACAGTGCTACAGTTAAAGCCAAAGTGTCAGAATGCAACACACTGCCAGACATCAGAGCTTTGTAAAATGTAACAAAACAAAACAAAACAAAAAATTTAAATGGACAGGGAGTCCTCCCAGCTATAGCTTATGTGCCTAAAGATCTTTTGGTCTAGAAATGATATAACTATTTGTCAAAATTGGGGCAGAAATTTTACTTTGTTCAGATCTAGGACACAGAGCTCACACTGTGCAGTAGCCACAAGAACTGGATGAATTATTGATGAGCAAAACCAGAATAATAATTCCCAGAGGAGTAAGATATTTTTGTTTCTAAGTTCTTCTTGTGCCAGCCATAAAATATCCCATATAATTTGGTATAAGCCTCACTAAATATCTGCATCCTGTGCCTTTCAAAACTGAAGCCTTAATGCTTTCTAGCCTCTATTTCAGCTTTAAATGCCGACAGTGAAATCAAGATACATGAATTATTAAGAGCAAAGGTTTTGCTAAAATGACAGAGCATTTAGTCCCTCCGTCTGGCATTTGAAATTCCTTGTAGTGACACATTTTCCAAGCTTACAAAAGCAATTGACACAGAGATTTCAAATAAACTTTCATTTTCACGTTCCTGTATGTTTTGTTTTTGTTATTTTAATTGTAAACTTTTGTCTGGACTGAAAAACAAACAAACAAGCAAACAAAAATACCACAACAAATCAACCAACCAACCAACCAAAAACCACACAGAAACAAACAAAACTCAGAGACAATAAGCATCCCACAGATCATCTATCTGGATCACAGGAGATCAAGGTCTTCTGTCTATAAGAACTGATACTTATATTGTCCAGTTAGCTGGAAAATGCCTTAGGTAAAAAGGCAGACTGTAAAAAACTGTTGTTTGTTTTTTTTTCTATCCAACCTTCATCCTAGACTGGCAATAGAAAATGAAAAAAAAAAAAAAATAAGACAAGAATAAAAAACAGTCTGATTTCACAGCCTAGTAAGATAGCATTATCCCCAAGATGGTGAAATTCTGGGTTTTGCTTCAGTACTGCTCCATCAGCATACCTAGTTAATCTTACAGGAAAATTCATAAACCATCCTTAAGTATATGCATTCTGACCCATACTTTGTGGCACTAAAGTTTTGTCTAAAATTAGATTTTCCTAGAATTTGAAGATAATCTACTATTACTCTGTAGAGCTGTTAAAATAAATTAAGTCCAGATAGGTAAGTTTGGTAAAATGACATAAATTTTCTTGTCACTGAGAGTATTTCAGTCAAAACTGCCACTTTCAACAAGCAATAATAGCTTATCATGGAATTACAAAATCTAAAAATATTCAGATCAGAAGAGACCTCTTGTAATCTAGTCCAACATCCCTCTCAAAGTAGGTCTAATTAGTCCAGGCTGTGCAATGCTGTGTCCAGTCAAGGTTTGAATACCTGCAGGGTGGATAGTCCCCTTCTTCACATAGTAAGAAAAAATCCAACATATAATCTAAATTTCTCATGTTGTAACATTTGTTTTTTGCCTCTCACTCTGTCACTGAGCACTTCCAAGAAGTGTCTTGCTTCATGTTCTCTGCATCTTCCAATCAGGTAGCTGCAGACAGCAATAAGGTTTCCCTTACCCTTCTCCAGGCTGAATCAGCTCAGGTCTTTCATCTTCCCTATGCCTATCAGGTGCACCAGCCCCATGACAGTCATGATGTCCTGTGCTGGACTAACTCCAGGGTGTCCATGTCCTCTTTCAATGGGAAGCCCAAAACACCGCACGGCAATCATGGCCTCAGTAGTGCTGAACAGAGGACAAGGATCAGTTCTCTGAGTCAGCCGGCTTCAGTCTTGTTTGTACAGCTCACAAGGAAACTGGTCTTCGCTGCAAGGATGCACTGCTGGTTCATGGTCTACTTAGCGTCCATAGGCTTCTGTAACGCTGCTTTCCAGTTGTTTGGCCGCATGTATTAGCATATGGGTTTATTTCTACCCAGGTGTAGACTTCCACGTTTGCTTTTATTGAACTTCCTGAGATTCCTTTTAACTCATTTCTCCCACCTTTCCAGTGGTTTATGCAACATGGCCTAAATAAGTAGGAATGTCTCTCTTGTTTAAAAAAGCAACAACAAATAATACTAACTGCTTAGAAGTCAGTATTTCTTTATATGTTGCTCTACTGTTGGTAGCTGACAGTAGAAGGTGTGTCACCATTTTGATAATATTGTCTATACTCCTCAGAATATACTTTAAAACTCAGTCATACAGTTCTTTCATGGCTTTTTTCCTTGTGCTGGTTTCAGTTCTCAGGCTATAAGAGACTCCAGCCTTTGGTTTTAAACCTTTCCAAGGCTCAGAATTGTATTAGCTCTTTTTGGTTCATTTGCTTTTTTGTTCTCAGAAAAGCCCTGTCATTCCCAAATTCAACCTTTGTTTTTCAAAGAAAGGGACGAAATTGTGTTAGTTATTGTGAAGCAGATCCTTTATTCAGGAAAGGATGTTGCATTGCTTCCAGCTGAGCCAGAATGCCCAGTATTGTTCTACCTAGTGAAAATAATATAATACATAAAGGTTTCCCAAAGGTACTACACAAGTTTGCCTAACCTGTACGGACAGTATCACTTCCTCATGACTTCTTCCTAATGATCCCCTCCACAGCCATACTGGAAACCTAAGCTTCTTTAATATTCCACCTTAATTATTCTCATTTTCTATAATTTAACAACTTCTCATATTATACTTAATGGAAAAGTCATGCAATATTGAGCAGTAACTGCTGCTAATTTCCTGCGGTATATCATTTGCATTTTTTGTTTCTAGTGGAGAGTAATTAACATGCTCTAATTATTGTACTGATTGTCTTCTCTAGCTTATGAGAATATAGTTATCTGAATCCTAGTTGATCTTACAATAGTACATTTTATCACCTTTGATAATAGTATCCAAGGATATACAAGGTTTAGATTTTACTGAAAAATGGTGTGATCCGGCAGTAACAGATTCCCTAAATGGTTCAATTTGGAATGGAGTAATATAAGTTTTTTATAGTGCCTATCAAAAAATATAGACCCCTGGATCTGCAGGAGTACAATGCCATCCTTTGTAGTGAACAGAATTGCACTTGTATTAGTGTTACAAAAAAAAAAAAAAAAAAAGTTTTCTTGTGTTCCATTCAGATTGCTTTTTACTCCTCTGTGAACAGTTAAGACAGAAAACACGTACAGCTGGAAATACACTTGCAAGCAATAATAAGAGGGCTTTTTCTTGCAAGGGTGCTCTTTAGGAACACTTTTACATACTCATCTATAGGAAAAATACTTTCTTTAATCTAAAAGTTCTACCTAATCAAAGTCCTTAGTCAATTTTACATTCATCTACAACTGCTCTATAAAGAAGTACTGCAGATACAAAAATAAAATCTAAATGAAATCAAGTCATCTGCTGATGTGTTGTATAGAAGAATACTGAGCCTTTTGGGTTTTGAAAAGAGAAGGAACATCAAGTACAATGAGATGCCATTACACATGCAAAGACATTGCATTTTTTTCATAAGATCAAGTAAAACAATTAGTGAAATTCAAATGAGAGATTTTGTATGAGTCTGTTCTGCATTTATTTAAACATAATCGTTTAGGCTAGGAGACACGGATTTCAGCAGTCTGCATTTTGTCTTATGACTTCCTGGGAGTCTGAATTTTATTTGCAGCACATTCTTCCAGGGGATCAATAGCTACTGGAAGATGTATGCCTTCATTTTAAATGTTCTCCATAAATGCTGAAATGAATATCGTCTCTCTGGAAGAAGAGTGTCATATTTGGATTTTTTTTTTTCACTTCTTTTCAGGACTATTCATGGTATTCACTACTTTTAGAATGCCTGTAAGAATCTGCAGATGTAGAGGGACTGGGAACGCTAGTGTAGGAGTGGGACAATCTGTGTGCTTTTTTCTTATTTGTATATGATCAAGTCTGTTTTGTATTACAGATCCCTTTTTCTGTGCAGTCTCAGGGTAGCTGAGCTTGGAAGTGACTGAAATACTATCTGTGAATGATACTAGATGCTGATAGCTGTTAACAGAGAAATAAAGTGATCTCAAACTTCCCAAGCAGGATTTAAGTATGAGTTTTCCATACTCATGGTGTATAATTATACAGCCTAGAGAAGAGACTCACAGTACTGTTAACAGCACAAGAAAGCTGAAGTACTTTACAGCAAAATCATAGAAGACATACATCATTGCATCAGGGCAGAACACGGATAGACATCAGACACATCCAGAAAATACCTCATCATGAGCGCATAAATGACTTTCTTAAAAAAAAAAGAAAAAAAAAAGTAGTATTATGTATAGGGGTCAAATATTATTTGATCATATTGTTCTGGATGAAGAACTAACTAGCCTAACTGATATACTGAGAACCCAAATACTTCAATGAATAGAAAATTCAGGATCAGAGAATGACTAGAATACAGTAGTGCTTATTAACACTTAGAATTCTAGAAACAAGATGTAATCTTTGCTTGTTTGTTTGTTTGTTTGTTTTCCCCCTTCCTCATCTCCTTTCAGTCCTTTTCTCTTCCAATGTTGTATTTGGCATTAAGGAAGAAGTGGTGAGTCATTCAATTGAGGTATCTGCTCCAGGACTCCATCAAAAGGCTCGATATGGTCTTTCTAGTTCTGGTGAAGAGGAAGTATTGTATTTTTCATATTTTCATTTTAGGTTCTAAATACAGATATGTAAAGCAAAGACTAGATGCAATGTCCTCAGGAAGAACAGAAAGGAGGTGGCATTCAAAAATAATCCCAGATATTAACTCCTAGAAAAAAGTGATTTTATAAATTCTAAGCTGAAAGTAATACGTGACTTTTTTTTTTTTTCCTGAATCAGGATGTTTAGATAATAACTGACATATTGAAGCAGAAAATCACTCACTCTGAGTATATTTATTGGTCAGTGTATTATCTTACTCACTTTTTCTTTGCACTGAGGTTCGCATTTTTAAATTATGTTAAAGAATAAAAATGTACTTATTAAAATAATAAAATACATTTTTATTCCTGCATTTTAAAACTTTTTTTTTTTCTAGTAGAGGTAAAGTAGTTTTTAGTTCAGATAAATTAGGGTTGGTGTATATGTTGCAAGTAGTTTATTAAGAGTTATATCTTTTGTTCTTCAGTGTTGACTAAAGCATCCTTGATTTTTAAGCCCTTACTAAAAAGAGGACATCTGGGACTGTTAATGAAGTTCTTCACAAAGCTAAGGCAGTCTATTCACTAACAGGAGATCTTACAATAGCAATTTGTTTTTCCATGACCAGTCTTCAACTTAAAACAAGCAAAAACCCATGGGAAAAAAAAAAGCAAACTGAAACAAACTCCCTATAAATTATCTCAATGATGAACATGAAAATGTTATGGTCATCCAGCTTCTCCATGAAGAATGTTTAACGTTGGTTGTAAGATTTATCTCCCTTGAATTTACATGGCTGAAAATTTATCATTTAAGCTGAATTAGTTAGTTTAAAGTAACTGTACAGTTAATAAAAATAGGTATCTTCAAAGTTTGACTTATCTCTCTATTCTAGGAACTGCTCTCTCTCCTATCTTGTAACTGATTTCTTTTTATAAAGGCAATTAACTAAATTTCTTGTTACTCTGCCAATTATTTTTACATCATTGTTCAACATGCTTTATTCACTGTGTTAACCTTAGTGATTTTCTGTCTTAGTGTTTCCTTCCCCAAATTCCAGTGGAAATAGTAGCCACCATCCTATCAAATTACATACTGAGTGCTGAATAGCTATTATAATAAGCAGCATGGTCAAAAGGACCTATAGGAACTGGGCTAAAAGACATAAACTCACCTTCTGCATGCTCATGTACAGCTCATCCTGGTTCCAGTGGAGGCCAGAATTTTTCCACAGGTCTCAGGAATTACAGCTGCATACAGTTATTTCTCATGTGAGCAGACAAAGGCACTAACTTTCACTTTTTTCTCCTTCATGGTCCAGGGAGAGCAATGTGGATCAGAAGATTCTGTGTCAATGCGTCAGAGGGCCTCAATTAGCTGCAAAGGTTGTGCTTCATCCTCTACTGCCTTGTGACCTATTTGTCAAGGACTGATTTAACTACATAATCTTAGCCAGCCATCAGTTAAGTCCAATGTCTTCAATATCTATTGCCCTCCATATGTTTTGCCAATAATACTGTAATTGCCATTCCTAGTCTATAAATATTTCAGCATACTGAATTCTGTATAAAAATGTGTCTCAATAGCAAAGGTTGTTTTACAGTTAATACCTTTTAAGATTATGAAACTATTCCCTAGTATGGACTACTGGCCAAATTAATTTCCTAGAGGACTACAGATTAAACACAAATCGTGGTTTTGAATGTGAAAGGTCATGTTGTTCAACCACCAAGCTACAGCTCAAAATGTGACTTTATGACTTCTACCACTTCTTTCTGCTCTGAATTATTCATCAAGTTAATATTTTACTATCATAAGTTCTCTTACCCTTTAAATTTAGAAAACAAATTTTGGGTGCTTAAGTTAATGAAAGTAATTTTAAAGAGTAATATAATACACCTAACATTCCCAAGGCACAAGAAGGAATAAAATATCAGTTTTTAGGTTGAGTGCAAATTCTCTCAATCCAAATATTTTTGAAAGTTAATAAAACTTGTCCTTCAGATTTATTTGCATGAATTTCATAGAACCACAGAATAACTGAGGTTCAAGGGACCTGGGGAGATGTCTAATCCCCTGCTCACACAGTGTCAACTAGAGCAAGTTGCTGAGTCCAGTCAGGTTCTGAATTTATCCAAGGATGCAAACATTACAAATTCACTGGACAACACAACCTGTTCCACTGTTTGACCAGTAAAAATCAATTTAAATAAAAGTTCATTTATTTCAGTCACTGCCCATTGCTTCTTGCCCTTCTATTGGATGACACTGAGAAGAGTCTGGCTTCTTATTGTCTAACCACCACCTCTAGTCAGGTATTCGTGTATATTGATTTAAAGTGTATATATGTATATACATGTATTTAAGTAAACATTTTTATAACACTAACAAAAAATTAATTTGTTTGATGACTGTGGACTATTTTAACATTTTATTTCCTACAAGTTACTGGAGAAAGTTTGAGTATTTCTAACATTAATTAATTTTATATATTGACAAGACTCAGTTGTTAGACTCATTTATCTTAAAGGTCTCTTCCAAGTCAAATTATTCTACGAATCTTCTTCCTATGGAATATGTTCCTTTAAGAAGCTTTGAGGAAAAGAAATCCATAATGGTTTTCATAATTGCTATTACAGATTAAAAAGAATAAACAGAAATGTTTGATTTAAATATAAAACTATTTCTTCCATGTAAAAATGCACTGATGTAATCATTAATGATTAAAAATCCCAGTTAGGCTGAAGCAAAGTAATTTTGATAGATATTGTAACAAAACTTTATCACCATAAGTAAGAAAGAGATTATTTGAAAAGAGTGAAAACAGATAGATAAGTAAACTTAAGTCAATATGTTCAAAATGAGATATGCCTAGGATTCTTGAAAGCATTAGATAATTAACTTACTGTAAAAATGTCCATCATTTTAAAAAATGAACATTTAGTATATATACACTGCTATTAATACTGCTGTAGAAGTTTCTAAGCGACCTTCCAACGGTGATGACATCAAGGTCCAATTACTGTTGATGACTATAGGATGAAAATTTCACCTCTAAACTTTTCAAACTACCAATGAGTTATAAATAGTAGTCCTATTAAGTGAGCAACTCAATATTCAATTAATGGTTAATGATGCATAGGGAAATAGCTTCAAACACTCTAAAATGCACCTTAGATGATTTTCAAATTTCACATGAGATTTATGAATGGTGAATTGTGACTAACACCTAGTGATAATACTTTTATATTTTTCCATCATGTACTTCATTATATACAAAATGAACTCTGGAAAAGATTAGTTAAGTAATTCACTAAATAGTCTCAGAATCCTTGGAAAGATTAAAATAAGGAACTTGTCCAAGTATTTTGATTTCTTATGGAAGTTTTATAGTCTTGGAATCATAAGTCTCTGAATATTTTTTATTACACTTTCTCCTAATTCATTCCATTCCTGAAACCTAGTCTGTTTGCTTAGAAGTCTGTTTTTGGTGAATATTTGAATGTATATTTAATGATTTGGGGTTTTTTTAGGTGGAAAATCACAATGAAATAATAGGATTTTAAGAAAAGAGGTTGAAATGTCATTTGTTTCTTTCCTAATTCATATCTTAAAGCAATAAATTTAATTTATGAGATATATTATCTACAATTTTGCAAAGCAGTCAGTGATGGACACATCACAATTTCACTAATCCATTTCAGTGTTTTACTATTATGAGGATCACACAAAATCCATAGAATGTTTTTATAAAGCTTTTTTCCTAATCCCTGACCTAGTGTAAATCTGATACAAATTAAACGTATAATTTTTCATCTTCGTTATCACAAATATAGCTTTTTTTTTTTTTTAATAGTACTGTTTGTATATTTGAATGCTGTTATTGTGTCTTCTCCCAGTCTTCTATTTCATAAACTAGGTTAATATTTTTCTCTGCATCTTGGTTCCTGGATCTTTCATTATTCTTGATGCCTTTAGACTGTATCTGCCTGGATTGCATCTTTCATAATATTCTCTGCCCAACTCTAACCCCAGAGGATCCAGTTGAGACATGGCTAATACTAACCAGAGTGGGAAATTGAATTCTCCTAATATGGAAAACATATTCTTGTTTATTCACACTGGTACCGTGACTGTCTTTTTTTGGAATGTGATGTTCAACTTCAGCTTAGGATCTGAAGTAATAAACCTAAGATTTTTCTTGACGGAACTTTTGTTTTTTTTTTTTTGTTTGTTTCTTGGTGTTGTTGGTGTGTTTTTTGTTTTGTTTTTTTTTGGTTGGTTGGTTGGTTTGGTTTTGTTTTTGTTTTGTTTGTTTGTTTGTTTCCTGTTCTTTATTCAGGTTATTCCAGATGACATAAATATTTTTTTTATTTTTCTGTAACTGTAGTGAATCATATTTTTTTCAAACCATCCTGCAGTTTTGGGTTACTATTTTAACTTCTAATTCTATTACTTATTGGCGTATTTATTAATAATATAGAATCACAGAATAATTTTGGTTGGAAAAGACCTTTAAGATCATAGAGTTTTCTATGTGATCATCAAAGTCCTATGAAATATTCAATCCTGGCCTTATAGCCAGGATACACATTAGAGGAATATTTCCTGGGAGGCGGTATGCAAAGGTCACTTTCATCCTTCTATTTCCTCTTCTGTATGTATACGCCAGTACCATAGAGATTCTAATTGCACTGAGACATGACTCATTTACTTAGCAAATCAGAAACATAAAAGGAAGGAAAGAAAATATAGCAATGGAGAGAAGAAAGAAAAAGAAAGAAGAAATCCATCCTACAATCTCAGCTGTAAACAAAGGTATCCTTTCCCTTACCATTCTTCCATCTGCTGTAATGTGAATTTTATGTCTAATTTTAGACAGCAAATGGCTCAACAGAACATGTGGTTTTGTATGTAGTAAAAATGATAGAATAGTTTCAGTCACTGTACAAACAATTAGTATAAATTGACATGTACCAGTATACGGTTTTAACAAGTACTAACACTTTATAAGTTGAATAAAGGGTCATCTTTATTAGAAAAAAGATCCATCTCTGAGCATAATTTATGATTGTTCAATTTGGTTATGGATTAAGGATAATTGCTACAGAAGATCTTTAAGGTTCTGAACCCATGAATCTAATATTGCGTATTTAATGAAATTGTCAGCAATTTTTGGTTAAAAATGTAAGATAATTTAACAGCATTTGAGTCATCACTTCCCTGCTACTGATTTGGTATATAAATATTCTCTCCCTTCATCAGCACGTCTGCAATTTTCTTTTTAAATTTTATCCACTATATTGTTCCAAAATTCTTAGCTAGAAAAAAAATCAAGACCAGACCAATGGAATAAGTATCAGCCAGGAAACAATGCAATATTTACTCTCAGTACTTCTGACTTTATTATCAAAAGGTAAACGCTTTCACAACCTTCTTGTCATGATTAATTTGGCAGAACATTTTGAATGTTAAATCTAGGACTGGAAATTAATTAAAAAATATTTTGGGGAATATCACTGGTTGCAAAAAATCTTTTCACTTCCTTTAACAGATAAATGAATGCCTCTGTGACCAAGAACTGCATGATGGATATTGGAAGATATATTCTAAAAATAGGAAATAAATTACCTTTGGTATTTTTTCACAAAGAACTACACAATTCCTGATATACACCGCTTATTGCAACTCTGATTCCTGACTCCTGCCATGGAGTCAACAATGTGTTTAGAAGCAGTTATTGGATTATTCTCAAAAAAATATTCAGATTATTTGCTTTATGTCAGCATGTAAAGTTTGACATAAGATACCAATAACCTCTGTCAACAGATCTTCCTGTTTCTGCTCCTCAGAGCTCCATTATCTTACACATTTCACAGGTTTCATCAGCAAAATTCAGTAGAGTACACTTCACGCTCAGATTTCAGATATAAACTCATGTGCATGGCAACTACTGTTGTGAAATGTTTCATGAAAATGTGAAAATTTTTGGTGCTATTTCTTCTCAAAGCATTGTCCAGAGGCACATTTCCTCACATCATTTAAAAATACCAGAGCAGTGTAGCTGAAACTGAGCATACGAAAACACCTTGATCTAAAAGACAGAAGACAGTATTCAGCTCACATTAATTGGAATTTTAAAGGAACTGCTATCTCCCAAATATCAAAACATAAAATTAATTGGCTCGCTAACCTAATCTGATGTAAATAATAGACCTGAGGGCTTCATCTAAGGTTGCAGAACAGTGAAGCAGATAAAAAGAGAAAAAGAAAATGGGCCACTGTTTGTAGAGGCAACTAATGGAGGTGTAGCAAAACTTCGATGTAATAGACAGAGATTTTCTATTCATGGCTCTATTCCCAGCCTTCAGCAATGGCAAAGAGTTTCTCCCAGCACTATCCTTGCAGGGAGAGCCAGGACAAAACAGCCTATTCAGCCTGGCAAAGGATATGCATGTCTCAGTGTTCATCATATTCTGTAATTCTGAGGAAGTAAAACTATGCACATGGAGACTCCCCTCACCACTTGAGAAGGAAAGGAAAGAGCTAGAAGCAAGCAATGTACTTCTGACATCTTGCTGTAGCTTTGCATGCCATGGGGCTACACATTGCATTTTGCTCTAGCAAGGAAAGCACCCAACAGGCCACCACAGTTCATTTACAGGGCTGGGGACTTCACTCGATCTCAGTTCACTGAGCTGCTAAGGGACGACAACACTTAGCCACAAAAGGATGAAAACAAAATAAATTAATGCAACAAATCCATATTTGTCTGTCTTGTGACACGGTTTGACTTAGTCTTTCTATCAAATTGATGGATGACTAAAGCTGCAACTGAAAAGAAATCAGATTTTCAGAACTGAATTTCTTAGGCTTTGCTTAAAATGCCACACATGTGAACTGAAATCAGCAGCTTAACTTTTACAAACCTGGGAATAATGAGAGCTTTCTCTGGAATCAAATTCAAGATGACTACAGGCAACTAGTCTGAAAATCCTGACTTACAGTTCTGTAAATTGAAGTCCTTGCTCTTTATGCTAGTTGACTGAGGATATGCAGCACTATAGTTGAAAGAGTTTTAGCCATGAACTTAATGGCACAGAGGCTCATCTTCTAGCAGACAATGGCAGAGAGTGAAATAGGTCAGATAGGTTCATCTAATGATTGCCACCTGCATAATCAGCAATCTATTAAGATTAATGAGGCTCTCATAGGATATTCTACACATCATCTGAGCACACATTAAAATCAGATTAGTCAGAAAAGTCCATATATTTTTGTTCATATTTTAAAATATGAAAATAAAACCTTATTTATTAAATTATTAAGTTAAATAATTATAATTATAATGCCTTATGCAAATCAGGTTTTAATTTTGTTGCTCATAGGTTATTACATCCTATAAGAGACTCTCAGAAAGGGAAAAATCAGTTCTGAAAAGGCAATCCAATGTCGCATTATGTATGTCCAACGTTCCCAGCCCGGTATTTCTGAGTATGACCTTATACATTGTCACCCAAACTTATTCATGGTGTGATGGTACAGATGTAAGAGTTTTTGCAGGAGTTTGTTCTTATAATCAGCTTTTATGTTTCACTTGTTTGTACTGTTATAACTAGTAGTAGTGGCAGTAGATGAAGATGAGAATATGGGCTAAATTGGTGTTAGTATCTAAAAGACTGAAAGCAAGAAACTGTTGTCTGATTTATAAAATAAAAATTATTATTAAATGCTAAATCAAGATTTTAATTTCAAAATTTAATGATCAGTTTAAGGTTCTGTCAACTGACATTCATAGATATGGAAAGCATAAATAGAAATAAAATGTATCCTCAAACCTTAATATTGGAAGAGCAAAAATAACTATAAAAAAATAGTTTGATTTTCATTTGGTTGTTTGTTTTCAAATACAATTGACTATTTTGAAATGAATTATTTATCTTGTAACAGAAACTTTGCTTTGTAGAAAAAAGCAGTGTTAAATCATTTGTCTGAGATTTCCTAAGATAAAATAGACAGACTATGCCTGGGTTAGATGCAGAGAGGGAATTGAACACTCTGAAATTGTCAGTGTCCAGAGCTCACAGAGCCTCATTATTCTATTGATTGTGGTTTATAGTAATCCATCTATTATAGTTCTTATTTTCATTTGGTAACTTAAATTTTTAATAAGCTATTTTCTAAATCACTGTTGCTTCTCCTAAATCATCTTTATTTTAGACCAAAACATGTTATTTGCAAACTGGAGAACAGATGTGCATTCAAAATCCCTTAGTTTTTCAGTTGCCCTAAAATACACTAGTCAATGAAGAGGATATCAAAACTACAGATAAAATCACTTTGTCACATAAAACAAAGTCATTGATGCTTTATGAGCAAAGAAGAAGATATTTGTCTATTGATACAGTCCTTTTTTATGATATAGTTGTATTTTCCTATTTTGTTTTCAGCCATTCCAGGTCTTGTTTTTCTGTATATGATTTCTTTTTTTCCCTGTTCACTCTTGTTTTTACTGAATAGTCAGAAAGAATTTTGCCAGTCACCTCCTACAACGTTCAGGGACTTTCTGATTACAAGAATTCCCTGACGGTTACCTCTTACTGGAAAAAAATAAAAAATTTAAAAGAGATTTTTCTCTTCCATTTTCAGTGTTTGTTTTGGTAGTAGAATTCATATAGCCCATCTGCCAACTGTTGCTCTGAACTTCCATCTTATTCACCACATGCAGGAAATACAACGTTTCCCAAGACTTCTGGTCCCCAGTTCTCTGATCCATATAATGTTTTTAGTCTGCCTGGACTCACGTCTTTAATGTGAGGAGTGACCCCTCTCCCATTTCTTGGGCCAAGAGGATATATTAGTCCATGTCCATTAAAAGTAGACTTGAAATTGCACAAGTTCACCTAGAGCAAGAGAGCTTCCAGTAACATAGATGAAGAAGAGGAACTCAGGGATCTTCCTCAAAGCATGTGAAAAGTTGGTAGAGCACTGGGGGAAATAAACGGTTGAAGTCAATGATCTTAAGAGTATTTTCTAAGCAAAATGATTCTATAATTCTAAAACAATAATGTCCTAGTGTCCCATCAGCATGTACAGAGCTGGATCTAATGGAAATATTGTTACTTGTGATGATGTTGGGTGAATGGTGTGAAGAGTAATTGTTTACAGGCTGGCCTATCTGCATGTGCCTATTGAGAGCTCATTCAAGCAGCATTGCTTGTGTGAATCTGCACTGATATATCTGCTCCTTTTCATCCTTGTTATGGTATGCAGAGACATTAACACATTATTGTTACATCTATTCATAAGATCTATTATTATAAATTATTGACAGTTGCTGAGATATTAATATGACTGTTTTTCTTAAAAAATATTTATCTTTTTTTTTCTGTACAAGCATTTAAGTTACACTAGGAAAGCTGATTTGAGCACTGATTTTATTTAAGCTATTAATTAATAAATATTTAGCGTGCTACAACAATATTTCATTGTATTAATTGATCATGTCCACCATTTATCATGCTAGATGGATGACTAAACAAATTGTGGTTATAGTTTACACACCCCTCAATAAAAAAAAACCTAACACTGATATTCGTTGTTAAAAAAATGGCTAGAGGTTGTGGAACAGATCCACAACTGTGTAGATCAGTGTCACTTCATTTATTTCAACAGAACCATACCATTTTACACGATATAAGAATGTCAAAATTTTTCTGTCATATCCATAGCGAAAGCAGGGTTGCAGTATTTAAACTATGTATATACTTTCTGCTGCTACTGATTTAGTTTTTATTTCCTATTCTACAAAGTACTGAGTTGTTATCACTGAAGTGTACTGTGCATTGAGAAATTATTGTTGTATATTTTGTTATACAGAAAAATCACATACCAAAGCTAATGACAGAGTGCTTTTTACACCAAACACTAGCTACATTCATAGAACCAAAGGAACAGAATACAAAACACAGGCTGCTTCTGATAGTAATCAATCTTACAAGATGTTTTCTTCCATGGAACAGGACAGGATGGACATAGCACTGGCCGCTGGATCTGTTACAGTTGGATTAATATTAGGATAGCAACCAGCCCTATAGCCATAGAACTCTTGTAATCAGTAACCAAACTCTGTTCTTAAAGCTGACATAGATTTATGGTATGTTCTTATAAGGTAGGTAACTGTAACCGAGCCTTATTCTTAAGGTGGACATAGATTTAAGATATATTCTTTTAAAATTGGTACCGTAGAAAATAACTGATAATTATAGCATCTTTTAGATAGGAAGTTTGTGTTAGAATAGGTGTGGAATATGCTAATGGTTGTCAGGGGTTGTAATGAATATGTATGTGACTAACTTGTATAATAAGGTATGGTCTGAATCAGCTGTTCGAAGCCAGCTTTGGGTGCGAACCCCTGGTTTCCCAGCGCTGAAATAAAGCACCGCATATAACTACGTCCGTGCTTATGTGTCCTGATTGCTAACACTTCCAGAACAGAAGCCTTTTCTAGGTTTAAACAGTTGTAAGTTGTTTTTTCTTAAAGTCATTTAACCTTCCAATAATTAAATCCAAGTGTTCAGAACATTCCCCTTTACTATATAGAACTGCTATACTATGTTTGTGAAGTGTATCTACTGTCAGAAATCCCCTGATTTTGCATTAAACAGAATGCTTTCTTACTCTATTAGTTCTATCTCTACCTGATTTTCAAAGAAGGTCTTGAACTTAAAAGGTAAAGAAATGGCTTCCCTGACATCATAGGAGTTTTTCTCCTTTTTGCTTGTATTCTGGCATTCCTCTGTCTTAGTAATCCTTCAGGTAGGTGTTGTGTATTGATAAGGATCATGGCTGAAAACATTGTGGTGAAACTAGTTGAGCCAAGAGATGACACATTCAGCGCAGAGGGAACTGCGATTTACATATAAACGAGAAGCTAACGAGCCACAAATGAGGCCGGCTGACCGATACCGAAGGTGGAGGATGTGCTGGGGGGCACATAGCCCCACCTTCTGATATGCCCAGATCGGGAAACAAAGGGGAAAAGCTGAGACCCTTCAACGTGGCCCGGGACTTGTCGAGACTTGTTGATCTTTTGCAATCACCCTTTCCCCCTGGATTTTCTGCATGACACAAAAGGGCAACGCTGAGACCCCTCAGCATGGCTCAGGACTTGTCCAGACTTGCCCATCTCTCGCAATCACCACTTTTACCCCGCCAAGACTTTCCTTTACTCTGAGAGCTATAAAAAAACTCACCAAAACCAGCACCGGCAGAGAATACCAGCTCAGCCTCACCGAAGGGAATCCAGCACCCTCAGGACTCTTCATTCCAGCAGCCTCGCCTCGGCAACTGAACCAGGCATTGGAGGATGCTGTGCTCCTGAACTGCAAACCCCAGCATCCTCGCCGTGGAACACCGAGGCCATATATCATCGTACAAGTCCTGTCATCCACACTGTGGGGCCGTAAGAGACTGGATCCCTCACTCTTTTCTTTCTTCCTTTCTGTCTGCTCTTTCCTTCTCTCCTTTTCTTTCCTATACCCCCATTTCTTTGTCTCTCTTCCCGTTGATAGAATTAACTAACACTTTAAGGGTGCCTAGTTTAGAGCTTTATGTAACCAATTATGTTAAGAAAAACCAGAACCTCATCGAATGCCAAGATAAGAAGTTTTACAGCACCTAGCTGTAAACTTAATGCACCTAGCTGTAAACTTGAGAAGACGAGATAACGAAGATTTACAGCAAAAGAGGGGGATCCAGTCTGGTCAAGGGGTCAAGGAGGAGACTATGAAAATGATTACCTGGGACTCATTTTAATAAGAAGCGGGGAAAGGTTATGAATATGTGTAGATGTTCCTGGGGTCCTTATGAATATGTAACACGTTACTGTATTTAAACACACATCTTATTGTTAGAAGTTGCGTATGAATGGTGGAATGATCCCCGTTGTGCCTGATGTTGAAATAAACATATATGCTTTATAACCTTGTGAGTTGTAAAGTTATATGACTTTATAGTTTGTAAAGTTGTTTCCGTGCCTCACCATATATATATATTACTCTCTTTGTCTTTCCCTTATAGCTTAGTTTTCCTTCCCTCTCTACCACTCTCTCTCTTTTCCTTTTGAACATGTAAGGATAACACCATCTTTAAACTCTGCTGTTGGATTCTGGTTAAATTTCACATTATAGCTACTGATGGTTTGTGGGAGATTTGAGGGATTCTCTTGAGGCTGAATTGTGGAGGGGTTGCTGTTAAATGGAGATTTGTTATTGAACCAGCCAGGAATTTCAAGGCTGGGAATAGGACCTGCCGTGGGAGAGAAGCAACTCCGAAATAACAAGGCCCCAATGTGGTGTAAATTAACAAGACCTATTAGCAGTGAGACTCGGGCGCGTGGACAGCCGGTGAACATGGACAGTATCCAATCAGCTAATGCATGCTTGGAGCGTGGACGTGTGATCAGGAAATAATTGCATATCTAAGGAGGCTTGTCTCTGTAATAAATGGCTTCGCTTGAATTCATATTGAATTGTGTGGAGTCCATGAGTTTTTGCCCTCGCAATGGTTGCCAATACATCGCTTGTAGTAGGACTTTCGCTGTTAATGTGTTGGTAAGTTCTGTTATACTTTTGCCAAGTCACCATTCGCTGTAACCAATATTCCAACACGTACTTTTAGTAAAACTCACAATTGAATTGGACCACGGAGGTGATTGTCTGTCATTCACTTCACATAACTACGCAGAATGAACCCAGAGTTAACTCACACCTGGTCTCATCTGTTGAGTCAGGGCACATGTCGCATCTAGAGTTAACTCATCCCTCATCCCACCTGTTGGGATGAGACAGTAGGGAGTGCTTATGAGGAAGGAACAACAACTCTTCCTACTCTTGCTTGCTCTCCAAATCTTTTTCCCACAATCCCTTCTGTGCAGGCCGTGAAGAAGTGCTGATCTCCCACATTCTCATCCTCCCCTGAATTTCACCCCCGTTGCTCAAAAAAACATTTTTCATTATGTTTGCCACAAAATCATAGAATCATTTAGGTTGGAAAAGACCTTTAAGATCATCAAATCCAACCATAAATGACTTTTTCTGGACGCTGAGCCAGGAAAATATTGACACAACTTTGTAATTTTATTTCAATGGGTATCTTAACTAGCTTTGAGGTTATATCATGAGTAATAATTTGTTAGGCCAAAGCTCTGCATGACAAGCGTAACATTACTTAAGATAAAAAATTGAGTAGAATTATTTACTTCCATCGCTTGGACTCTTATCTCTTTTTTACCCCTGTACTTGCCTGATATTGTGGAACGTATTTCAGGAAGCTATACTGTAATTTTCTTTTTTATGTACATGGAGTTTGTGATCTTGGAGGTTGAACTTCTTCAAGATAAGATCCAGTACAGGAATTGTAGAGCCTGTACAATTTTATATTTTAAACTCATTCCTATTGCTGACACAAACTATAATTCAAATACATAGTTAAGTCTATCCATGAACAATAAATAAAGATATTAAAAATGAAACCACTACAGTGACCACACACCTTTTACCATTATGAAAAAAAAGAAAAGAAAAAAAAAGTCAGAAAACCTGATAAGTAAATCTAGTGGGGTCATTCTGTCCTTACAGAAAAGCAAGTGACACAGTTCATGTAGTGATATTTTATGTTCAACAAAGATGTCTTCAAGGGTTTCACCCATGTCCCTAAAATACTCTCTGCTATTTTTATCATGCTGATAAGCTTTAAGCTTCTCTAGCATAGATTAAGCTGTTCTTTATTTTGCAGGTCACCTAACTATAAATGACACAATATGTTTCCTGTCCAACTACTTTAGTTTTGCTGGATAGAGAAAATGCTGAGTGTTATAGAGTTGCAGGCAATTTGTGGGCCATATGCAAAGACTGGAATTGTATCTTGACATATTTTTATAGAAGTGGTACAATTGGAACACGTGCAGAAAATACTGATCACAAGTATGGCTTTAAGCCACCTCTCTCCTCATCTCCAAAACACTGATTTAGCTTAGGCAACCTGGGAAACCACTTTCAGTTATATTTCTAATTTCTCTGTGTCTTGAGTGCAAAAGTCAGAATATCTACAGCATTTTATATATGACCCCATATGTTTCTGACATACTACTTGTGCTGTTTGAGCAGTTAGGCCACTAACTATATTTTTCTGCTTTTGCCTGCCCACCAAGTATGTGTGTGTGAAACACTGTGAAAATCAGCTTGAACTGAAAATACCTGGAGGAGAATGGTGTAGTGGTACACCACAATGTATAAGATGGCAATGTAGGATGATTTTATTTTTTTTTTAATCCTGGACAGCTTTATTGTGATGTTAAATTTGGACAGACCTAATAACCTAGTAAAACTTATTTATGGCTATGACAAAAATGTGACTGAGATAGCCAACTCTGATAAAAACCTACCCGTAAGGGATCAGCTAGGTGCCAAAAGAATCCTTCAGACAGAACAAAAAACAAACAAAACACCAACCAACCAACCAAAACACAAAAAAACATGAACAAACAAATAAACAACAAACAACAACAACAACAAACAACACTGCCCCCCCCCAATAGAATTATTTTTTCTTTTCTCTTTCCTTTTCTTACCTTTGATCACTGAATCAGAGTCTTGAATTTGTCAGGAAATTTAATATGTCAGACACCTTCACCACCTGCTTTTTCTTTGCAGTAAGATTAGGAAATCTTCAAAATCATCCAGCGAATAAGCCACATCAAACTGGACACTTTGAAAATCCTACTACAAGAAGACTACATAAGGTGAAGTAAAAATAACAAACACAAATGCACTTAAATTTTCTATTTTCTTTGGAAATCTCTACTTTTTTTTTTTTTTTTGAGGGGGGCAGTGGGTGGGGGAGTAGAGAGGTGGGGAAGATGCATTTATAGCATTTTGTATTTTAACAACTTAAGTACTTGCTGACATATCATGGCAGACTCATTGTTAACTGTGTGTAAATACTTTGCAGATGACATACATTTAACTCAATTTTTGTCATGCAAAAGCTACACATCTGTTGTAAGATTAATCTATGACTGGGAAAGGATTTATAACTCCAAATCCCAGTTAGTCTTGTTTGGTTTTAACTCCCATTCTAAAATATAAAATTCACCTCTGAAGATTTAAGCCTCTCTTCAATGTACATGAATCCTGATGTAGGACTCCATTTGACTAGAGATCTAGTCCTCAGAAAAATGGGAAATAAATCCCATTCCATAGGGATTTTCTGTATGTTTCTGGATAGATAATGAAAATCAACAGTTCAGTTGTGCCCAAATGCTGGCTGGAAAAATATGTATCTCTGGATTTTTCTTAAATTTCCTCTTATTTTGGAAAGATTTTTTCAGAGGAAATTCAGTCAAAATATGTTTAAAAGGAAAAGAACTGGTAGTGGAACTGAGAAAGTTTTTTGTAAAGTTTTCTATTACACAACATTAAATCAAACAAATCAAATGTTTGTTATACTGTTGCAATTCCTTTAAGTCTTAAGATAATAATTTTATATAGCTAAAACATCAGGTTTTACCGTGCTGAGCTTATTGTTCCAGTTATTTGTTATTTATTTATTTTAATGAAAGTAAATAAGTAATGACAAAGTATTGTACTATTAAGGTAAAATTAAACCAGACTGTTTGAGTATCCTTAGAAGTAATTTATAGAAATTAGTTTCATGAGACATTCTGAATTTGGACATTTTGTTCTGATTTGAAATAAATAATAATTTCAAAACAGTAGTTGTATGACTATCACAATCCTTCAAAATTATTTTTCCCACCATACTAGTTTTCTCTATATCTCATAGCTTTTATCCTTGAAACTTACTGAAAAGCTGGAAAAGGTGTTCCCCTTAGTAATAAAAGAAATAACCTTTAATAAGTATACTAAATGTTTGAATTAAAAAATACCTAGGATTTTGTTATTTGGACAAAAATATTTATCTTTGTTTAAGTCAAAAATAGATTTAGTTTAAACAGACAGTTAACTGTCTTAGGGAAATACTGTCACTGTATATTTCACCTCAAAAACAGCAGGCAGATCTTCCTATATATATATATATGTATACATACATTTTTTTTTTATGATTTTTTTTTTCCAAAGCTGAATTCACTTGAAGAAAAAAAAAATAGAAAAAAATAATTACAGGAAGATGCTTACTCTTCTGTTTGGTGTCAAATATACATGCCCCATATCTCAGTTGGCTGTTGCTATGACAAAATAAAGTTAATATATACACAGACATGTTTAGTACATGCACTGGATTACAAATTTGTTTAAAATTAAGTTAAATTGACTTAAAGAAGAAACACTAAAATAAATAACAAAATGTAACACCTATTTAAATATTTAAAGTTTATAGATTAATTATATTGCTTGAAAGTATAGTTTCCGAGTTATTCTCTTTTTTCAAGTATGCAGCATACATACATCCTTCCTTTACTGTGACTCACTATCATTCTAAATGAGAGTTGGAACTCTAATTTGAATTGCCTTTTTCCTTTCTTTTTTGTTTTGTATTTGGGAGTTTCTTTCTCTTCTTTCTTGAGCCCATTTGAGTCATTTTTATATGTAGGATAATATAGTTCATTTACACAACATTTACTGGCTCTCAAATTTCCTGTTTTATGACAGCTATAATGTATCTGATAGGTTTTGTGATTGTTGCATATTCACTTGTTCTTTGTTATTCTTAAGGCCTGTTTTAGCCAGCTCCCAAGACTTTGTTCCCTTAATGACCAGTACTGGTCCATTTGAGACTTGTATCATCTCTGTTATCAGCTGGTGCTTACACATTTAAGGCTCCTTCTGTAAACTTGTGCTTGTGCTTTGGGGTAGGCTGTTAAAATCCCTGGGTTTGCTTCAATGTCCTTAAGTGTTTGCTTTGCTGATGTAGTATTTAATGTTTTACTATCACATTCAGGTCACACATCTTTGTTTCAGGGTCACTGAAAAGTTCACTCTACATACATAATGATTCAGTAGATAGATACATTTAGATATAACTTTTTGGTAACTACTTGCTGTTAACATCTACGAGCTACAGCAAATACCCTAGCAGGCAGCCTTTTTTCAGCCTTTCTTTTTTTTTTTTTTTTTTTTGTTAAGATATCTAGGTTCTCCAAGAAACCTTGGAGACTTATTCAAGAGATGTAGACCCTTCTGTGATGTGAGGTATAATAGGGAGAAGAGTTCAATGGTTCTTAGCCTTGGTAGTTATTTGTTTAAGGATTACTGTCCTCAGCAGGTGTACCACAGCCCTAGATGAGATCCTTCCTTTTTCATCGGATTTCATTCATGTTGAGCCTGGGTTATGAATCTGAGTTATGAGCAAATGTGTTTCAACAATAAGGCAATCTGAAGGAGGTATTTATTTCTATACAGTTATGACTTTTGCACAGACTTCAAAATGCAAAGCCACCTCTTTGCTGGAAGCTATGTTAGTTCAATGATAATATACATGCAAAAAATCTGGTTAAGATGTTCAAATGCTTCCAAAAGAGAGCTTGCTTGGAAGAGGAGCAGAGTTATCACGTGACTCTGCCTTCACCTGACTGGAGAACCTTGTTCTCAATATCCTCTGTTGAATGCCTCTTTTAGGCTGCTCAGTAAGAGAAAAATATTGATAAACTGAAGGAAGGCTGTTGAAGGGCCACCAGAATGAACAGGATCTGGAGCACTTGCTTTGTGAGGAGAGCTTGGAGAAGACACACCTCTGGGAGGACCTGACAGGAGCCCCTGATGCTTACAAGAAGAGTGTTGAAAACCCAGGTTTTTCATAGTGGTACATGTATTTTTCTGATATACCATGACCCAAATGGCATATTCGATACAGTACAGTGTGACAGGCTGGAATGCATAACAAAGTCAGTGTGTGTAAGGATGTGTAAGTAATATCAGCAGAACAATAACATCTTCCAAAATGTCATTTTGAAAATATGTCCTTAAATTTCTTATCCAAGGCTTGTACAAGTGTGGTGTACTGATAAGGATAACAGCCGAAATATTGTGGCAAAACAAGTTCATCCAGCCACAGGAGATGAGACATCCAGTTTAGGGTGAACTGCGATTTACATATCAACAACAAGCTGGTGAGCCACAGCCCAGGCCAGCTGGCCAATACCAGAGGTGGGGGAAGTGCCAGAGGGCACATAGCTCCATCTTCTGATATGCCCAGCATGGCACACAAAGGGGAAAAGCTGAGACCCTTCAACATGTCCTGGGAGTTGTCCAGACTTGTTCATCTTTCACAATCACCCATTTCCTCCAGATTTTCCTCTACTCAGAGGGCTATAAGAAAGCTCACCTAAAACGGTACTGGTAGGGGAACCCACCATCCTGAGGACACCTCTGCCTACCAGCCTCATCACGAGAATCAGGCCAGACACCGGAGGAACTACAAACCCCAACAGCCTTGCTGCACGACATCGGAGGTCATGCATCATCATACAAGTGTCGTCATGCATGCTGCAGAGCCGTAAGAGTGGCTGGATTCCTCTCCCTTTTCTTTCTTCCTTTCCCTCTTCTCTTTCCTTCTCTCTTTTTTTCTTCTATATCCCTATTTCTTTGTCTCTCCTTCTGTGAGTAATTGTCTGCCATTCACTTCACGTAATCACGGAGAATTAACCCAGAATTAACTCACACCTGATCTCATCTGTTGAGTCAGGCTTCATGTCACATTCGGAGTTAACTCATCCCTCATCCCACTTGTTGGGATGGGGCAACAAGTACTATGGGAAACACATACTAAAACATATATGTATGTATCAATGTGACTAATGTTTCAAAATCATACTGCTAGTTTTATGTATGTTCATGCTGATCAGAGATGTATAATTTTCTCTCAGACTAGTTATTTTTTTACTTCCTGAATGATTTTCTTCCTTGCTCTATTTATCTTTAATTTTTGAGCAAGTGTCGCAGAATTAATACTCAGTTCTATTTGGTTAATGAATTAAATTTATATAGGGCTAGGTTTCCTACCTACTGGGAAAACAATTTAGACAGAACTGACTACTAACATATTAAAACTTAGAAGACAACAGTCTGGAAAAAGAAATTAGATGCAAAGTTTCTCCGGAGGTTCTTAGTTGTATGTGAGTATTATCTGCACAGGGTAAAAGAGAGGAAGAGATAGCTGTCATTTAAAACTCTGTGTTACAAAATTTGGCAGGCATCCGAATGTTCAGTCATGTGCCAGGAAGAGATTGACAATTTTAAGTGCAAGTTTTATGACCTTGACAAAAGGTAAAACAACAAAGAAAAAGCATAAACAACATCACAAACTCATGCTTCTCTTGTGCCATCAAGAAAGAAAAAAAGAAACATCATCTGGTAAATTCAGACCTTTCAACTTCTGTGTCTATTGTGGACTACTTCCTATAAATGCTTCTGAAGACACATTTTATCACCACATTATCATATATTGTAGAGACAAAATTATAATTAGCTACTTAACATCTTTGGCAGATGTGTATGAGAATATTTTAGATGACTATATAAAATTTTCAACATTAAAACCATATTCCATCTCAAATATAATTTGTTTCATTTTTCTGTTTAATGAAGTGTAAAACAGTGATAAATTGTAAAATTATTTGTAAAGAGTGTTCATATTATTTGTATAATGCAGTTGGTGAACTAACTGTTTCAAAAAACAAATGAGTTGATGGGATGGAAATGTAATTTCCAGCTTAAAGATCAAAAAGCAAAGCAATAACATGGCACCACTCATACTTAATTAAATTAGTGTGCATTTCACTTAAAGAGGCAGCTTCAGTGCTTCAGCATCAGTAACCCTCTTAGCAAACACAGTGCAGTGGACATGTACTGATACACTTGAAAAACAGAGATGGCAAGCTGATCTCCATCAGGAATTGCTGGTGCACACTCAGAGTTCCACTGCCATTAACAGGGTCTAGGAGTCAAAAGGACAAACACAGATGAAAAAGTCAGTTAAAGGATTGAGACTTGGTAGCTTCAACTTTGTCACTATTTTAACAGAGATAAAAACAGAATATGGGGAAAGAAGCATGCTTTTGTTTAAGCTTTGCCATATTTTTTTCATCCAGATTTCAGAAGACAAATTATGAGGGCGAACCTATGACTAGTGTTATAGGAAATAAGATGTGAAATGGTGAAACTGCATAAATTCTAGATGATTTTAATGAACAGTTGTCTCCTTATGTACTTTCACTTATGAAACTAAGATTGTCTCATGCAGCTTACAGATTTCATTTGCAACATACAACAATAACAGTTTCAGATTTGATACTTGAAAGGTCCCCTCTTGGTGGAACAAGATAAATGTAATTCAGGAGAATTTGTTTGTTAGAGACGGGACTGCAGCTACAGAAGATCCCTAGCATGAAGTACACATGAGTGAGAAGCTGATACTAAAAGGGAGCTGCTCATTGATATGAAGTATTTTTGAAAGTTGAAACAACTGAAAGCTGTTTATTGTAGCCATCAGGGGAAGAGGAGAATAAACAATTACTATGAAACCAGGAAGACAAACTGAGTTCATTGAAAGGTTTTAAGTAAAAGCCACGAGTCATGTAGAAGAACAGAGATATTATGCAAAAAAATAGTATTCTTTTCTCAGATGAATGAGAATTGTATTTTTAACAACATTTTTTTTCAGCTATTCCAGATATCTAATTTTAAAAGTAAGCTACTGCTAAGAAAGGAATTATGTTGTTCTCCAGGAATCATCAAAAGTGTATTAGTAAGAATTGTCTAAAACTGAGGGAACATTCAGACAAGGCTATATCAACCTATTTTTATTACGAACAGTACAATACCTTTCTTAATAAACATTTTTGCTCTAGCTGCACTGTCATGACAGATACATTCAAGTAGAAGGATTCTTTCTATTTCCCACTTACTTTTGGAGTTTATGGAAAATAAAGCTCCTGATCCTATTTGTAGACCCTGATGTTGTAAGGCTTTTACAAGTCTGTTGAAAGTTTAACTGCTGTGAAAGGTTATAATGGTAATGATTTTGTGGAATGTTTTTGTGGAATCCTCCTTGCACTGCCTAGGAGGATAACTTTAAGGCATGAGATGCTTCCTATGATGACTTACAGACTATGTCTCTGATGCAGAGTTTGAGATGCAATGGTTGTAAGCCTTTAAGAGTGGCTGCTGAAAAGCATACAGTCTCTTAGACATGCAAACAAACACAAGGAAACTATTTTATTTTAAAGTTCGTTCTTCCCGAGAAATCATTTTGGCAACATACACAGTGTTAAAAGTACATATGCACCACATACCCACTATTTGCACTTCCAAGAGTTAACTAGAATCAAATGTATGTCTCTAGACAGAAAAACAATCAATTAAGAAGTAAATTTTCTTACAAGCTTTTTTAGATAAAGATGCAAAGATACTCTTTATGCCTTTAAAAATGCTGTTAGTATTAACAATATGACTAGATAAAAGTGTCATAAAAATCTAACAACAATATCATTTTCAATCTATAGAAAAAACAAGCTTAGTTACTAAGGACAAGATATATCCCCAGAGAACAACTATATGGAAGTGGTAATTCCATAATTGTGAAAAGGCTGAACATTGAGAGTTCATGCTTTACTGCTGCACAGACGATAGCAATGGATCCCTTTCGTTGATAGCCAGTGAACAAAAGGCCAGTCTATCAGCTTTTGTGTATTTAACTCAGGTGGAATCTGACCCTGTTTGTCCTTATCTTTCTGTTGCTGAAGGGTTAAGATTAGTCCTTCATAACAAAGGAAAATGCTACTGTGGTTTCAAGACAAATTATTCCAGAATGGTTATTAACCTCTGCAATTCGATCCAAATTTATAAAAGAACATGAAAAAAACTGAAATAGCTTTAATGCATCCTGGTGTGATCTTCCATAACACAAAGAAGCCACTCAAAGGCCACTTAGAAGCCATACTATCTGTTCCAAGATGCTCCCCACACTTACTAAAACCCATTCTCTGCTCTGAGCCATGGGGCTGACAAGTGAGTGAATAGATAACATGTCCATTTTTATTAGCATAAAATCATTAATTTCAACAAGAAACATTTGAATTAATAATTTGTCATTTGGCTTATTAGCCTTCCATATATTTTCATATTCTATCTTGTATATTTTTAATAGCATGGAGTACATGTGTTATGTTTAATTTAGTCTTGAATTCTCTATTGCTAAAATGGCTCGGTTTTGTGAAAGATCCAACTTATCTTTTGTTACAGAAATTGCAGAAACAAAATAGTAGTAATAATATAAATCAGAAACCAACAGTCTGAATACTTACACTAAATAAGGCCAAAAATTACATTTCTATTGCTCAAATATATTTAATTTGTTGGAGAAAAAGGAGAATCTCTGCAGAGGAAGTAGTGGCAGAGTAACATTAGGAAATTCTTGAAGTATGGCAATGTTACAATGTCAATCTGCTCTATGCTAATGTGCACGACACATTTCACATAATATTTTTCTCTAGTTTTGCTTCTTCTTATAATGCATTCACTTTGCATTCAGTTCCAGTCTTCTCTTAACCACTCCTGTATCTTTCTTGTCCCACTTAGAATTTCAGACTGCCGTGGTACCAGGGCTGGAAGGAGACAGATTGTATGGGAATAAGAAGTAAATGGAAATCTGGGGTGTTTTGACAAACCAAGTCCTAACTTATAAAAGCAATGTTATAATTACAGCATGATCTGAATAAATATGACAGACTGGAGTGTCTATTTATGGCTAGCATTATTCAGAAAAACACATAAAGTTTACATTATAGTCTTTGAATACCAGTCTTTGCAGTATATTTCCAACTTTTGTGAATGCTCTTCATTTTCTATGTAACATTTATATGCTTAAGAATTATATATATGAGATAACCAGTATTATGAAAATAATTTCCCTACTAATAAATCTTGTTGATTAGGAGACTAAGTGAAGAATGAAAATTATGTATCTGTGTGAAAGATTATACCTATGCTTCCTTGCTATTCCAAAGACTTCATCTGATTTCTAAAACTGTACCTTTTAGGATGGTTGGTTTCAGGAACTCCTAATAGTCTATAGGGCCTTTTTGCAGAACATTAGCACTATCCATTGACCTCTCCATTAGCAGACATGAAATTATTTGGAATTCCAGTTCCTGCTGTGAAGTTATCCACATCACAATGTTCATGGCTGTGGCAGTTTTAGCAGCCAGATCAGGTACTAAATGGTCCATAAAATATACTAGCATATCTTAGATAAGTCTTTTGCAGGAAAAGAGAGAGGTAAAGAAAAAGGCAAAGCACTTTCAAGATGAAACAGTGAAGATATGAGCAAGTCATGCTGCATTTGCCCATTTTGGATTTGTTCCAAAGCTTTTACTATATATAAATATTTGGGGTTAGATTCTACTATTGAATTTTTTTTACCAGCAAATATGGGATATAGTCTCTTGGTAACTAATGGGAAACTTTCTATGCAAGGTTGAGAAAATGGCAAGGTCTCATTTAGCTTTAAAAATTCTAAATTTATTTTATAAAAATGTGCTTTTGGACTGAGATGACCTTAAGTGCTTAGACAACCTGAAGTGTTGAGACTCATTAATCTAATCTTGTGGTGAGTGTGTTTAAGAAATACATTTTATTGCTTGATCCTTTATGCTGTTACTCTCATATTTATGTATATACATATATGTATATGTTTTTATGGATTGGTTTGTGGTTGTTGTTAACATTGCCCACTTATTTCTTAGCATAATAAAATCTATATCAGATATTAGAGTATTGATAAACACTGTAATAGTTTTTTAAAATGCCTCAGAAGTTCAAAACATGACAGAGCTATAACTATTGAAAACAAAAAAAGTTAGAATCTTTTTGTTTATGAGTTTAATTAGACAATACAAGGCTATACTGACAAATAACAAAAATTTATGTAACATTTCAGAATTAATGAATTAATGAAACACCCAAACCAGCAGTTATCATTAAAATAAGTTGTCATCACTTGGAAGCAGAGAAACAATAGTCACAATGTTCAATTGTTGAAGTACTAGAAGAAAAATATCCTGTAGTTTATTCCTTTTTGCATGCCTGTAAATAAATAAAACTGTCAGAGCCTTCATTAAAAAAATAATACTACTGTTAAGAGCAATGAAAGTTTACAAGTTGTAGAAGGTGTTAAAATACAGTCTTTGACAACATTTGTTGTAAAAGTTATATCATTGTTGCCACAGATAATATTACTAAAAGTGATGACAACAACAACAAAATATTATCAAAAGAGAAATCAAATCAATGATGTAATGAATGGTGCATGCTGGCTCATATGATGGTAAATTTATCTGCATGGGCATAGAGAATAGGGAATTCTGCAAAGTAACCTGCCAAACTATGTTTCGCTTACACTTGCCTAATGTTCAAGTTTGATTCAAACACGCTACATTTAAAGTCAAGTGCCTGGGTCAAACTTCACAGTGGACTGTAAATAGTCTGGGTTGCTATCAGAATACAAATTAATGGATCCCTTACAATGAAAAGTGGAAAGGAAACAAGGGATGGACAGATCTGTTTGGTTTTGGAAGCCAGCCTTAGCAAGAGCCCAGAAAGCAAGTACAACATGTACAGCAGCCTCTCAGTCATTCAACTTAGCTTTTTTAAAAAAAACAAACAAACACAACAGACTTAATATTTTTTTTTAAAAAGGAAAAACTAAAATACGTTAGACAAACAAAGTTACTATTTCATAGAAGCTCCTATCCATTCTCCTCATTCTGAGATCAGTCCTAATGCTGCTGTGGGTAATGAACATCCCTGTTGTCAGCAGAAGGTAAACCTAAACATCTCTACGGTCCCTCTACCCTGAAAATTTAGGAGTGGAAGATTTACATTGATTTGTAGACCAATCAAATCCTGAATAGTGAATTGCAAATATTATACTAGTGACTGAATATTCTGCTAAAGTTCATAAAAAATCCCAAAGCTCAAATATATTTGCAGTAACTAGCAGAGCAGTTCAGAGAAACAAATGTATATAAATTTCCATCTGTTCACAGGCAGAATAAAGGGCTACATTCAGCAAATACAGTCTTGTGATGAATGCTTCAGTCAACTAAGAATAATAATTCAACTTCAAATGTCTCATATTCTTTCCTACAGGCTTCTCTCTCAAAAAGATGTGGGCTCTCACAAGACCCTGAGATTCCTAAGAACAGCCTGCCTTTATTTGGGTACTTGCACCTGAATGTAACTGAGTAATTACACAACTGTATGTACAAAAGATAGCCCAAATCACACAAAGAACTTTCCAAAAGTAGGAATTTTTGGAAAGACATGGAGATACTGAAGGAAGTATATTATAAAAAAGATAATCCATTGCAAATCAAATTTATCTGACTACAATACAACACCAGAATCTCTATAATGAAGAAATGGCATACAGGATCTTTGAGAGAAGATTAAATGAAAAAAAAAAAAAAACAAGGATATTCAACTCGTGCTCCAAAAATTGACTTCAAATACCAAACAAAAGTGGAAAATATATTCAAAGTCATACAAGGTACAAGAATCTAAGGTATTGTAAGCACACAAAAAGTATATATACACAATACAGTCCATTTAAAAAGTGCTCTTTTTAAACTGATCTGAATCTGTAGATTGTTATAGAGCAACGTCTCATCTCTCTTATCCCTTAAGCAAAATAGAAGTAGTGTAATAATGATTAACATTCTTTTAAAGTAGTTTTGGTTAGTATATAGAGTTCTGTTTTCACTACTTTATATAACTTCCTGGTCTCTGTCAATATGTGTGAAGCTTCATTACATTGTTGACTTGACACATGCATTAAAACTACTGTGAACAGACACAAAGCAGAGAGGGAGATACATGTAAGTAGCAAGACTTACTTTTAGTAGTATTTCATGGAGAGAATCATTATACTCTATGTGATGACACTAAGCTGCTTTGTGTCATTTCAAAACAGTGGATTTAGCATTTCACAAGTTACTTTAAGTAAGCGCTGAGAATCTCCTTGCATTAAGAATCATAACATATTCAATTACAGCTGTGTGAAAATGAATGCAGATATTTATATAGATTGCTTCAATAATCCCTCAAAAATTTTGGTAGACTTGATCCCAGCACTTCATCTCTATGTTCACATTAATATTTAAGATGTATTAAAATAAAATATATTAGCAAGATTGAGGAATCTAAGGTTTTGTTTTCAAAAAGATTTCTTTCAATTGGCTGGGTTTGGTGTTTTTTTTTTTTTTTCAGTAGGAAATGATAATGTAGGGTGAAATTAATCTAATTTTCCCTGGTAAAATTAGACACTTGATGTGGTTGAGACCTCTGGGATTACAGAATTAGTTAGTGCTCTAGAATCCACAGACTAGTCTTCAGGGTCTCTCCCTAACAAATGGTTGCAGAAAAGCACCTGCAGAAAAAGATTTATTCTCCCTGCCTCAGACCCTGATGCAGATAGAGTGAATCATCACTGCAGGTGTTTGTTTCTCTTCAGACTGGAGAGGAACTGGGGGACCTAACTGTGTCCTGACATTTAACTCTTAGATGACTAGAGGTACATTAAATAAGTACCACCCTTAGAGTGGGTCCCTTTGTGATGTCCCTGCTAAATTGTTTCTCTCCAGATGAATGTATGAGTATGTATTATTCTTACTTTAACAACCTGTTATTTTTTACTTGACTTACAACACTTTCTCACTTATTATAAATTTAAATTCTAAGTAAAACACTTACAAGATGTTAATAACGCATATGTCCTAATTGAAAGAGACAATCATTTGTGTCCACAGTGGGCACCTAACGTTTAAGCACTAGTATGTCAAGTTAATTCAGTATCAGCAGTATATTTTCACATATTCAGAATTTTGCTTACCTTTGTTTCACTCCACATTTTAGATTATTTGAAAATGAATTGCAAACAATCACAAACACGGAAGCTGTAATATAACTTGCAAAGAGAGTATGCAGAAAAGAATGCACCAGAAAATGTAACAAGATTTGATCATACTTTAAGTTACTGCACAGTTTGAGTCTTGCTTATATTTTGTAGTTCTGGTTTAAAACATAATAAGGTGAAAACTAAAACTTCCAGAAAGGGAAAAAAAAAAAAAAAGTATGCAAGAAAAAATATATGGCAGCCTAAATTAAATTTATAGTTAAATTGCTGAAGTCTGAATGATTCATTTGAACTAAGAACACAGTGAAATGATTACTGGACTTTATATCTATCAACAGCCTCGGTGCCCAACCAGGACCTTGAACTGTGAAAAATCATGGTAAGGACACTATATCTTATCTTGATTTCAAAATAATGGCTGTTTATATTTGTGAAACCGATATGTAAGGAGAACCCTGAGCACATAGAGGTGAAATAGCATTCAAGGAAGGTAGCACCAGATGATTTGGAGGTCACAGCTACCGAAGAACTGTGTGGCTATATATTATATTTGTTCCCACAACAGGGATCTGTTGTATGTGTTCACATGTGGTTGCAGTGTATTTACTATATTCAAAAGAGTTTTACTAAAAAAAATGTCTTGTCTTTGTTGAAGATATTTATTTTCCCATAATGCTAGATCTTTTCACAAGTTTTCTGAGAGAGATATTTGCATAGCCCACTGGCCATTTCTTTTACTAAATCCTCAACTTTTCCTCAAATCAAAAAAGCAGACCCTCGTATACATATTCTGAAAACCAGATTAAAATATGCATGCTATTAATTAGGTATGTTGTCAATACACAAATGCGTGTTTATTCATTTAGACTGGAAAAAATAAAATAATGAACATTTAGAATTTTGTGTAAGAAAACTTAATTGTATAGCCACTTTTACTGGTGAAGTGTGTAAATATTTATGATCGCACAAATTTAAATGGTCAGCATCAACTAGACTCAGAATGACCGAAGTCCTGAAAAGGAATAATATGCACTGAAGCTGAACTCTGAACAAGAATGTGTGGCAATGTGCTAATAATTTTGCTATGATTTTGAAATAAGAAATATCTAGATGGTTCCCTCACAGCATCATTTTTTTCTTATTAAAGCAGCAATTGGTAGTTGCCATTTTGTGTTAGACCTCCAGTATGATGAAGGCGCTTTGTACAGCTACTGGATTATGCAGTCTCCAAAGGTCTATCTCACCATTTCTTGTCACTGTGAAGTTATTAGCTGCAAAAAAATGCTTGGAGGGCTGACAGTGATGCCTATCACTTGACATTTTAAGACACTTTTGCCACAATCTCAAGCCATCCTAAGTTCTTGCATCACACAACATCATCAAAATACTGTTAGATAGCTACCAACTAGCACCATGAAGATCAGAGATCTGTAATATCTAGATATAAATGACTATTACAGCTCTTCCATCTTGTGCATTTGACCACTGTCAGGAAGTCAGGTCTATTGAATTTGGGTGATAAAAACCCAAACTATTAATCCAGGCTTTCCTATTTATTTTTCTTGCTGTTCATAATCGAAGGAATCATTTTACTGTTTATAAACACATAAAGATTCCATTATATCAGTTCATTTGTTTTACATGTTCAGTGGAACGCTTCACTTCAACATTCAACAAAAACAGTCTAACAGGTATAATTTTAGTCCCATATAGAAAAACATTGTTTATGTGTTTTGCCAACATTATTTACTGCCATATTTAATATATAAGCTACGATAAATATGACCAAATACCTATAGTCATAAATTCTGATCTTTATGTACTTTATTGGTAGCAAGCTTGAGAAAAACATGTCAAAAGTATTAAGAATGATGTGTTCAGGTTTTTCCATCTTTATATCTATATATAGGTGAATAATTTCAATAGAAGTAAATTGTGTGGATATATAAATCCCAAACACTCAAAATCATTGTAGATGTCAAGTTTCAACAACAAAACCTGAAGAGAATTGAATTATTATTATATTCTAACTCCTGAAACTGTCACTTAAGAAAGGTATTTTTGTTAGAGTTGCTTGAGACATGAACAACTGAGAAAGCTTAACTTCTAAAGTTCCCTTTTCATTTCACAATGGAAACACAAATGCTGATCAGACATATTTTTCAACTTTTTTAGCGCAGAAAGGAAATTTTATAAAATCAAATCAGTATTTAATCTGAAACTGCATAATCTCCTGCACCTTTTGCATAATTGACTTCGGTAAATGAAATACTGCGACAATTCCTGCTGTATGTTCTCACTAAAAATTAGGAAAAACAAATGTCCAACTGCTAAGACAAATGAAAGAACTTGACAACAACAGTTTCATTAAAAAAAATCAATCCTAACTTGATTTTGCTGAAAGCATTTCAACCAACTGCACTACCTTTTTTGCCTCATACAGACCAGACCCAATCTATTGATCTATTGATCTATAGATCTATTGATGCAGTTCTAGGATTCTGACAATCCAGCAAAACAAAACAATGCACAAAATATAACTCAACACAGAGGTAAGATCAGCCATATCTTCTGTGTTTTCTCCCCTTTGGCCTACCAGTGGTTCTTTGTGCTCTGTTAGTCTCACTGCATGTCAAATTAGGTAAAGTCAAGGTTTCAACTTTTATTTCCATGTTTTTTGTTTGTTTGCTTTTTGTTTGTGTTTTGTGTTGGTTTTGTTTTGTTTTGGTTTTTCTTCGTAAGTGCAGTGAAAGTGAAGTTTCTGGGACCTTTGGGAAATGTACTTGAAACAACTTCATTTTTTCTGCCCTTCTCTGACATAAATAAAAAGTATCAGACACACTCTGTAATGAACATGAAGAAATGCTGGAGAGAAGAACCAGAAAACTTGTCTTTTATGTGTGTTAGTACAGCTTAGTCTTCCTGCTTTGTCTCTGTCTTTTATTTCCCCTCTAGCTCTATAAAAACTTCTAGCTGTCTCTTAAATTCATTTATAGTATGTGCTTCAGTGGGCTTACCTGACAACTTATTCCTCACATTTATTACTTTTAGAATTAAATAGCTGTGTTCAAACACCACTGCTGTTTCCACTTATAGGAATATTGTATACTTATCAGAGGTTTTTTTTGTTTGTTTTAAATTGACTAATTTTTAAAAATAGACTTTTAAACTGGCATATACGTCTTTAAATCTTATTCCCAGATCCGGATATCTGTAATTGTATCTCTGCTCCACCAGTGAGGTATAATGCAGCCTATGGTTGGAAAGATTCAGCTACCTCTCCTGAGTTAGTGCAGCAGGTGCTGTTACAGAAACAAGATCTCACAGACCTCCTTATAACTGTATGTAACCTTTCCAAAAAGCAAGTCAGAGAGATGACTACACATTTGCCATATGTGTGACTACACATCAGCAGAACAGCGGTGTTGTCCACACACCTAACAATCTGAGATAAACTGGCTTACATACTTACCCTACATGTCTTTCAACATTGGAAACATCATGAATATTTGCAGCACTTATTGAATTTCTTCCCTGTCACCCTTTTCTGAAATAATAACAGAGGCTGTTTATTTCTAAAATAATCCATTTTCAGGGCTTAAAATGGGCGAAAACTGTGGCAAAACAGTGTAAGGAAGGATTACTTAGAAAATTTTAGAGAGTTTCTAGCTAAGGTTTTTCTTTAAGTATATTTGTCTTTGAGAAAACAGAAAGTTATATGTTAGTTTATTTATTAATATTGAATACACTAATGAAGAAAGGTTCTTGGTTGAATGCCAGATATGAACACTGTCATACTGGAAAAAAAAAAAAAAAAAGAAAAGAAAAGAAAAGAAAAAAGTCTCTATTGGTCAGGTGCGTTTTGAAATTATGAAATCCCATCTGTATATTTTTACAATGTTGACAGGAACCTGAGGAAGTGCATAGCTTCCCTTTTTTCATATTTTTTTTTTTTTTTAATTTCTTTAACTATTTTCAATGTATTGAAAATAAATTGAAGATTTACAGTGTAACTCCTTTATCAAGACCAATCATACTGAACAGCCAATTGCTTGAGATACAACCAGCTAACATAAGAGAAAGGTGGATGTTAAATGAGTCATTTTTGGACAGTGATATAGTCAAGAAATGTTCCTTCTGAGTTTGCAAAGATGGCTGATGTGACCAATTAAAATGTTAATTATAGGTTTGTTTCAGAAGTCTACATCATAAATGGATATCTGCTCTTAGTAGAGAGCATCGTATTGATATTCTTTAATCTTGAATGTTTTTTGAGCAAGAATATGATGATCAGCCTCACGCTTCCACAATTGGTTACTGCTCTATCTTTTAAATTACTGCACGTACTGTAATGACATGGAGACAGCTCAACCTGGTTAAAGTAAACAGGTTTCTCATTTAAGGATTGGTTCATGTCTGGCATTCTAGCCATGTGCACGAGATCAGCTTCCTGGCACACCTTCCAAATTCTTTCTCTGTGTAAATAATACTTTCGAAGTTCAAATTGGATCATCACATCAAAGAAGAACTGGACTGGTGGACAGATACACTGCTGCTGATAGACGTACAATACAATACTCAAAAAAGTAGGAGGAGATATTAAATTCTTCCTACTGTGCCTCCTCTTTCTTACCATTTCAAGCTAAAGCTGATTTGCATGGTAAGAAAAAGCCAATTTATTACAGGGAGAAAATGGCAATTTATTATTACTTGGGCCTTGCTCTGCAAAAGCCATGGCACCTTTAGGTGATTCGTTTTCACATTTTAAAAAAGTCAAGACAAATACCAGTAACTCACTGAAGTGGCTCTACATGAGAATAGCTTTCAAATCACCACCATTTGAATGTCTAGAGGTCAGCTGAATTGTATGAACCTTTCAGAACTGAAATAAAAATAAGGCAAAATAAAATAAACCTCACAAGATAACAAAAAAGATTCTGTTGTAAAATTGAGAATGTTTTATTTTGTTAAATAGCAAAATTAGTAAAACTTCTCACCAGATTTTACAGAACAGTAGTATGAAATTTCATTAGTTGTTTGTTTGCTTTGTTGTTGGTTTGTTGTTGTTTTTTTTTTTTCTCACCTCCTTGCTAATCCAAAAGACAAATTTTTCTGAGCTAGATATCTTTCTGGTTTATTAAGATACTTTACATGCATATGCATGCCTGCAGGAATAAAGTAGTAGAGAGGTTAATCTTTTAAGAATAAAAGGTAAAGGGAAGAAAGAGAACATACCTATTACATAACTGTTGAAAATATGTCTCTCTATAATCTGCATAGTCTGTAGAAATAGAGGGAAGCAGCTCTTCCAAAAGGACACTGTATTTACATGTTCTGCCTTTTTTTTTTTTTTTTAATCTCTCCTCTCAGTCAGAAGGAGCTGGCATGAACACAGTCACTATACCCACTACAGCTCCTGCACAAAACTCTTCCTGGTTGCTATAAAGAACTAACAGCTTTCTACAGGAATTAGCTTTGAAGTTTATTCTGCAGTATTTAAACTCAAGAAGTAAAAATTTTAACAAAAGTATAATTTATCACTTTGCAAGTTTATTATTGATTTAAAGAACAATGATTTTTCAATATGCATGAGTTTTGTTTGTCAGTTCTCAACATACTACTGCAAAATTCTGGCGCTCCTGTTTTCTCAGTATATTTATATTATTCCAACCTTTCTGAAATATGAGAAAACACTTGCTGTTTAAGCCTTGACAACTGTAAGGAGAAGAAACTTTCACCATAGCTGAATGCATCTTTTAAAACTATGCCTTCCGAGGAAAGTAGGAAAAAGTAAATTTCTCAGATTTTTATATTAGATTTATCAGTTCATCCCAGCTAATAATCTTCTGGGCTAGTTCCTAAATTTGGCTAACATTAGACTGCACAGGAGCCATGTTTCCATCTACTGATGAGGGTTAAGCATGTTATGATCTTAAAATGGATGTCCTCAGGCACCATCTCTACAGTATGGGTTTCATCATCTTTTAGATGTTGTTGCCATGGAAAACTTTTACATTGCTCTAAGGACTCTTTCACATATTCTTATGCTGTGTGTCATTCTGTCTTTGAACATACGAAAGGAAAACAGCACTCCCTTGTCTAAATATGAAATCTATCAGAATTAGAATATCTGGTGTAAACCCCCAATGGATAGTTGTCACACAGTAATAGGATCTTTTGGTTGGGAATAAATGTGTTCCGTAGGAAAGCAAATATTACTGCTGGATCTCAAGGTGGAATATTTTTTCACATGACCATTCCATATACGCTGTTACCTAATAAAACATGTGGCCCTAGATCTGTTTATTTTACATTGCTATGTGTTAGGCATGTATATATAATTTGTATGTGTTTACAAGACCGTTTTGATCTTCTGTGTTCAAGCTAGCTGTATCATACATTTGCAATTCTGTTTTGTTTTGCGGTTGTTGGTGGGGTTCTTTCTTTGTGTTTTTCTATGTTTTGTTTCTGTTTGTGTTGTTTGTTGTTGTTGTTGTTTTTTGTTGTATTTTTCAATACCTCCTGAATCCGTAACATCATAGAAGTAAGGAGGTCCAGTTAGGCTGTAATAAAAATTAACTGATTATTTTTTCTGATTACTTTTTTACTGAAGCAAAATTCATGGTTTATTTAAGATTGTTATGATGGCTTTTTACTATTCACACAGCTTTATGAGGCAATATAAAAGAGTATTTTGACCTAGAATCAACAGCACTATATCCAGCAAAAATAACCTTTCCTCACTGAATTTTCCTTAGTGTTTGAAGGACCTATAAAAGAAAAATACAGCATCATTCTGTTTCAACTTACAAATCTACCAAGAGAATTTAGCTGTGACGGGCAACATATTTCTGATCATAAATAGTATGTGATTCTTCTTTTGAATCATATTTATTCTCAATTGTTGTACCAGCATCAGTGATGACATTAGTAATTTGCTGTAAAGTTAGGACCCAATTCAACAAAGTGCTTGAGAATTACTCAGTTTTAAACATGGGAGTAGATCAATCAAGTTAGTTATATCTTTAGGATTTAAATACAGTGAAATGCTTTATTGCATTTCTATTCAAAAGAAAAAGTTAGGGTCAAAGGTCTATTTACATCCTTCATAATCAACACCTGCATAGGTAGAATGTTTGTAGCTGATTGTTTTTTTATTTTTTTTTCTTTCCCCACATAAGACTACAGATAGAAAGAAATACAGTTTGAAGACCAGGGTTTTTTTCCACATTGGATAGCTTTAGAAGATGTCTATTTTGGCAACCAATACATGCAAGATGATCTCATCAGAAACAGCAATTCAGAAGGAAATTCAAAAGGATTCCTTGAATATTTAAATAAATTAGACTTGATTGTCTTCTCTATAATATTGTCTTCTAATTATAAAATATGCAGAGAAGAGAACCAAGAGGATGAGCCAAAAGAAAAAGATCTTGCAATTTGGGTTTTTGCTACCTTCCAAGGTTCATTCCCTATCAAGATTTCTGTAGTAATCTGTTTTCCATATAAATAAATGAACATTCAAAAATGTCTAAGAAGGTTCCTTCCTTCCAAAGAAGGAAGGAAATGCTTAATTTTGTTATAAGGGTACAAATCATCTAACTTGAATTTATTTGAGGGAAATACAGGTTTATGTTTATTCTTATTTTTTTCATGAGGATGGAGGGAGGAGATTTTATCTGCAGAGATATCCTAAAAAAAATATAAAGAGAGGACCAATAATAATCTTTTATTCAGAGCAGGTTATCTTTAGTTAATTAAACTTGAAATTCAAAATATACATAAACTAGGTAATTGTTGTAGATACCTTCCAACTGAAACTATTCTATTCTAGAAATAGAAAGTTCCTGAAAAGAATTTCAGGCTGATTTTTGTTATAAGTAAGTTAAAAATTCTTTCATTTCTTCTCGTATAAGAAGAAGAGCTTGCATTTGCATTTTTCCTTATTTGCCATAGAGTTAAGGATGATTTCAAATTTATGGTAAAGCATTTACCATGTCTGTGCATATCAAATCTGTAGAATGAAGATCTGGGCTCCTTCACTGTGAGAATGTATTTAAACAACATAATTGCATACTCCAACAGAAGTTGCACAAGCTATCTTGAAAGGTAGTAGAAAGGAGAATACATAGCATTTTGCAGTGGCCCTGGAAAAAAAAAAAATCTGCAGCATGCAGCAGCACAGAGAGGAGTGCATCTGCATCTGAGAGGTCCTCAAAAGATTTGTTTAGGGATAAACCTAAACTAATAAAAAGAAAACTCAAGCTACACATACTGAAAAATCCAGCCTCATGTATTTTTTCCTTATTATAAACTATAGCTTTTGAATTCACTTAATGAAGTTTCATCATTCATTCAGTCAAATGACGCACAAGATTTTTGCTACAAAATGAATATCTGTGTTACTAAATTTGCTTCTGTAGAAAAATAATTTTCCTGTAGGAAATAATTTTTCAACAATTTATGCTTACACATAATCTATAATACTATGCAGCAAATGAACACATGAATATCTTGATAGCTAGTGTATTCAGTCTGCTGTAGTTCCCAAATTCAAGTCTCTACACAAGTATTATACAATTAATTATTCAGACATGATGGAACTCATAGAAGGAATCCAGAAAGTTTATTTTTAATTGAGCACTGATCTCGTTCAGATGTTGTCTCACCTGCTTGTTTTCTTTTCTATGGTGATCATAACAAAATCCTAATGTTATATTTCCACAGCTTCTATTGCAGCAGATAGTAAGAGAATTTGTATTTCTTTAAGCTTTACTCAGATGGTTTTAGGAAAGTATTAAATCTCGTTAAATTATTTTTAGTGAGAATTTAATTTAGAATTATTTTATTTTTCAAGTTATTAATGTGCATAAGTTTCCTTATACAACAGTTATTTAATCACAGACTTATTGATTGCACATTATTTATTTTTTTGCACAAGTTTCGGTGCAAATTTTTCACACTTGTTCTAGGAACTATTTTATGTTATACCTACATCTGCAGAAAAAATGCACATAATGTATACATCTGAAGGTATTTGTTAAAGTCCATGTGAGTTAGACACTTACTCATTACCCAGCTGAAATTAAAAAAAAAAAGCTCAGGTAAGATTCGTCATCAGTCATCACCTCCTGAGACCAACTGCCTTATTTGAGGCTTTTGTTCAGAGAGAAACTCCTCAAATGCATCAGCTTTTGGAATATGGTGTATTTTGAATTTGCTTTCTGAACTTCTACCTCCAGCTTACCTCCCCTTAAGATTTGGAAAACCAGAAATCCTTTGATCAAAATCACTTAGACCATGTTGGATTTTTTTAGACCAGATGATGCAATACTGACATATCATAAGGAGAAACCTATATTCCTGTACTTTCCATTAAAAACAAAACAAAACAAAACAAAACAAAACAAAACAAAACAAAACAAAACAAAACAAAACAAAAAAAACCCTTTGGGGTTAGAAATAGCTTATCTTCTATCTGTTCTTTGTGAGTGTCTGCTTCATGCTTCAAAATTTCAGTAGGAAAGGAATAAAATAAATCCATGGAGATCAGTTCTTTGTTTGATCTGTATGTGAAAGAAAAGTTCTTATACCACTGCATTCTGAGGATTACTGGGAATTTAACAATTTAACTTCTAGGAGAAACTCTGGTATACTTTCCCAAGTAAGAAACGAATACCTCAGACATAGCTGAGTCTCAATATGTCACCCTTTTAATGTCAAAGGAAATTGATATTCATGGCAATGCTTTACATTTTGAATCTCATTCAGCCACTGACTGCTGCTCTGTGATGGAGGTGTGACATGATGTCATAGGGCACAAATTTGCCCATTTTTATGGAAGCATAGCACAAACAAGATTTTAGGATTGATGATTCATAGGTGTAGGTTGGTTAAAACAAACAAACAAACATAAGCAACTATTTTGAAGCTCAATAAAATTCTCACTGAGACTTCTAGACACAGTAGCCTATCATGTCAAGGTCTTGATCAAGATCTCTGTATTAGAAAGTGTTTCAGTAGAATAATAGTAAAATCCAGAGTGTAGCAACTGAAAGCTACAATTCAGGCTATGATTACTAGATTAATTGTACACTTTAGTACATGAAAATCCTAAATGATATTAAGTGCAAGAATGGAAAACCCATGTATCCATCCACCCATTCACCCATTACCCATTTTCTGGCTTTCTCCTCTTTCAAGGCTATCTCATTCTCTGCTATTTTCCTTTTTTTTTTTTTTTAAAGTTTGAAAATATTTCCAGGGCACAAATTTTGTTACAAAATTATAAATATTTACAACTGATTCTCAAATATAATATTGTTTGTACTTCAGATATATATTTTATTACAAACCCCAACTTCTTAATTTCACAGCAAGGACCGTTTTTTTACTAAAGGGGAAGAAAAAAAAAAAAGAAAAAGAAAAGGTTTCTAGATCTGTTTTTGCATTACCAGAGTTAATAGAGCACCAATGAATCCTCTTTTTGAAATCTTCAGGTCAATGTATCATCAAATCATTTCTGACTTGGAAACACTTTAACTTCCTTTTATAGTCAACAGTATCTACCAGACCTGAGTTAAAAATAGAGAGCAGGAACAAATGTGATTTCTTGATCCAAGGTTTCCCTGATTCAAGTGAATGTTTATCTAGGGAAAATGAAGGCAGATGGGTGTACTGTGTGAAGGTGCCCAGGCCCTGGAAGCAGTGGTGGCTTCAGGGGGGGTCTCTGTGAGAAGACACCAGGGCTGCCCTCTGCTGGACACAGCCTGTTCCAGCAGCTTGAACTGACCCACCACAGGGCACAGCTGAGCCTCCCAACCAAGTTGATGGCACCTCGGGGAAACTTATTTCAGAACGGGTAAAATGCTGTGTTGGAGTTCTGAGGATGAGAGTTAGAAAATGTGAGAGAGAGAACTCTGCAGACACCAAGGTCAGTGGAGAAGGAGGGGGAGAAGATACTATGGGCACCAGAACAGAGATTCCTCTGCAGCCAGTGGAGAAGACCATGGTGATGCAGACAGTACCTCTGTAGCCCATGAAGGTCAATGGTGGAGCAGATATCTACACTGAAGTCTGTGGAGGACTTCAAGATGGAGCAGGTGGACATGCTCTGAAGGAAGCTGAAGCTCATGAAGAGTAGCCCACCTGGGAGCAAGGGAAATATCATTCATCCTGAAAATCCTACGAGGCACTTACCTGTCCATTTAGGCAACTGAGTATCTCTTGCAAATCTGTGCTGGAGGCTGTAACTGTAAAAACAGCATGATCTCTTGTTGCATACAATTATTAAACAGACTTTGCACAGTAGTTAATTCAGAGTTAGGTGTCTTTAGAATTTTTATGTTTTAAAGATATTGCAGATCAGAGAAGGTACAGTGTGGATGAGAAGGCTACTACACTTCTGAATCAGGTCTCTTAATGGTAAATACAGTCAATTGTTATACCAAAATACATACACATTTCCTTTACAGTCATACCTAAGTTCACCTCTACAGTCAATCCTTGTTGGAGAACAAAAAGAAGGTGAAAAAAAGTGTTAAAATATACAGTCTTTTCATCTATTAATACAAAATATTTTGATTTATTGATAAAACACATTTTTCAATGTGTTGAAATGTGTATCAGTTTCAAATTCAGGAACTTTGTAGTCTAGTTTTAACCATTTAATAATTGAGCAGATTATCAGGCTTAGGAAAATGAGTAATTGACTGAGGACTGGGGGGAAAAAAGGGAAGAAAAAAAAGTGTTTTAAACACATCCCTATAATCTAGTAAAAATACATATTCTATTCACATTTTATGTTTTTTGAAAAATCACCAACCACAGTTTCTTTCTATTCCCATGAAAGGCACAACAAAAAAGGAGAGCAAGAAAAAGACAGAAAGAGAACTACCAACGATTCTAAATGGTTCTATGAGAATATTTTTGTCGAATACCTGTAAGACCTTATTTGTGTGTTGTTTCAAGTGCTAAAAATATTGGAGGTTGGTGATTTATGCCCCTGGAAACTTTCTGTGATAAATCAATAGTGACTATCAGTCAAGATTTACTCTTTCTGCCGACTGAAAGCATCACCTTCAGCAAGAAGATACGACCATTCAATTAAAGATTTTTAACAGATATCTTGTAATTTTTTACATATGTAATAAAGAATCTTCTTTAGTATTAAATGCTTTTTGATTGTTCCATAATCTGTAGCATATACCAGATTTCTGTTAAAAGAGAAGCTGTCAAAGTTGTTTAATATCAGATATGGTTCATGACTACTAATCACCTGTAACCTAATGCCCTGAAAGCTTAACAGATATTTGCCTCATATTCCTCTTATGATTTTTTGTAATAGGTGGTGCACACAGGAGTTCAATGCCTTCAGTAGAAACTGGCTCTCATCAGAACTGAGAACAAATAAACAACTCTTACTACAATGCTTGATATTTAGATATTTAATATTAGCATTGATAAAGTCAGTTCAACAGTGTTCAGCTTTTGTGACTCCAGTGGAGGAAAAAATAGTCCAACTTCTGTACCACAATTCAAGTTGCCATAGATATGGTGTTCTGTCCACAGTATACCAGTTTTTCTCTGGAGCGTTTTATCATTCTGATTTTGTCTGAAGATTATGTTGAGTCCATATATATTCACTATCACAGCACTGCTTGGATTTTCAGATCTTATCTAGCCAATTCATGCTGCAAGAGGAAGAACAGTTCATGTTCATGTTGTTGTTTGTTGTGGGTTTTGTTGTTCTTTTTTCAGTAAGAATCTTTAGATTTTCACCTACATTTTATTTGGTAGCAGATTAAAGAACTGATGAAGAGTAGATTTTCCATGATATTCAGTGTCATAGCTTGAATGACCTTCTCAGGTTAGCAGCCTAGTTGATAATATTCTTTTTACATGACCTATGTTTTGACACATAGTATTCCACAATACAATAAAAAATTCTGAGCCTCTGTCATGTTCAGATTTACTTGCTAAACCCTGAGAACTCATGGTTCCTATACAAGTAGAACCCATTGGAATGTCTAGTATCAGCTTTTTCATTTGTTATTTTTCTTTTTTCATTATACTTGACATGGTGAGACTGATGTTTGCTATTGACAGTCAGCTGTATTCTTAGAAGAGTAAAATTTCAGCATGGTATAAAATATGCAATAAGTACATAGAAACCTGAAATGAACTTGGCTGTATGGGTAGATTATCACAGAGCTAATTTATTATGGCCGGCCAAATGCAGAAGACACACAACATATCTGCAGAAAACTTTCAAAAGAGTAAATATTCTTCTTCACTATCACAGACATTAACTGAAAAAAACCCCACACATCTTTAAATATTTAAAATTATATGTTAAAGATAATCTCATGGGTCCAAAATTGCAGCACAGTTTGAATACAGTTTTTCTTTAGACCCACATGTATATCTATGTCTCATATGTGTGTGATGTACCAACAATTGAATGAAATCTACAGTTAGGATCTTAAATGAAGTACCAATTTCTACCCAGCATGTGTGGCCTTTAACTGTAAATAACAGTTTGTTACTTTCTCTAAAGGCAACAAACCACTTTATTTAGTCATAAAAAGCAGTCAGTATCCTGGAGAAATCTATTCAAAGGGAAGTCAGCAGACTGGGGAAGTGGATAGAAACATCACAAAGTTCAGGAACAAGAAAAAAGAAGTCTTGCAGCAACAGGAAAGGTTGGGCACTGAACACATCAGAAAACAGTTTTGCAGCAAAAGACCCAGATTCCTAGTGGACATCATGTTGAACATGAGACAGCAGTGCACCCATGCAGAGATGAAGATAAACCATGTATGGGACTGCATGACTAAAAATGTAGCTGGCAGACTGAGGGACAAGGTTACTCAACTCTGTCCAGTGTGTGTGAGACCAAATCTAAAGTTCTGTGTTCAATCTGGGGCTTTGAAGCACAAGAAATATATTGGAAGACTGGAGAAAGCTGCAAGGACTGCCAGTATGATCAAAGGGCTGGAGTATTAGAGAAGTGAGACAAGGCTGAGAGAACAGAGTTTGTTTAGCCTGAAGAAGCATCTCAGGGGAGAAATAATTTCCATATTAAATTACTTAATGTCCAGTTATGGAGAAAACAGATTCAGGCATTTCTTAAAGATGAACAACATAAGGAGGAGAGGCAATGGAGAGAAGTTTCAGTAAGGGAAATTGTAATTAGATCTTAAGAAAAAACATTTTCAACAGGGATATGAGCAATCGTAGAAGCAGCTTTCCAAGGGAAGCAGTGGATTTTCTGTCTCTAGATATGTATGAAACTCAACTGGCCTTCAGCAAAATGGCATAACTTCAAATTTGACCTTGCTTTGAATAAGAGATTGGACTAGGTGACTTCCGGAGGCTCTTCTAACCAATCTTTCTATGATTCTATGATATCCAGACAGGACTATCAAGGTTTGTTAAGAGAAATGGACTTTGATGAAACTTTTGTACACTGGTATTTATTGCATGGGTGTTTCCAGCTTCTTTAAAATAGAGTCAGAGGTCCTTGTACATGTGTATGAGGATGTGTACACACTTGAATGATATATATGGGCAACATGCACACTTAAGTAACATGTAGCATGTAACTAAACCTGAGATAAATATTGCAATGATATAAGTCAGAAAATATTTTTATCTTATGATCTCCACTCAGCTTCCTATTCAATCCAGATGGTATTCAAGCTTCTGACCTCCATCTAGCTTTAAACACACACACAGAAGTAAAGAAAATAATCAATTTACAGTAGATGTTTCACTAGACTGAACTGCCCTGAAGATACTGCTCTCCTTTTGAAAGGCCAATGGTAGTGAGAGATTTCTAGAGTTCAGGACTCCATAATGCATAAGGCTGTGGGCACTGTTCATGCTAACCAGGAATGCCTG